>NC_053389.1:692307374-692643187 GCF_905171765.1 Bufo bufo
CCAGTCTTTCCAACCGTTCTTGAACTTAAAGTGGGTTCTATTCTCCCAGGCAGCAATCTCTTCAAATCGATATAATGTATCTATCTTGTTGATGCAGAGATCTTCTGAGGGAAGCTCGGATGCCAGCCAATACCGCGGTATCAAGAGGCGGGCTTCTATTACTAGTTTGCGAAATAAGAAAGGTATTTTAATAGGTGTTTCAGATGAAAAGATAACCAAGAGGGCTAGTTGGGGAGACAATGGCACTGTCGAGTTACAGATTTTGTTGCTCCTTGCAAATATTTTTTCCCACCAATTATAAATAGATGGACAAGTCCACACTATGTGAAAAAAGGTTCCCCTTTCTTTTCCACAGCACCAGCAAACATCCAAACTCCCCTCTCCATATCTACAGGTTATATCCGGTGTCTTGTACCACCTCGTTAGTACTTTATACCCATTTTCCTGAATCCTCACACAGCGCAAGGAAGTATGGGGAGTCATGAGTAAGCAGGACTGGTCCTTAGAGGAAAAGGTACAGTTAAGATCTCTCTCCCAGAGCTCAATATAGGCTGGTTTAGGCATCATGATAGGAGAACTAAGTCTTCTGTAAAGCAGCAAAATAGGTTTGCTTGGGGAACACTGGCTGTGTACCAAGTTTTCAAACCATGTGAGAGGTCTGGTCAGTGAGTGGTATGGGATATGTTTGGTGATGAAGTTCCGTAAAAATAAAGCAGTAAAAGAATTAGTACCAGGGGCATGGAGTGCAGATAGGAAGGCATCACCTTCTAACAGATCCCCAAGATCATTAAACAATGAAAGGATACTGTAGGAATTTCAGAATAACGAAGTGAGGGCGGTATACATTGTTTCAAATCACTTGAAGCTAGGGCTATCAAATCCCTAATTTGTATGAGTGGGGAAGGTAAAGGAATACCAAAATTAGAATTCTGGAACCATTTCCATGCTTCAAGGGTAGCCTTGACAGAGGGGCAGGTGTTTAGAATCTTAAAGGGGTAATTATGAGTGTCAACTAATAGGATTGCTCTGTTATATAGTAGGGGATCTGGAAGGCCTATTCCCCCGAAAGACCTAGGTCTCTGAAGGGCTGATATGGCAATTCAAGGTTTTTTCTTGTCCCATATGAAGGATCTAATTTGTTTGGTCAGGGCATCGTAGTAGTTTTTTGGGATAGGAAGGGGCAGCACTTGTTGGAGGTAATTACGTCTAGGGAGAAATAAAGACATGACCATGTTTTTGCATCCGAACCATGATAATGTTGGGGAGTGTAGTTTGGTCAATTGATCTTGTATGGATTGGAGGAGGAGAGTATAGTTGAGGTGGAAGAGTTTATTTACATCTTGTGATATTTTAATCCCAATGTATGTAAGGAATGGGACGTCCCAATTAGATGGAGATGTTTTGGCCAATTTTAGTCTCACTGAAGGTTTCAATCCCATTGAGAGGATGTTTGATTTTTTCAAATTAATCTTGAAATTGGAGAGAGGACTAAAAACCTCCAAAATGTCATAAATAATGGACAGGGATGTTTCAGGGTTGGTTGTAAGTATCATGAGATCGTCTGCAAATGCGGTGACTTTATGATCCTGACCCCCCAATTTGATACCCTTTTTTCTGTTGTCCTGACGAAAGGTTTGTAGTAACGGTTCCATAACCATCACAAAAATGAAGGGGGTAAGAGGACAGCCTTGCCTTGTTCCATTTTTTATAAAGAAAAATGGAGAAAGGGTGTTGTTCACAATCACTGCTGCTGATGCATTGAGGTGCATAGAGAGAATCTCTTTAATGTAAGCATAAGGGAGACCAAATTTTTCTAAAGTGAGGGTCATAAAGTCCCATTTAACCCTATCAAATGCCTTCTCAGCATCAGTGCTGAGAAGAACAAGGGGATGTGAATACTTCTTAGCATGAAACTAGGCGTTTATTAATCTGGCGGAGATATCCTTTCCTTCCCTTCCCTTAACAAACCCAGTCTGATCTCTATGAATAAGTAATGGAAGAAATTCAAAAGAGAAATGGGGCAGCAATTCGCACATTTAGTTGGGTCTTTCCCTTCTTTGGGAATGATGGATATGTGTGCTTTATCTAAGGACAAGGGGATGCCCTGTAAAGATAAATTGCAGATCTTGAGGAGGTGAGGGACTAGAGATTTGTTGAAGGTGCAATAGTAGAGAGCTGGAAGTCCATCTGGACCAGGGGCTTTACCCTTAGGGAGATTTTTTTTATAGCTAAGGACAACTCTTCAGGTGAAAATGGAGAACTTAGTGTTTCTTTCTGGGATTCATCTAACATAGGAAGATGGATATGCTGAAGAAACTTTTTTATAGGATGTAGGGTGGGTGGGGAATCTACCTTATATTCTGTCTGGGGAATGTTGTAAAGGGCTTGATAGAACTCATGGAACTTTCTTTTGTTGTCAGAACTTGAGTGCCATCAGACTTGATAATCTTACTAATATAGTTGTGTGCTCTTCTCTTTTTAATCCTGTTCATCATAAATTTGGAGGCTTTATCTCTGTGAGCAAAAAATTCATATTGCGAGTGTAGAAAGAACTTGGATGATTGTGCATTAAGGTGGTTTTTTAAATCCGCACGAAGTTCACTTAAACGGGAAAAATGGGATTCCGGTAGGGATTTTTTGTGGAGGGTTTACAATTTCTGGATTTCAGATAGGAGATTATCTATATGCACTTTTTTTATTTTTTATTGTGAGCCTAAACTAATAAACTGTCCTCTCATGTAAGCTTTATGGGTATACAAGATCACGTGGGGGGAAGTCTCTGGGTGAGCGTTTAAGATGAAAAATTCATCCATAATTTTTTGTATTGATTGTGTATTTTCCTGCCAGGATAACATCTGTTCGTTAAGTCTCCAGTTAAAGGATCTGGGGGCCATTTGTGGAGTAGAGATAGAGACTTAAACAGGGGAATGTTCGGATAAATGGATTGATTCTATCCTAGCTTTTGTGCAAAGATAGAGTTGTTCTTTGGAGATTAGAATATTGTCCAATCTGTGATAAGAACAGATTTTTGAGATGTAGAATCAATCAAGGGGTCAAAGGTCAGATTAAAGTCTCCTCTCACAATAACTATTCCCTCTTTGAAAGTTTCTATAATTGGGAAGAGGTTTTCAAACCAAGTCCATTGGTTAGTGTTTGTGGCGTAGACATTAATAAATGTGTAAACTTGGTTTGAAATGATGCCCTTTACTAATACAGTCCTGATCAAAAGTTCAAGACCACTTGAAAAATGGCAAAAAATCATATTGAGCAAGTCTGGATCTTAACAAGGTTCCAAGTAGAGCTTCAACATGCAACAAGAAGAAATGGGAGTGAGACAAAACATTTTTTGAGCATTCAATCTAATGAAAACAACGAATAAACTGAAACAGGCTGTTTTTCAGCTGATCAAAAGTTTAGGACCACACCTTCACCACCCCCTAAACCCCCTAAACCCCCCAAAACAGAAATCCAACTTCCAAACATGAACTCAGTAATGAGTAGCTCTGCCGTTAATGTTTATCACTTCCAAAATTCGTTTCGGCATGCTTGATGCAAGCGTTTCCATGAGGTGAGTGGGAACATTTCTCCAAGTGGTGAAGACGGCCGCACGAACGCCATCTACTGTCTGGAACTGTTGTCCATTTTTGTAAACTTCCCTTGCCATTCATCCCCAAAGGGTCTCAATTGGATTTAGATCAGGGCAACACGCAGGATGGGCCAAAAGAGTGATGTTATTCTCCTGGAAGAAGTCCCTTGTCCTGCGAGCATTGTGTACTGTAGCGTTGTCCTGTTGAAAAACCCAGTCGTTACCACACAGACGAGGGCCCTCAATCATGAGGAATGCTCTCTGCAACATCTGGACATAGCCAGCGGCCGTTTGACGCCCCTGCACTTCCTGAAGCTCCATTGTTCCACTGAAGGAAAAAGCACCCCAGACCATTATGGTGCCCCCTCCACTGTGGCGTGTAGAAAACATCTCAGGTGGGATCTGTTTGTCATGCCAGTAACGTTGGAAACCATCAGGACCATCAAGGTTACATTTTTTCTCATCATAGAATAAAACTTTCTTCCACCTTTGAATGTCCCATGTTTGGTGCTCTCTTGCAAAGTCCAAACGAGCAGTTCTGTGGCGTTCAAGGAGACGAGGTCTTTGAAGACGTTTTTTGTTTTTGAAGCCCTTTAGTCTCAGATGCCATCTGATGGTTATGGGGCTGCAGTCAGCACCAGTAAGGACCTTAATTTCGGTCGAGGATCGTCCAGTGTCTTGACGGACAGCCAATTGGATCCTCCGGCTCAGTGCTGATGAAATTTTTTTGGGTCTTCTATTTGACGTTTTGTTCCATAACCCTCAGGATCATTTAAGAAATTCCAAATGACTGTCTTACTGCGTCCCACCTCAGCAGCGATGGTGCGCTGTGAGAGACCCTGCTTATGCAGTTCAACAACTCGACCACGTTCAAAAAGGTAGAGTTTTGACTACCTGACAGAAAATGACAATGAATCCACATCTTTGCACAGATTTGGCCTTTTAAAGGCATGTGGTCCTAAAATTTGGATCAGCTGAAAAACAGCCTGTTTCAGTTTAATCGTTATTTTCAATTAATTGAATGCTCAAAAAATGTTTTGTCTCACTCTCATTTCTTCTTGTTGCATGTTGAAGCTCTATTTGGAACCTTGTTAAGATCCAGCCACGCTAAATATGATTTTTTGCCATTTTTCAAGTGGTCTTAAACTTTTGATCAGGACTGTATATATTGTCCATCTGGATCTTGAATAGGAGAGCAGTATTGGAAAGGTATCTCCTTCCTAAAACCCACGCTCACACCTCTTGAAGCCGAGGAGTTTGAGCCACAGTGAAACCAAAGAGGGTAATTGGAGTGAGATAAGTTCGGGTTGTGATTGAATTTGTTTCTTGCAATAAAAGGATAGATCAATTGTTCTTTTTCAAATATGAGAGAACCTGGCATCTTTTGGATGGGGCGTTAAAGTCTTTGACATTAAAAGAGGCTATGTTTAGGTCAGCCATCGTATCATAATGTGGGTGAGGTTTATAGAGATATTTCTGAACAATGGCATTTTAAAGGCTTTAGGCAGAAAGGATACATCAACCCACCAGAAATCATTCTCAGCTATGGTTAGAATTTTCCCAAACTGATATTTCCTAATGGTGTAACCTGTGAGACATCTACATGAACTATAAACAGTCATGAACAATCTTAACCTTTGATAACAACACCACACTATCATATGCAATAATCTTTGCAATATTTGATTGTGGTAAAGTACAGTAAAAGTGAGAAATTCACTGATTGGTAGGATAGTAAAGTGGTAGATAAGTAGGGGGGGTAGTGAAAACATGTTTCAATGCTCTTTATTGAGTTAATGGTCTAGCGAGACCACAGGAGGAATAAAGATCAAGAGATGAAAAAGGAGATAAGGTAGATATCTTAAGAAGGAGAGGAGGCATGTTAGCAATGGGTATGAATGCCGGAAATAAGATATGTACGAGAATTCACCCAGACAATATTCTCTTATTCTCCTAACGGCAGCCTTCTGTGAGTAGATTTCTGGTTTCCTCTTCTGCCTTTTTGTTGTCAAGGAGTAAGCTGCTTGTCCCAGGATTCTACTGGAGGGAGAACTGGCAGTCCAACCAGATCTTGTACAGGGTCCCAATCCTAAATGTCCAGTGGGCCAATTCTCAGATGATCCTACACTTGGTCAAGATCTAGGTATGATGTGATGGACATCCTGCAACCCTAGAACACAAAGGAAAGTCCAAAAGGAAATGTCCACCTGTAGGGAATGTTCTTTCCCCTGAGCCAATCTGTTAACAGCTTTAGAGCTCTTCTTTTCTTCAGGGTAGACTGAGCTAGATCTTGGAAGACAAGGATATCATGTCCATCCTATTTAACAGATGTCGAATCTCTTGCTTTGGTAAGGATGGAATCTTTTACTAAAAAGCTCAAGAACTTGCAAATAACATCCCTAGGGGATTGTCACGCTGGACAAGATACAAGATACAACAGAAATCCACAAACAAGTGTCTAGGCCAGAAGCTGGGGATAAAGGTCACCTCCTTACAAATCCCAACCAGCTCTCCCTAGACTTCTGTGCCCACGTTCAGACCCTAGACGTGGGAATAAAAGTGCCCCTGTGCCTAAGGCTGAAGACTCCCTAAAATCCCTAAGATGGTGACAGGGGGAAAGAGACAGCTTGCTTCCTCAGACCTGGAGGAGGCAGGCGTCTCGCTAACAACCTAGACAGAACACACACAAGAAAACAAAACCAACTTATCTTGTCAAAGAGCAGATACAGCTAATCCTTCTTTCCTTCCTTCCTTCCTTCCTTCCTTCCAGTGAGCAAGAAAGAAGCTATAACCCGCACAGGACACTGGGAAGGGGCGTAATTTAAACTCATACAAACGACCACACCCAGTGCACCTGAAGGGAGGCGGATACAGCTCAACTCCAAAACAAAAACAAAAAAACTACACACATGCTACTAACCTGGCAGACCTCCGCACATAACCTGAGCAGGGCATGACAGCACCCCACTTCTACGGGTGACCTCCGGACACCCCGGCCCAACTTGATCCGGGTGGAATCTGTGAAAAGCCCTCACCAGTCAGCTGGCACTAACATCCACAGCCGGAACCCACATCCTCTCCTCAGGGCCGTATCCCCTCCAGTGTACCAGCTACTGAAGGGAACCCCGAAGAACCCGTGAGTCGAGAACCCTAGAGATATTTTTTAAGTAAAGACCTGTGGAACACATTGTGGATCCTCCAGATCTGCGGAAGATCCAGACGAAACGCTACTGGATTGATCACCGCAGATATTTGTAAGGTCCAATAAATCTTGGACCCAGTTTCCAAGATGGTACTTTCAGTTTAATATTTTTAGTAGATAACCACACCAGATCACCCACACACAGGTCCGGACCAGTCATACGTTCGCTTGTACCTCTCACCCATCCTCTCCAAATTCACTTGAATCTTCCGCCAGATAGAGGACAAGGCAGAAGAAAATCTCTCCTCTGGCATCCCAGAGGAACTAGTCTCAGAAAAGGTACCAAACTGAGGATGAAAACCGTATGCGCCAAAAATTGGTGACTTACCCGTGGACTACTGCCTACGGTTATTCAAATCAAACTCTGCTAATGATAAGAATGAGGACTAGAGTTGAGCGAACACCTGGATGTTCGGGTTCGAGAAGTTCGGCCGAACTTCCCGGAAATGTTCGGGTTCGGGATCCGAACCCGAACCGAACTTCGTCCCGAACTCGAACCCCATTGAAGTCAATGGGGACCCGAACTTTTGGGCACTAAAAAGGCTGTAAAACAGCCCAGGAAAGAGCTAGAGGGCTGCAAAAGGCAGCAACATGTAGGTAAATCCCCTGCAAACAAATGTGGATAGGGAAATGAATTAAAATTAAAATTAAAAAAATAAAAATGACCCAATATCAATTGGACAGAGGTCCCATAGCAGAGAATCTGGCTTCACGTCAGCAGAGAATCAGTCTCTTCATGCCATAGCAAAGAATCTGGCTTCATGTCAGCAGAGAATCAGTCTCTTCATGCCATAGCAGAGAATCTGGCTTCATGTCACCCACCACTGGAACAGGCCACTGTCACATATTTAGGCCCCGGCACCCAGACAGAGGAGAGAGGTCCCGTGACAGAGAATCTGGCCTTATGTCAGCACAGAATCTGTCTTCATGTCATAGCAGAGAATCAGGCTTCACGTCACCCACCACTGGAACAGGCCACTGTCACACATTTAGGCCCAGGCACCCAGGCAGAGGAGAGAGGTCCCGTAACAGAGAATCTGGCCTTATGTCAGCACAGAATCTGTCTTCATGTCATAGCAGAGAATCAGGCTTCACGTCACCCACCACTGGAACAGGCCACTGTCACACATTTAGGCCCAGGCACCCAGGCAGAGGAGAGAGGTCCCGTAACAGAGAATCTGGCTTTATGTCAGCGCAGAATCAGTCTTCATGTCATAGCAGAGAATCAGGCTTCACGTCACCCACCACTGGAACAGGCCACTGTCACACATTTAGGCCCAGGCACCCAGGCAGAGGAGAGAGGTCCCGTAACAGAGAATCTGGCCTTATGTCAGCGCAGAATCAGTCTTCATGTCAAAGCAGAGAATCAGGCTTCACGTCACCCACCACTGGAACAGGCCACTGTCACACATTTAGGCCCAGGCACCCAGGCAGAGGAGAGAGGTCCCGTAACAGAGAATCTGGCCTTATGTCAGCACAGAAACTGTCTTCATGTCATAGCAGAGAATCAGGCTTCACGTCACCCACCACTGGAACAGGCCACTGTCACATATTTAGGCCCAGGCACCCAGGAAGAGGAGAGAGGTCCCGTAACAGAGAATCTGGCTTCATGTCAGCACAGAATAAGTCTTCATGTCATAGCAGAGAATCAGGCTTCACGTCACCCACCACTGGAACAGGCCACTGTCACACATTTAGGCCCAGGCACCCAGGCAGAGGAGAGAGGTCCCGTAACAGAGAATCTGGCCTTATGTCAGCGCAGAATCAGTCTTCATGTCATAGCAGAGAATCAGGCTTCACGTCACCCACCACTGGAACAGGCCACTGTCACACATTTAGGCCCAGGCACCCAGACAGAGGAGAGAGGTCCCGTAACAGAGAATCTGGCCTTATGTCAGCGCAGAATCAGTCTTCATGTCAAAGCAGAGAATCAGGCTTCACGTCACCCACCACTGGAACAGGCCACTGTCACACATTTAGGCCCAGGCACCCAGGCAGAGGAGAGAGGTCCCGTAACAGAGAATCTGGCCTTATGTCAGCACAGAAACTGTCTTCATGTCATAGCAGAGAATCAGGCTTCACGTCACCCACCACTGGAACAGGCCACTGTCACATATTTAGGCCCAGGCACCCAGGAAGAGGAGAGAGGTCCCGTAACAGAGAATCTGGCTTCATGTCAGCACAGAATAAGTCTTCATGTCATAGCAGAGAATCAGGCTTCACGTCACCCACCACTGGAACAGGCCACTGTCACACATTTAGGCCCAGGCACCCAGGCAGAGGAGAGAGGTCCCGTAACAGAGAATCTGGCCTTATGTCAGCGCAGAATCAGTCTTCATGTCATAGCAGAGAATCAGGCTTCACGTCACCCACCACTGGAACAGGCCACTGTCACACATTTAGGCCCAGGCACCCAGACAGAGGAGAGAGGTCCCGTAACAGAGAATCTGGCCTTATGTCAGCGCAGAATCAGTATTCATGTCATAGCAGAGAATCAGGCTTCACGTCACCCACCACTGGAACAGGCCACTGTCACACATTTAGGCCCCGGCACCCAGACAGAGGAGAGGTTCATTCAACTTTGGGTTGCCTCGCAATATAATGGTAAAATGAAATTAAAAATAGTATTGAATGAGGAAGCGCCCTGGAGTAGAATAATATATTGTTAAGGGGAGGTAGTTAATATCTAATCTGCACAAGGGATGGACAGGTCCTGTGGGATCCATGCCTGGTTCATTTTTCTGAACGTCAGCTTGTTAACATTGGCTGTAGACAGGCGGCTGCGTTTGTCTGTAATGACGCCCCCTGCCGTGCTGAATACACGTTCAGACAAAACGCTGGCCGCCGGGCAGGCCAGCACCTCCAAGGCATAAAAGGCTAGCTCTGGCCACGTGGACAATTTGGAGACCCAGAAGTTGAATGGGGCCGAACCATCAGTCAGTACGTGGAGGGGTGTGCACAGGTACTGTTCCACCATGTTAGTGAAATGTTGCCTCCTGCTAACACGTTCCGTATCAGGTGGTGGTGCAGTTAGCTGTGGCGTGTTGACAAAACTTTTCCACATCTCTGCCATGCTAACCCTGCCCTCAGAGGAGCTGGCCGTGACACAGCTGCGTTGGCGACCTCTTGCTCCTCCTCTGCCTTCGCCATGGGCTTCCACTGGTTCCCCTGTGACATTTGGGAATGCTCTCAGTAGCGCGTCTACCAACGTGCGCTTGTACTCGCGCATCTTCCTATCACGCTCCAGTGTAGGAAGTAAGGTGGGCACATTGTCTTTGTACCGGGGATCCAGCAGGGTGGCAACCCAGTAGTCCGCACACGTTAAAATGTGGGCAACTCTGCTGTCGTTGCGCAGGCACTGCAGCATGTAGTCGCTCATGTGTGCCAGGCTGCCCAGAGGTAAGGACAAGCTGTCCTCTGTGGGAGGCGTATCGTCATCGTCCTGTGTTTCCCCCCAGCCACGCACCAGTGATGGGCCCGAGCTGCTTTGGGTGCCACCCCGCTGTGAACATGCTTCATCCTCATCCTCCTCCACCTCCTCCTCATCCTCGTCCTCGTCCTCCTCATCCTCCAGTAGTGGGCCCTGTCTGGCCACATTTGTACCTGTCCTCTGGTGTTGCAAAAAACCTCCCTCTGAGTCACTTCGAAGAGACTGGCCTGAAAGTGCAAAAAATGACCCCTCTTCCTCCTCTTCCTCCTGGGCCACCTCCTCTTCCATCATCGCCCTAAGTGTTTTCTCAAGGAGACATAGAAGTGGTATTGTAACGCTGATAACGGCGTCATCGCCACTGGCCATGTTGGTGGAGTACTCGAAACAACGCAACAGGGCACACAGGTCTCGCATGGAGGCCCAGTCATTGGTGGTGAAGTGTGTCTGATCCGCAGTGCGACTGACCCGTGCGTGCTGCAGCTGAAACTCCATTATGGCCTGCTGCTGCTCGCACAGTCTGTCCAGCATATGCAAGGTGGAGTTCCACCTGGTGGGTAAGTCGCATATGAGGCGGTGAGCGGGAAGGCCGAAGTTACGCTGTAGCGCAGACAGGCGAGCAGCGGCAGGGTGTGAACGCCGGAAGCGCGAACAGACGGCCCGCACTTTATGCAGCAGATCTGACATGTCGGGGTAGTTGCGAATGAACTTCTGCACCACCAAATTCAGCACATGCGCCAGGCAAGGGATGTGCGTCAAACCGGCTAGTCCCAGAGCTGCAACGAGATTTCGCCCATTATCGCACACCACCAGGCCGGGCTTGAGGCTCACCGGCAGCAACCACTCGTCGGTCTGTTGTTCTATACCCCGCCACAACTCCTGTGCGGTGTGGGGCCTGTCCCCCAAACATATGAGTTTCAGAATGGCCTGCTGACGTTTACCCCGGGCTGTGCTGAAGTTGGTGGTGAAGGTGTGTGGCTGACTGGATGAGCAGGTGGAAGAAGAGGAGGAGGAAGCTGAGTAGGAGGAGGAGGAGACAGGAGGCAAAGAATGTTGCCCTGCGATCCTTGGCGGCGGAAGGACGTGCGCCAAACAGCTCTCCGCCTGGGGCCCAGCCGCCACTACATTTACCCAGTGTGCAGTTAGGGAGATATAGCGTCCCTGGCCGTTCTTACTGGTCCACGTATCTGTGGTTAGGTGGACCTTGCCACAGATGGCGTTGCGCAGTGCACACTTGATTTTATCGGACACTTGTTTGTGCAGGGAAGGCACGGCTCTCTTGGAGAAGTAGTGGCGGCTGGGAACAACATACTGTGGGACAGCAAGTGACATGAGCTGTTTGAAGCTGTGTGTGTCCACCAGCCTAAATGACAGCATTTCATAGGCCAGTAGTTTAGAAATGCTGGCATTCAGGGCCAGGGATCGAGGGTGGCTAGTTGGGAATTTACGCTTTCTCTCAAATGTTTGTGAGATGGAGAGCTGAACGCTGCCGTGTGACATGGTTGAGATGCTTGGTGACGCAGGTGGTGGTGTTGGTGGTACATCCCATGTTTGCTGGGCGGCAGGTGCCAACGTTCCTCCAGAGGCAGAGGAAGAGGCCGAGGCGGCGGCAGCAGCAGCAGAAGAGGCCAAGGCGGCGGCAGCAGCAGAAGAGGCCGAGGCGGCAGCAGCAGAAGAGGTAGCAGGGGGAGCCTGAGTGACTTCCTTGTTTTTAAGGTGTTTACTCCACTGCAGTTCATGCTTTGCATGCAGGTGCCTGGTCATGCAGGTTGTGCTAAGGTTCAGAATGTTAATGCCTCGCTTCAGGCTCTGATGGCACAGCGTGCAAACCACTCGGGTCTTGTCGTCAGCACATTGTTTGAAGAAGTGCTATGCCAGGGAACTCCTTGAAGCTGCCTTTGGGGTGCTCGGTCCCAGATGGCGGCGGTCAGTAGCAGGCGGAGTCTCTTGGCGGCGGGTGTTCTGATTTTGCCCACTGCTCCCTCATTTGCTACGCTGTTGGCTCGGTCTCACCACTGCCTCTTCCTCTGAACTCTGAAAGTCAGTTGCACGACCTTCATTCCATGTGGGGTCTAGGACCTCATCGTCCCCTGCATCGTCTTCCACCCATTCTTGATCCCTGACCTACTGTTCAGTCTGCACACTGCAGAAAGACGCAGCAGTTGGCACCTGTGTTTTGTCATCATCAGAGACGTGCTGAGGTGGTATTCCCATGTCCTCATCATCAGGAAAAATAAGTGGTTGTGTGTTAGTGCATTCTATCTCTTCCACCCCTGGGGAAGGGCTAGGTGGATGCCCGTGGGAAACCCTGGCAGCAGAGTCTTAAAACAGCATAAGAGACTGCTGCATAACTTGAGGCTCAGACAGTTTCCCTGATATGCATGGGGGTGATGTGACAGACCGATGGGCTTGGTTTTCATGCGCCATCTGTGCGCTTTCTGCAGAAGACTGGGTTGTAGATAATGTGAACGTGCTGGATCCACTGTCGGCCACCCAATTGACTAATGCCTGTACCTGCTCAGGCCTTACCATCCTTAGAACGGCATTGGGCCCCACCAAATATCGCTGTAAATTCTGCTGGCTACTGGGACCTGAGGTAGTTGGTTCACTAGGACGTGTGGCTGTGGCAGAACGGCCACGTCCTCTCCCAGCACCAGAGGATCCACTAACACCACCACGACCATGTCCACGTCCGCGTACGAGTCCCTTATTAGATGTTTTCCTCATTGTTCCCGTTCACCACAATTTTGAGAATGGCAAATTTGGGAATAGTTTTTCAACCCAGAACAAAAAGTGTGCTTTTACGGTCACTACAAATAACTTGACCAGCTAAAACAGTACAGATTTGGTTGAATAGAAATGTCAGGCCTGGGTTTTTTTTACGCTGTGTGACAGGTATAGGTTTAATCACAGAATCAGACTTCTATCTGCACGGTAGCGTGTGTCTTAGGTTTTTCTGAATGACACTATCAGCACCTTCAATGTAAGATATCCTTTTTGGGATAGATTTCAAGTAGGCCTCATATACCAGAAACTAGTTATTTTGAGAATGGCAAATTTGGGAATAGTTTTTCAACCCTTAACAAAAAGTGTTCTTTTACGGTCACTACAAATAACTTCACCAGCTAAAACAGTACAGATTTGGTTGAATAGAAATGTCAGGCCTGTTTTTTTTTTGCGCTGTGTGACAGGTATAGGTTTAATCACAGAATTAGACTTCTATCTGCACGGTAGCGTGTGTCTTAGGTTTTTCTGAATGACACTATCAGCACCTTCAATGTAAGATATCATTTTTGGGATAGATTTCAAGTAGGCCTCATATAGCAGAAACTAGTTATTTTGAGAATGACAAATTTGGGAATAGTTTTTCAACCCAGAACAAAAAGTGTGCTTTTACGGTCACTACAAATAACTTGACCAGCTAAAACAGTACAGATTTGGTTGAATAGAAATGTCAGGTCTATTTTTTAGGCGCTGGGTGACAGGCTCAACTTGCCCCTGAAGTAGTATATGGCCAAAAAATAACCACACTATTGATGGTTAAATGCACTTGGGTGACACAGGCTCAGCCTGCACCAGATGTAGTATATGGCCAAAAAATAACCAGACTGTTGATGGTTAAATGCACTTCGGTGACATAGGCTCAGCCTGCAGCTGATGTAGTATATGGCCAAAAAATAACCAGACTGTTGATGGTTAAATGCACTTGGTGATAGCTTGTGCTGGCGCACCACAAGCTTGTGCCGCCGATCACCCCAGAAAAAAGTGATCTAAAAACGCTCTGGGCAGCCTCAAAAAAGTGAACAAGTCGATATTATCACTTCAATGATCCACAGCTGCAGATCGATCACAGAATGAAGTCTTTTGGAGGAGTTAATCTGCCTAATCTCGCCCTAACGTCGCAGCTGCAACCTCTCCCTATGCTTGAATCAGCAGAGTGACGTGCAGCGCTACGTGACCCAAGCTTATATAGAGGCTGGGTCACATGCTGCACTGGCCAATCACTGCCATGCCAATAGTAGGCAAGGCTGTGATGGCCTCTTGGGGCAAGTAGTATGACGCTTGTTGATTGGCTGCTTTGCAGCCTTTCAAAAAGCGCCAAGAAAGCGCCGAACACCGAACCCGAACCCAGACTTTTATGAAAATGTTCGGGTTCGGGTCCGTGTCACGGACACCCCAAAATTCGGTACGAACCCGAACTATACAGTTCGGGTTTGCTCATCCCTAATGAGGACCAGTCCTCCTGGTTTTCAGCCACAAAGCACCTCAAGTAGGTCTCCAGATTTTGATTAGCACGCTCTGTCTGTCCATTCGACTGTGGATGAAAAGCCAAAGAGAATGAAAGTTGGATACCCAGACGAGAGCAGAACGACCTCCAAAATCTGGAAACAAATTGCGTGCCCCTATCAGAAACCACATCCGAGGGAATGCCATGTAATTTCACGATGTTATCCTCAAAAACCTGAGCAAGAGTCTTAGCATTGGGCAGACTAGCTAACGATACAAAGTGAGCCATTTTACTGAATTGGTCAACAACCACCAAAATCACAGTTTTCCCAGAGGAAATCGGCAGATCAGTAATAAAGTCCATAGACAAGTGCGTCCAAGGACGAGATGGAATAGACAAAGGAAGAAGTGAACCAGAAGGTCGAGTGTGAGCAACCTTTGCCCGTGCACAGGTCTCACAAGCTGCTATGTAATCCTCAACACTCTTACGTAACTGGGGCCACCAGAACCTCCGGGAAATAAGATCAAAGGTGGACTTGCCACCAGGATGTCCCGCAAGGACAGTATTGTGATGTTCCTTGAATACCTTGTATTGCAATCCAGCAGGAACAAACAACCTACCTGGGGGACAAGAATCCGGAGCCTCCTTCTGGGCTCCCAATACCTCCATCTCCAACTCGGGGTACAGAGCGGAAACAACCACCCCATCAGCCAAAATCGGAGCAGGATCCTCTGAATCACCTCCCCCAGGAAAACTACGAGACAATGCATCCGCCTTGACGTTTTTAACCCCCGTGCGAAAAGTTGAACCTAGTAAAGAACAGTGACCATCTAGCCTGTCTAGGATTCAGACGCTTGGCAGTTTGCAGGTAAGCCAATTTCTTATGATCAGTATATACCGTAACGGGATGAGACGCCCCCTCCAACCAGTGACGCCATTCCTCAAAGGCCAATTTGATGGCCAGCAATTCCCTATCTCCTACATCATAATTCCTCTCGGCGACCGAGAGCTTCTTGAAAAAAAAAGCACACGGACGCCACTTGCCAGGAGATAAACCCTGCGACAACACTCCTCCAACCCCAACCTCTGATGCATCCACCTCCACCACGAAAAGCTGAGACACATCAGGCTGCATCAGAATGGGAGCAGATGCAAAACATTCCTTAATAGCCAAAAAGGCCTGCAATGCCTCATTTAACCAGACAGAGAAGTCGACGCCTTTCATAGTCATATCGGTCAGGGGTCTTACAATGGTAAAATAGTTCAAGATAAATTTTCTATAATAATTGGTAAACCCCAAAAACCGCATAAAAACTTTCTGACTCTCCGGTCGGTCCCATTCCAGAACCGCCCGGACCTTTTCGGGGTCCATACGAAAGCAGGTAACCCAGAAACGGAAGCTCCTGAACACTAAACACACATTTCTCCAATTTAGCATACAATTTATTCTCCCGAAGGATCGACAAAACCTGTCTCACGTGATCCTGATGAGTCTTCAGATCAGGAGAGTAAATTAGAATGTCATCCAATTAAATTACAACGAACCTTCTCACAAAATGATGGAAAATGTCATTGACAAATCGCTGAAACACTGCTGGCGCGTTAGTTAACCCAAAAGGCTTAACCAGATTCTCAAAATGACCCTCGTGTGTGTTGAAGGCCGTTTTCCACTCATCCCCCTCCTTGATTCTGATCAGATTGTAGGCCCCTCTTAAATCTAATTTGGAGAACCCCTTGGCTCCAACAATTTGATTAAAAAGGTCAGAGATCAAGGGAAGGGGATACGGATCACGGACCGTAATGCGGTTCAATTCCCGGAAATCCAAACAAGGTCTAAGCGATCCATCCTTTTTCTTAACAAAGAATAGCCCAACTGCGATCAGAAATTTGAATGGACTAATATGACCCTTTGCCAAACTCTCTGCAATATACTTCCGCATGACCTCTCTTTTCGGGTTGAGAAAGATTGTATAGCCGAGACTTTTGCAACTTAGCCCCTGGGATGAGATTAACCGGGCAATCATATACAATGAGAAGGCAATTCCTGATCCCCACCTTCCGAAAATACATCTGCAAAATCTGAGAGATACTGGGGTAAAATCGTAGTAGGCACCCCAGAGATAGAGGTACTAAGACAATTGTCCGAACAAAATTCACTCCAACCAATGATCTATAGTACAGTCGTGGCCAAAAGTTTTGAGAATGACACAAATATTAGTTTTCACAAAGTTTGCTGCTAAACTGCTTTTAGATCTTTGTTTCAGTTGTTTTTGTGATGTAGTGAAATATAATTACAGGCACTTCATACGTTTCAAAGGCTTTTATCGACAATTACATGACATTTTTGCAAAGAGTCAGTATTTGCAGTGTTGGCCCGTCTTTTTCAGGACCTCTGCAATTCGACTGGGCATGCTCTCAATCAACTTCTGGGCCAATTCCTGACTGATAGCAACCCATTCTTTCATAATCACTTCTTGGAGTTTGTCAGAATTAGTGGGTTTTTGTTTGTCCACCCGCCTCTTGAGGATTGACCACAAGTTCTCAATGGGATTAAGATCTGGGGAATTTCCGGGCCATGGATCCAAAATGTCAACGTTTTGGTCCCCGAGCCACTTAGTTATCACTTTTGCCTTATGGCAAATGCATTGTTCTTCACCAAACTGTTGTTGGATTGTTGGAAGAAGTTGCTGTTAGAGGGTGTTTTGGTACCATTCTTTATTCCTGGCTGTGTTTTTGGGCAAAATTGTGAGTGAGCCCACTCCCTTGGATGAGAAGCAACCCCACACATGAATGGTCTCAGGATGCTTTACTGTTGGCATGACACAGGACTGATGGTAGCGCTCACCTTTTCTTCTCCGGACAAGCCTTTTTCCAGATGCCCGAAACAATCGGAAAGAGGCTTCATCGGAGAATATGACTTTGCCCCAGTCCTCAGCAGTCCATTCACCATACTTTCTGCAGAAGATCAATCTGTCCCTGATGTTTTTTTGGAGAGAAGTGGATTCTTTGCTGGCCTCTTGACACCAGGCCATCTTCCAAAAGTCTTCGCCTCACTGTGCGTGCAGATGCACTCACACCTGCCTGCTGCCATTCCTCTGCACTGGTGGCACTCCGATCCCGCAGCTGAATCCTCTTTAGGAGACGATCCTGGCGCTTGCTGGACTTTCTTGGACGCCCTGAAGCCTTCTTAACAAGAATTGAACCTCTTTCCTTGAAGTTCTTGATGATCATTTAAATTGTTGATTGAGGTGCAATCTTAGTAGCCACAATATCCTTGCCTGTGAAGCCATTTTTATGCAATATCCTTGCCTGTGAACAGAACGGAACAATACAGAAGCCTGTGAACGAGCCCTAACTAAGACAATAGCCTCATAAAAAAAAAAATGTGGCTCTCACACTATGGAGACTAAAAATTAAAAAGTTTTTTTTGTTTAAAAAATGATATTGTGTAAAACTTAAATAAATAAAAAAAGCGTATAAATATTAGGCATTGCCACGTCCGTAACAACCTGCTTTATAAAAATATAACATGACCTATCCCCTTTGGTGAACACTGTAAAAAAAAAAAAAAACAATGTCAAAAAAGCAATTTTTTGGTTTCCTTGCATTACAAAAAGTGTAATAGCAAGCGATCAAAAAATCATAAGCACCCCAAATCAAATTGTCATCTTATTCTGCAAAAAATGAAATCCTAACTAAGACAATCGCCCAAAAAATTAAAAAAACTATGGCACTTGTTTCAAAAATGCTGTTATTGTGTAAAACGTAAATAAATAAAAAAGCATACATATTAGGTGTCTCTGCGTCCATAAGAAACTGCTGAAAAAAAAAAAAATATTGCATTAACTAACCCCTTAGCTGAAGACCGCAACAAAAAATAAATAAATAAAACGGCGCAAAAGTGTAATACCAAGCAATCAAAAAGTCATATGCACCCCAAAATCATACCAATCAAACCGTAATCTCATCACACACAAAAAATAATAATTAGACCCTACCTAAGACAATCGCCCAAAAAAATAATAAAAACTATGGCTCTCAGAATATGGAGACACTAAAACATCACAAGTGTAATAGCAAGTGATCAAAAAGTCATATGCACCCTAAAATAGTACGAATCAAACTGTCATCTCATACCGAAAAAAATTTGCCCCTACATAAGACAGTTGCCCAAAAAAAACAGCTATTTTTTTGTTACCTTGCCTCACAAAAAGTGTAATATAGAGCAACCAAAAATCACATGTACCCTAAAATAGTACCAGCAAAACTGCCACCCTAGCCCGTAGTTTCCAAAATGGGGTATTTTTTGGAGATTCTACTCTAGGGGTGCATCAGGGGGTCTTCAAATGTAACATGGCAGTTTAAAATTATCCCAGTGAAATCTGCCTTCCAAAAACCATAAGGTGTCCCTTTCCTTCTGTGCCCTGCTGTCTACCCGTACAGCATTTTACAACCACATATGGGGTGTTTCTGTAAACTACAAATCAGGGCAATAAATATTGAGTTTTGTATGGCTGTTAACCCTTGCTTTGTTAATGGAAAAAGTGGATTAAAATGGAAAATCTGCCAAAATTCATTAATCCTTTAATTCTTGTGGACCACCTAAAGGGTTAACAACATTTGTAAAATCAGTTTTGAATACCTTAAGGGGTTTTCTTTCTAAAATGGGGTCATTTTTGGGTGGTTTCTATTATGTAAGCCTCACAAAGTTACTTCAGACCTGAATTGGTCCTTAAAAAGTGGATTTTGGACATTTTCCAAAAAATTTCAAGATTTGCTTCTAAACTTCTAAGACTTCTAACGTCCCCAAAAAAATAAAATGGCATTCATAAAATTATCGAAACATCAAGTAGACATATGGGGAATGTAAAGTAATAACTATTTTGGGAGTTATTAATATCTATTATAAAACTAGAGAAAATGAAATTTGCAAATTTGCACATTTTTAAAAATTTTGGGTAAATTTGGTATTTTTTATAAATTTTTTACTGTCATGAAGTACAATATGTGACGAGAAAACAATCTCAAAATGGCCTGGATAAGTAAAAGTGTTTTTTAAGATATCACCACATATAGTTACTAGGGTTGAGCGAACCCGAACAGTAAAGATCGGGTTCGTACCGAACTTTACGGTGTTCGGCACCCGACCCCGAACATTTCAGTAAAAGTTTGTGTTCGGGTTCGGTGTTCGAGTAATATTAATGTACCATCGGATCGGAGTTTTCTCCAATCCGATGGTATATTTTAACTTGAAGCGTCCCCATCACCATGGGAACGCCTCTATGTTAGATTATACCATCGGATTTGAGTTAGATCGTGAACTTGATCCAAACTTGAACCCGAACCCCATTGAAGTCAATAGGGACCCAAACTTCACTTTATTAATTATAACGGAAAATAATAGTATTAGCTTTTTCAGATCTGAGTTTTCACGATCGTGAAAACTCAGATCCGACAGTATATTCTAACACAGAGGCGTTCCCATAGTGATGGGGATGCTTCAAGTTAGAATATACTGAGAACTGTGGACATAACTGCCCCCTGCTGCCTGGCAGCACCATAGAATCATGCCAGCAATGATTAATACTGGGGAGGGAGGAGTGATTGAGGGCGCACTGCCACCAATGATTAATACTGGGGAGGGAGGGGGGATTGAGAGCACACTGCCACCAATGATTGTAATACTTATAAGGGGGGGTTAGGGCACAATGCCCATGAATGATTTTAATAGTGGGGGGTGATTCTATGCTATGGGACCTCTCTCCTCTGTCTGGGTGCCGGGGCCTAAAAATATCTGACAGTGGCCTGTTCCAGTGTTGGGTGACATGAAGCCTGATTCTCTGCTATGACATGAAGCCTAAATCTCTGCTATGGGACCTCTCTCCTCTGTCTGGGTGCTGGGGCCTAAAAATATCTGACAATGGCCTGTTCCAGTGGTGGGTGACATGAAGCCTGATTCTCTGCTATGACATGAAGCCTGATTCTCTGCTATGGGACCTCTCTCCTCTGTCTGGGTGGCGGGGCCTAAAAATATCTGACAGTGGCCTGTTCCAGTGTTGGGTGACATGAAGCCTGATTCTCTGCTATGACATGAAGCCTAAATCTCTGCTATGGGACCTCTCTCCTCTGTCTGGGTGCTGGGGCCTAAAAATATCTGACAATGGCCTGTTCCAGTGGTGGGTGACATGAAGCCTGATTCTCTGCTATGACATGAAGCCTGATTCTCTGCTATGGGACCTCTCTCCTCTGTCTGGGTGGCGGGGCCTAAAAATATCTGACAGTGGCCTGTTCCAGTGTTGGGTGACATGAAGCCTGATTCTCTGCTATGACATGAAGCCTGAATCTCTGCTATGGGACCTCTCTCCTATGTCTGGGTGCCGGGGCCAAAAATATCTGACAATGGCCTGTTCTAGTGGTGGGTGACATAAAGCATGATTCTCTGCTATGACATCATTGTTCAGATTTAAAAAATGATGAATATTCGATATAACGAATATATAGCAGTATATTTGTAATATTCGCGAATTATCGAAGTTGCGATATGCACGATTAATATTCGCTATTCTAATATTCGCGCTCAACACTACTGGTAAGTGAAAGGTCTGTGCACCGCATTGCTTATAGCACAGACCTGTCACTTACCAGTAGGAGGAGCGCCCGGCCGGCCACAGACATCGCACGTAAGTATAATGCTGCTAAAAGTGCTTAGTAACCATGGCAGCCAGGACTGCAGTAGCATCCTGGCTGCCATGGTAACTGATCGGAGCCCCAGCCGCTCTGGCCACCAATTATTTTAATACTGAGGAGGGAGGGGGGCTGCACCTGAGGGGTTAATTGTGTGGATCACAGCCCCCTGTAAGAGATCGGGTGCTGCCAGGCAGCAGGGGGCAGTTATGTACACAGTTCTTAGTATATTCTAACTTGAAGCGTCCCCATCACCATGGCAACACCTCTGTGTTAGAATATACTGTCGGATCTGAGTTTTCACGATCGTGAAAACTCAGATCTGAAAAAGCTAATACTATTATTTTCCGTTATAATTAATAAAGTGAAGTTTGGGTCCCCATTGACTTCAATGGGGTTCGGGTTCGGGTCCAAGTCCGAATCAAGTTCGGGTCCCGAACCCGAACTTTTTTTTAAAGTTCGGCCGAACTCCCCGAACATCTAGGTGTTCGCTCAACTCTAATAGTGACACATGTCAGATTTGCTAAAGCTTGTCTTGTCCTTAAGGTGAAAAATGGCAGGGTCCTTAAGGTATTAATTAGCTGCAAAAGAGCATGAGGTTGTTTTGCTTTGGCAGCCTTAACACATATAGCTGCCCGTTACTTCTTGGAATGAAACCTAATCTTTATTGAAGATAACAATTTCACCTACATTCATGTCTTCCTGCATATTTTCACAGTTTTTCTTTATTTTGACCAAAACATGGTGTAACAAGACATTAAAGTGGTATTCCCACCACAGACAATGGGGGAATATCGCTAGGATACGCCCCCATTGTCTGAGAGGTGCGGGTCCCACCTCTGGGACCTACAACGAGAATGGATTGGGGAGAGCTGTAGCTGTAGGACCCCAGATTTCCCAGGGTCCGTCCACCATCAAGCGCTGCTCCCCGCTTCTACCATAGAAGTGAATGGGAGCGCACCGGGGACACGCGGTCCCTGCTCCCATTAATTTCTATGGTGCAGACGGAAATAGCCAAGTCAGAGCGCGGCTATTTTTGGCGACACCATTCATTTCCCCGCTCCATTCTGATTGTAGGTGCGGGTCCTAGAAGTGGGACTCGCACCTATCAGACAATAGGGGCATATCCAAGCGATATGCCCCCGTTGTCTGTGATGGGAATACCCCTTAAAAATCTTTAGTTAAACAGTATAAAATCTACATGTACTGCATTTAGCTTTTTTTTTTTTCTTGTGTTTTTGTAGCATGGTTGGCTTCAATGGCATTTTTATCAAAACACATATACTATACAAAATGTATATACTGTACATTTTAATTCGGAGAGCCACCAATTTAACATTCTTCTTATAACATTGAAAAGTGGCATATGCACGTTGATGATTTTGGGACTGTTTAGGTGAAAAGGATAATTTTCATTAAAATAAGAAAACCACATTAATTCATATGTTATATAGTCATTTCATAATATGATATTGGTTGCAGTCCTTGAGCATTGTCTTTGATTGAAATTAATAGCAAGACTGCAACCAACTGCTGGTAGTGGCGGTGGGGGTTAGATTACTGTATAGTACCTGTACCATCCTATGGACAGATTTTTTTTATCTTTTGTATTTTTAGGCTTTGAAAGACCCTACAATGGCAGCACGTAAAGATTTTCAAAGAGAAGCAGAACTTCTTACAAACCTACAGCATGACCACATTGTCAAGTTCTATGGTGTGTGTGGTGATGGAGATCCACTTATCATGGTGTTTGAATATATGAAGCATGGGGATCTAAACAAGTTCCTAAGGTATGTTATTTTAAGCTGCGGCATATTGACTCTACAATACAATTATGCAGCTGTTGACATACATTTTCAATGAGGAGCTAGAAGAACAATGCTGCCAGATAATTTGGCTGTGATTTATCCCCATGGAGAACTGAAGGATTGGCTTTTGAAATTCAAAACACCTGATGGTTTTCTTCCCCAACTTCATTTTTAAGGAGACTTAGGAGAGCCCAATACACATAAGATTGTCAGTCGACCCCACAAAAAAATGGCAACTTCGACTGACAGTAGTATGATGTGTATGGGGTCCTTTATAGACCCATATACCTTGTAAGAGCTCATGATCAGAACAAACTGCAGGGAAAAATATCACTGCATATATCTATCTGATAAACTAGTTGGCTGTTGGAACAGATTTCAGAGAGTATTTTATTGTCACTATAGATGCATGGATGCATCCGTCACAGCACCTGTATTTCCCTCTTCTAGCAACATATTCATGTCTCTGAAGGATTTTATCCTTCCATGACTGATAGGTCTAAGGATAGTAAGAAATCTAAGTATTCATGAAGTTTGCAATGGGAATTTTTGTTTTATTGAATTACATTTAGGGTTTGTATCTTTCTGCCTTTATTGAATGAGATTGTTTGCTTCTAAGGCTACTTTCACACTGGCATTTCTGGGTCCGCTTGTGAGATCCATTTCAATGTAAGTCAGGACGGATCTGTTTTGAACGGATCTGTCTGTGCAGATACAAGACGGATCCGCACCGAACGCAGGTGTGAAAGTAGTCTAACCCAGTGTTTCCCAACCAGTGTGCCTCCAGGTGTTGCAAAACTACAACTCCCAGCATGCCCGCACAGCCAAAGGCTGTCCGGGCATGCTGGGAGTTGTAGTTTTGCAACAGCTGGAGGCACACTGGTTGGGAAACACTGGTCTAACCCATAACATGTCCTAACCATTTTCTGAGAAACTTAAAGGAGTTGTTCAAGATTTTACTATTAATGGCCTAGCCTTAGGATAGGCCATGAATTTCTGATCAATGAAGGTCCAGTACCCAGGAGCCCCACAAATCAGCATCAGCTTCCTACATAGCTCCCTACACTGTTTAGTGAATACAGGGGGATACTGCAGTGCTGCTGCCATTGATTTCACAGTGAATGAAACTGCTACCAGCGCTATAGCTGATTGCTGAGGTTCTGATTCCTGTAAATTAGATATTGATGGCCTATTCTGAGGATAGGCCATTAATAGTAAAACTCTAGACAACTTCTTTACCCATACCTGTAGGTTCTGTTGAAGAGTTTTCATTGGGGCTGAAGAGTCAAATATAACTTGTTAATCAGACTGAATGTATTGCAAAAGTAAGAATGGGACTCCTACTGTTGCCAAAAATGAGGGTCCACTAATCTTCACTGAAAAGGAGGATAAGCATATGCTGTCTCTTAACAGATTTGAGGGTGTTCATTTATTTGACTATTTGCAAAAACCCATTCACAGTCATGCCCCCCCCCCCCTTCCCATTGATCTTATGCCCCCACTCTTTTATAATCTGTCTGGCAGGTTCTAAAGGTAAAATAAATGTGTCTTGTGGGACTACTCCATTAAAATTACTCCTCTGCAAAAAGCATTAAATAGAATGTCTCAAGATTAGGTGATAAGTGTCTGATCACTGAGGTTTCAATGGAAGGGTCACCACTAATCACTAGAAGGAGGTGCTGAGTTCCCTGTTCCTGGAGTTTGAATGGGGCAGCAGTCAAGTATATGTGCTGCTGCTCCATTCAAAATATATGGGACTGACAGAGAGAGCTGAGTTCAGAGCTTGACTGTCCTCATCAGTCCAATATATATTGAATGGAGTGGTAGTGCATATACTTTACACTTGTCCATGTTCAAGTGGTTTATCACTTTGAGGGAGGGTGCAGAGAGGAGCAGCAAAGGACATTTGTCCCCACTTTATTAATGGAAGGGAGTCCAATTGATGAGATCCTCAGCAATCAAATATTTGTCTCCTACTTAGCTGTTATTCCTGCTGTGAACTCTCTTATATCTCTAGCAGTCAAAATTGCTTGTGGCCACCAAGCAACAGATTTTGTATTTGCCAAAATAATACAATTGGCACAGTAATAATGTTGATTTACAACATTATCTTGAATTCTCATGATTGGAATTCACCTTGCAGAATATTAAAACTTCTCTGAACAGATAATTAAAAGGGCTTGAGCGTGCTTGCTTTGATGGTATTCTCCTATTACACAGAAATCATGTTTTTAAACTTGTTATGGAGTGGTACTTACCTCTTCAAATAATTACGAGTGTTCTGTGCTGGTATTTAGTAAATTGGACCCTTGATATTTTCCTTGTTTTGAATGATAAGCACTTACATAATTGCACAAGAAGCTGTAGCATTATTACACTGCTCGGTGGTTTTTACATAATTTGTAAATACATTTCTATTTAATGAAAACAGTTTCTTTAAAAAATAGTATAACCCCCATTTTATATTCAAAACATAGTAATTAATTCCTGGCTGTATGCATCATATTCATATAGAGAGCAAGGCACATCTTAATTTGTAATAATTCTGCAAATGTGAACCATTTTTGGAATGTGAATAGTGTTGAGCGAATCAAAGTCCACAAAGTGGGAAAATTTGATTAGCCGCAAAGCCAAATTTCCTTGTGCTTTGTGGTTAAAAAAACCCCAAAAAAAACATACTTCATCCGTTTGAGCGCAAAATGTCAGCTCCCACCATCTTGGTTGAAGATCTTGTGCAAAATCCATCATGTGCCATGCAAGATTTCACTCTGGATCTTCAATTAAGATGTCTATGGCCAGCTCTTTATGATCAAATAAATGAGGCAAGTATGATTTAAATTATTTTTTATTTTAGACTGTAATGTTAATGTCAGATGCCGCGATCAGCTATGAACATGGCATCTGAGGGGTACAATAACACTGTTCCCTGTCATTGCACCCTCTACTTACAAAGAAATGTGCTTTGTGACAAAGTATATTGTCACAAAGCAAATTTTTGGGTAAAAGTCTGCAAAGCAGTGTCGGGGGGTAATAATTCAATTAAGAATTATTAATTATGGTCATAAAAATAATTGACCATAAAATAATAAAATTTATAAAATTTGTCATAAATTCTTAAAATCATGACCTGGTGAATTGTAGACAACCTAATTGATACAATTCACATCTGAGTCCGACTATTTCCTCAGATAAATAAGTTCTTTTTGACGTGAGATGACGTTAATGATAAAATGTAGTTCTGCATTATACAATAATACACAGGTATTATAAAAATATGCAGATTTATTGGTTACAAGATTATAAACATATATAAGTAAATAAACACAATGATACATGCAAATGAATATATATAGCGTTAATATAAAGCATTACAAGCTTAACAATACATGTGAGTGGAAATAACTTGTCACATTATAACCAAGCTATTATTAGGTTAGGATATCAAAATATGAACATAAGTTATATATATCACTTCTGTTCAGAGAAAACCTCATGATATCAAGATGGGCATGTCTAATCCTAGACATCATTATAGAATGCTAAATACATTCTGCCCCCCCTAACCAACTACACATCACATGACTTCAATATGGGCAAATCCATTCAAGGATATAACTTAGAAGAGATAACTGTATCCTTCCGCCCCATCCTGGACTATTTTCACATATATGACTTTGGTAAGACTATTAAGACAAATAAGAGGGATCTCTGATCTTAAATGGGAAAGATTTGAAACAAGTATTTCCTGTGGGAATCCATCACTTAGCTTGGCGAAGAATGTTCTATCAATATATATATATATATATATATATATATATATATGCAATTATTTAATGCTTTGCTAGATTATGAGTCTAGATTCTTCTGCAGGTAGAATGAAGCCTCACAATATCCTAAGACTACATCTCAATATGGAGATGATCAATTAATTTAATTATTTATTTATTCGCCAATCTAGATGGTATAATTTCACCCACACTATCAAATTAGTCTTAATAAAATGAAATATAATTTTCTGTGTCTCTTACCAAGTCCTAGTAGGAATCTCACTTCTGCTCCTAGGAAAGCTGGGTGGTCCATCATAGCACATCTCACCATGGCTTTCATCTTGATAGACCCCTCTATAGAGCTCAACTTCTCTTCTTCTCTCTTTCTCCTCTCTCTTTTTTTTTCCTTCTCCCTTCTGCCTCCTGTGTATGGCTTATGATCACAAACTTATCAGTTAGACACACCTTCCTAGTTTGGAACTTTCCAATCATTGTCGGATGGGCGTGACCATTGATAAAATGTGACATTATAACCTTACCCAGAATGCATTTTTGCTATTGTTGTATTGTCACCTACTGATACCTAGGTGGCAATGCTGTATAAGCTATTTGCATTATAGTATAAAGGGTTAACTTATGTAAGTCTGAATATACATTTTGACCTTAGAAGCTTTAATTCAAAGCCATAGGGATTAATTCTGACACTTGTAGCAATTAGAGACAGACCTCTAGGCGTCTCTTTAAACGTTTCTCACACTGTTAATTTATGGATCGTAAATGGCCTTGTTTTCTCACAGAGATATCAGTACCTCCTCTGTCATACCAAAGATGTGATTAATTGTTACAAAACACACATCTTCACAGACACTCTTCTAATGAGAAATATATACAATATACTGGATACATGTTGTCTTCGTAACATATAACAATATAATATAAACAAATATATATATATATGTCCTACTGATTGTCTTATGCTAAGGACTAACTAAGGCTCATTAAATGAATACATACATATTATATATTTTGCTTCATTAATAAATGACTAATTGTATAGGTAATTATCACCAGCTGCATAGAGCTCATCTTTATCTCCCGTCATAAATTTAAAAGTAGACAAGGAGGCCTCTTCTCAGACTGGTACATTCATTAGAAGAATAACACTGAAGTAGAAACCTTTGTGTGACCTTAATTTGGCTTACTCAAGACATACAAAATTGCAACTCTGGTCGAGCATGGCTCTTAAAGGAAATGAACATCCATCTTGACTAGAATAAATTGGATATGAACGTATTTACCTATGAAAAGGCACAACAGCAGCCAAATCGAATTTTCCAATACTTCGCTTATCTCTAAATGTGACCAATAACTGAATTAATGGGGTTGTTACACTAAGAAAACCCCTTTTTATATGGACATTATTTGTCAACAGCTCCACTCTGATAGAAACAAGCTACACTATATAATTCTTGGGTAACCACTAATTTTAGTGACCATCATGTCAATCCATAATTCTGTAAGTTGATACAGAAACCCTTATTCTTATTATACTAAAATCTATGGTACCTACCTATACTTTCTGAACAATTCAACTTTCAATGTCTGCGACCAACAATAATTATTTAGCTTCTCAGGCCTCATGCACACAACCGTTATTGTGGTCTGCATCCGAGCCGCAGATTTTGAAGCTCAGGTGCGGACCCATTCCCTTCAATGGGGCCGCAAAAGATGCGGACAGCTCTCCGTGTGCTGTCCGCACCCGTTGCTCTGTTCCGTGGCCCCGCAAAAAAAATATAGCATGTCCTATTCTTGTCCGTTTTGCGGACAAGAATAGGCATTTCTACAATGGGCCACCTGTTCCGTTCTGCAAATTGTGGAAGGCACACTGGCAGCTTCCGTTGTTTGCGGATCCGTTGTTTGTGGACCGCAAAAAATGGAATGGTCGTGTGCATGAGGCCTCAATCAGGAGGCTACCACTTTCAATGCTGAGTTCATTTTGAGAGGCTGCAGAAAGTCAAACCATTTAGAGAAAGATAGTGAGGTAGTATTGTATCTTATGATACAGCATATTGTACATTTGCATAATCTTACTGAATATCAGGAGATATTGCCATGTGATCAACAGTGTGGTGACTGACAACTGGTCGCCCTGCTGTAATAGGATTTTCTGATCCCAACAGTTTAGCTCATAAAAGAGTTCTTCAGGAATAATGACTATTTATTTAATGCCCACAGCCTGCCTCTATAAAGATAAGATTCATACTTACCTGCTTCCCACTGCTCTGGTCCTCAACGCAGGCTTTAACATGTCTATATTCCAATCACCGCACTGATTACATCCAGCATTGCATGGGCCTTGTTCACACAACAGTTATTGGCTGCAGCAGAGCATGCAACCATGCCCATGCAATGCTGGATATAAGCAGTGCTGTGAGTACAACATGGACATGCAGGAGCCAGGTTGTATGACCAGAGTGAAGGAGAACAGGTAAGTATATATCTTCTTTTTACAGGAAGGCTGCAGGCACAAAATAAAAAGTCATATTTGAAGAGAATCCTTTTAGGTACATGGGATTCCTTGGCAGCTGGGTTTTTTACTAAGTGAAATATTCCAGCAAACCGCCAATATGTTTCGAAAATATTAATCTTCTTTATTTCATAACTCAATTCATAGTTTCATAGTAACGCGTTTCGGCATAAAGCCTTTGTCAATAGATACATAATATGATTCACAATGACTCTATATAAGATGTATCTAATCAAACAGAAGTGACATCATCCACTCCCCTATGGGCGGGAGCAAAACATGCACCAACCCGCTTCTTGGTTTCACTACAACCCGGAACATATACACAGAAAGAATATCGCAAATTGAAAGTAGAAGATCAATGAGCCGATAGTGTCTATAATAAAAAGGAAAAGAAAAAAGTACTTAAGTAAAACAATACAATTATATATGCATACTGCACAATCTCATAACCTTGCGACCTCATAGTCGCGATTCAGACCTCTAGGATGCAATGTATCGAGGGTATGTATCCAAAATGCTTCTCTACGAAGTAGGAGTTTTTTTCTGTCTCCTCTTCTCCTTGGGACATGGAATGTTTACATCTGTCAAAATGATATGGTAACGGCAATAATAAATTATTTGTCCTTATTGTGGACTTATGCTTACATATCCTTTCCCTCACCATTTGCATCGTTTCGCCCACATATGCAAGCCCACATGGGCATTTGATCAGGTAGATCAAGTTTTTTGACTCACATGTAAAGAAACATTCTATTTTAAAGGCTTTTCCTGTTAGGGGATGATAAACCTGAGAACCTTTGATTATATGGGAACATTGAAGACAATGTAGGCACGGAAATGTGCCTTTTTTCACTGTCCTCAATGTACTCTGCCTCAGTGTTTCCTTTTTACTCCCTAGGTCTGCATGCACCAGTTTATCTCTGAGGCTGGGATTCTTTTTATTACAGATCAGGGGTGGATTTTTGAACTCCTCTACATTAGGGTATGCTTTAGTTAAAATGCTCCAATGTTTCCTAACCGCCCTGTCTATACTCACATTATGGGGTGAAACCTATGTATAAACGCCACTCGTTGCTGTTTAGTCACTAAGGTACCCTGAGATGGGGGGTCAGATCTAACTTTCTCTAAAATGGGCCTTGGGTACCCTCTTTCACTAAATCTCTCAACCATTTCATGCAATCTGTGGTCCTGCATAAGGGGGTCAGACACGATTCGTTTAATTCTCTGAAACTGCGATTTTGGTATCGCTTTTTTCAGTGAGGGTGGATAAGCACTTGTGAAATGCAAAATACTGTTCCTATCCTTCTCTTTCCTGAATAAATCAGTTGAGAGACAGCCGTATTCATCTTTCATGACAATAGTGTCCAGGAAACTCACTTTTCGCTTGTCACAGGTAATAGTAAATCTTAAATCTTTACAAACCCTGTTCAGATGTTCAAAGAAAACGGACAGGATCTCATATGGCCCCACCCATACGCAAAAAATGTCGTCTATAAATCTTTTCCAAATTAAAACATTTTCTTGATAAGATGTATTACTGTAAAAATGTGATTCTTCAAAAGCTGACATAAACGCATTTGCCTTGGGGGCGGGGCCACATTCGATCCCATCGCGGTTCCCCGTTGCTGCAAATAATATGCATCTTCAAACATGAAATAATTTTCATATAAAACCAAATGCAGCATATGCAGAAAAAAATTATTGTTGTATTTTCGAATAGTCACTGGTTAACAGCATCTCCGCCACCGCCTGGATCCCTTTTTCATGATCAATCGATATGTAAAGACTCACAACATCCATTGTCACTAGCGAGCTATCCACCGGAATGAAATGAAGATCCATAATTGCTTTAAAAAAATGCGCCGTATCCAAAAGAAATGAGCGGGTATTTTTCGTCAATGGTGTTAACACCTTTTCCAAGGTGATCAACAAAGGGGACGGTATTGAGTCTACTGAGGCCACAATCGGACAACCCGGAGGATCCGATAATGTCTTATGGAATATATATAATACTGGAGTGATCGGTGATTGTTTAATTAAATAACTCTGCAATCAATCATCAATAACACCCTTTGCCCCATAATAATTCACCATTTCTATTATCTTTTCCTTAATAGAAAAAACAATAGCTGCCCTTTCTTTAGCGGTAACATTGTGGCACATGTGCAAATCCCCTTGTTTTATAGACTGCAAACATGTCTCTATTTCCTTGGAAACAAATTATATGTTTCTACAGGATTATATGTCTTGGACGGCATGAATGTACTTTTTATTTTAAGATCAAAATCTTTCAAGCTTAGCTGTCCCTCTGCCCTTTTACATAGGGTCTTGTTTGTATCAGATGTTTCTCTGGGTTCTGAAAAGTGTGCTTTAAGCCTAACTTTTAAAAAAAATTGTTGGAGGTCAATGTCCATTTGAAAACTGTCGAACCCTGTGGTGGGACTAAAAGTTAAACCTTTCTGCAATGCCACAACCTGATCAGGGTCTAGATTTTTCAAAGATAACTTTATGACAAGTGATTCTCTCTTACCTGGGAACGGGTCTGAACCGCCTGGTTCTGTCCCGCTGTAGTTGTTGCACCGGTGTTACTAAGGCCTCGGGTTTAGCAAAGGCATCTGTCAATAGTCCATGTCAAAGGCATTGCCTAATAGATTCAGTAATACAAAGGCAAACAATAATGCTGTAAAATTCTAAATATTACAAATTATCTAAAAAAAAACAATCAATTACTGCTTTACGTGTGGTAAAGTTAAGATAAATAACATTTTAAAAAGTCATCTTTCAAAAACATACTATAGGAACTCATTATAACAGTGAAAATATAATGGAATTAACAAAGTGATAAAAAAATTAACTCATATAGCCACTTCAACAAGAAAATGTAAAAAAAGTTATGGCCCTTGGAAAGTGCAAATGAAAAAAAATTATAATAAAGCAAAATTGCTCTGTCCTGGAGATTTAAAATAGGCCAGACTTTATAGAACCATTATTCTGTATTAGTTTTTTTAGGCAAGTGGCATAATAATCACAGAAACTGGTCACTATATCAAGCACACTGAGAAACAAAAAACGGAAGACATATCTGTGTATTTATGTTTTTTTTTGCAAAAAATACAAACGAAAACACCTTTTTTATGAAGTACCACAGGAGTCTGAACCTTGCACAACACTGGATTGAACAGTGTCCCATTAGTTACAACAATATCTGCACTAAGCAGTTTCAGCAGAGGCATTTATGCCAGAAAGCAACTACAGTATTTTCGCCCCATAAGATGCACTCCCCCCCCCCCCCCCAAAAGTGGGGGGAAAATGCCCCTGCGTCTTATGGGGCAAATGCTTCCATTTTACATCTGCAACATCGCAGCCTGCGATATATGTTCGGGGAGAGAGGAGGGGCTGGAGTCCGGAACTTGGGGCGGGGCTCGGTGCAGTCACTGTACTCTTACACCGGGCCCCGCCGCTCACCGCAGTATTACTAAAGATTAATCCTTAACCTGTAAATAATTTTAACTAAAGCTGGACTCTCCCCTGTATCAGTACTGTACTTACTAACAAGCTTCCATAGTAAGGCAAAGCGGACGGCAGCAGTAACGTCACTCACTGACGTCGCGCGCCTGCTCCGCCTGCAAAGTGGGAGGAGCAGGTGCGCGACGTCAATGAGTGACGTTACTGCTGCCGTCCGCTCTGCCTGCTATGTAAGCTTGTTAGTAAGTACAGTACTGATACAGGGGAGAGCGCAGCTTTAGTTAAACTTATTAACAGGTTAAGGATTAATATTTATAAATACTGAGGTGAGTGAAAGGCCAGTGTATTGGGGGACACTTATGAGGGGGATCTGTGGATGACACATATATAGCAGTGTCATCCACAGATCCCCCCATAATAGTACCATCCACAGATCCCCCACCCCATAACAGTGCCATCCAAGATCCCCCACCCCATAACAGTGCCATCCACAGATGCCCCTCCCCATAACAGTGTCATTCACAGATCCCCCATAACAGTGCCATCCATAGATCCCCCATAACAGTGCCATCCATAGATCCCCCATAACAGTGCCATCCACAGATCCCCCACATGACAGTATCATCCACAGATCCCCCATATTAGTGTCATGCACAGACCACCATTAGTCCAAAACCCACCAAAAGCCTTTACCTTTTGGTAAAAATTTTTTTTTCTTATTTTCCTCCTCAAAAACCTAGGTGCGTCTTATAGGCCGGTGCGTCTTATATGGCAAAAAATATGGTAGATCATCGTAGGATCCTACTATAGTCAATGGGTATCTGACGGTGCCCGGTAGTGATGGACGAACATCGGCCACATTCGCAATCAAATGACTTTAATGGCAGGCGAACCTGAAAAACCTTCAGGTCATATTTGCAGCCACACAAAAACTTACTAGAAGTTCACAAGTTGTCCAACAACATGGGGATAGTGACATACCAGAGGGGGATCATTGGCAAAAATTCCCACAAAAAAAATCAGGGACGATTTTTATGCATCTTAAAGGGAAACTCTCAAAAATGTACCATGCTGTAGCCTAGAAAATTTTTATTTTAGGCCACGGGAGTACAGGTCCCAAACATTAGGCATTCAACTAACAGAAAAGAACTTGTGATTATGTCTCTGGAGGCAGGGCCGGCTCCAGGTTCATGTGGGCCCTTGGGTTATACTGTATGGAGGGGGCACTGGGGGTCATTATACTGTATGGTGGTCACTTGGGGCCATTGTATTGAATGGGGGCTCTGGTGGTCATCATACTGAATGGAGGGTCATTGGGGATCATTATACTAAATGGGGGCACTGGGGGTCATTATACTGTGTAAGGGGCCCTCACAGTGTAATGACCCACCCAGTGGCCCCCTCACATACCTATCATTGCTGGAGCGCAGGGGAGACGGCGGTGCTGTCATTCACTAACCGCAGCTCCCTGCGCTCCTTCTCTCCTCAGGCCCGCTGCAGCAGTGAGACACAAGTCATGACTAGTATTGATCGAGCACCGTAGTGCTCGGGTGCTCGGGCCGAACACATTTTGATATTTGGGTGCTCGATCAAGCACCCGAGTATAATGGAATTCAATGAGAGAACCCGAGCATTAAACCAGGTACCCCCAGACCTGAAGAGGGGAGGGTGCCTGGTTCATAAGAAAATGTCAGAAATTGTTGGTAACACCACCGAAATGGTTCTGTAACAGCATGGGGAGGATGTATGGATGCATATTGGACTCACTGGTCGCTGCTAGGAACTATGTTGTCCGAATAGTACGCCACTTTTACATAATGACAATAATACGCACAAAACCAAGCAAAAAAATATATTTATTTTAGAGGAAAAATTGATAGAAAACATTATTTTCTGAATATTTACTTGTATATAAAGTGCAAGTGCTGCCAAAAATTACAAGGAAGAGGCACTCCGATACACCCTTAGTTACACATACAGGAGGGCATCATACACACCCTTTAAAAATTATGATTGATGGCCTGCTGGTGACCCTCAAAAACATTAGGAGCAAGGGCCTGCTGATCTGACCATCTAAAACATTATGGGCAGTGGCCTGCTGCCGCTTTGGTGACTCTAGATAACCTGCAGGCTGCGGCCGATGGCACGTCCCCGTGACGGCGACGATCCATTCGGATGTCGGGCCTATCAACTTTTGATGCAATTGTCAGCTCAAAACCAATATACACTACGGGTAATGGGGAATTAGTGTTTGATTCCGTAGAGGGAGCCTGAGAAACGGCTACCACATCCAAGGAAGGCAAGCGGGTGGCACGCAAATCACACACTCCCGACTCGTGGAGGTAGTGACGATAAACAATACAGGATTCTTAAGATGCCCTCTTATTGGAATGAGTAATAAAAAATTACAGGGAATGTTACTGCGGTATTTTGGATGAGGAAACGTTATACAGGAGAGGCCCTGCTGCCGCTTTGTTGACTCTAGATAACTTCTGCCTGATCGCACGTCCCCGTGACGTCCATGATCCATTTTGATATCTTCCCTATCAACTTTCGATGTTCTTTTATGCGCCTAACATGGTAACCACCGGTAAAGGGGAATCATTGTTCGCTTTCCGATAGAGAGCCTGATAAATGGCTACGGCTACTACTTCAAAGCAAGGCAGCATGAGTTGCGGGCCTGTAGGTGAGCTGACCCTGTAAAAGATTTTAGGTGCGGGCCTGCTGGTGAGCTGACTCTGTAAAACATTATATGCGAGTGCCTGCGGGTCAGCTGACCCTGTAAAACATTATATGCAAGGGCCTGCAGCTGAGCTGATCCTCTAAAAAATTCTATGCGAGAGCCTGCATGTGAGCTGACCCTGTAAAAGATTTGAGTTGCGGGCCTGCTGGTGAGCTGAGGTGGAACCGAGAAACCCAACTTGATTTTGATGGCTGCATTAATCTGCAGGTGACCGTCATACAGCTCTACAGATTTGTTTCCATTTGCATCTTTTTTAACAATCTATGGCCTCTTATGGCAATAACTCTGTTATTGCGCCACTATGTGGCCTCCTTATGCTGCTATCTCCACACCATGTCACCATGCCACTCATTTGTATCACTATGCTGCTGCTGATACTGCTTAAAAGGCCTTAAACTGATCACCAGGCCTACAATTTAATTAAGGTTTTGGAATCGATAAACCCAACTTGCTTTTGTGGGCTGCATCAGTGGCATAGCTAGAAATGACTGGGCACCACAGCAAATTTTTGAATGGAGCTCCATCCCACAGTAATTTCATGCCGCCCCCATTCCTGTGGCTAGTAAAGATCACTCACTCAGACCAGGGCCGGCAGCTGTTCCATCTGTTTTATACACTGTCTATACTGTCACTGTATATAATTTAATTATGTAATACTGTTGAGGGGGCCCTGACCAAATCCTTTAGTCCTCCTCCTCCTGGATGGGCCCGTTCTGGGTCAGGGCCCCAAAGCTGCAGCTTCCCCTGCTTCCCCTATAGCTGGTCTGCATTAATCTGCAGGTGACCTTCAAACTGCTCCACAGATTTGTTTCCAGCTGCATCTTTCTAAACAATCTGTGGCCTTAGTCTTTTATCCAGACATCATTGTGCCACTATGTGACCTCCTCATGCTACCATCTCCAAAGTATGTCACCTTGCCACTTATTTTTTATCACTATGCTGCTGCTGATGCTGCTTAAAAGGCCTTAAACTGATCACCAAGCCCGCAATCTAATTAAGATTTTACGCACAAAACCAAAGTAAAAAATCAATTTTATAGGAAAAATTTATTGAAAACATTCTTTCCTGTATACTTACTTGTATATAAAGTGCAAGTGCTGCCAAAAATTACAAGGAATAGGCACTCCGATACAACCTGTATATCACATAAAGGAGAGCCTCATTTACATTGAGTTGTGGGCCTGCAGGTGAGCTGACCCTGTAAAAGATTTGAAATGTGGGGGTGCAGGTGAGCTGACCCTGTAAAAGATTTTAGGTTTGGGCCTGCCGGTGAGCTGACCCTGTAAAAGATTTGAGTTGCGGGCCTGCAGGTGAGCTGACCCTGTAAAATATTAGAGTTGTGGGCCTGCAGGTCAGCTGACCCTGAAAAAGATTTTAGGTTTGGGTCTGCAGGTCAGCTGACCCTGTAAAAGATTTGAGTTGCGGGCCTGCAGGTGAGCGGACCCTGTAGAAAATTAGATGTGAGGGCCTGCTGGCGAGCGGACCCTGTAAAAAATTTGATGTGAGGGCCTGCTGGCGAGCGGACCGTCCAAAAAATTATATGTGATGGCCTGCTGGTGAGCGGACCCTCTAAAATATTTTATTCGAAAGACATATATGTGAGGGCATTATATGTGACGAATAAGCAATACTTGTTGATATGATGAAAGAGAAGGAGTAGGATAAGAAAAGGAAGATTCAACCATATACCCTTGTTTGTGGTGGAAGGAGTGCATGGGAATACAGTCTATTAATTACATTAAAAACAACACATGTAAAGTGCCTTTATGTTCATCAGCATTCCTCTGGTGGAGTCGAGAAGTCATGGTCAATCCAGGCCTTGTTCATTTTTATATGAGTCAACCTGTCAGCATTTTCAGTTGACAGGCAGATACGCTTATCTGTTATAATGCCAACAGCAGCACTAAATACACACTCAGACAAAACGCTGGTGGCAGGGCAGGCCAGCACCTCCAAAGCATAAAGCGCAAGTTTGTGCCACGTGTCCAGCTTGGACACCCAGTAGTTGTAAGGCACTTGAGGGATCATTGAGGATGATGATACGGTCTGCTATTTACTCCTTCACCATCTTCCAAAAATTTTCTCTCCTTGTGGCAGTAGGCCGCACATCAGGGTGAGGGTGCTGGCGAGGTGTCATGAAACTGTCCCAGGCTTTCGAGAGTGTTGTCCTGCCTCTGTTGGAACTGCTGTGTGTTCCCCTTGTCTCGCCTCCTCGGTTGGCCACAGAAGTACGGACTCTGCCGCCAGAGTTGTTAGATGGAAAATTTTGGAGCAATTTTTCAACAAGGATCTTCTGGTATTGCACCATTTTGCTTGTCCTCTCCACCAGAGGAATGAGAGATGAGAAGTTCTCATTGTATCGGGGGTCGAGAAGAATGAACAACTAGTAATCACTGTTGTCCAAAATGCGTAAAACGAACGGGTCGCGGGAAAGGCAGCCTAACATGAAGTCAACCATGTGTGCCAGAGTATCAACAGGCGAGACTTTGCTGTCGTCATCAGGAGGATCACCCCCAATCTCCTCATCCTCTTCCCACTCTTCTGCCCACCCACGCTGAGCAGATGGAATTAAACTTCCATGGGTACTGCCCTCTGTAGCAGAGGCAACCGTCTCCTGCTCCTCCTCCTCCTCCTCCTCTTCAGCCTCCAATTCGCACTGAGAAGACGAACTGAGAGTGGTCTGGCCATCATCAACCTGTGTAATGTCTTCACCCATTTCCACCTCTTCCACATGCAAAGCGTCGTCCTTAATTGTGAGCAGCGAGCGTTTGAGAAGACACAGAAGTGGGATGGTGACGCTGATAATAGCGTTATCGCCACTCACCATCTGTGTTAATTCCTCAAAGTTGCGTAAAACCTCACAGAGGTCAGACATCCATGACCACTCCTCGCTTCTGAACAGCGGAAGCTGACTGGAAAGGCGACGACAATGTTGCAGCTGGTATTCCACAACTGTCCTCTGCTGCTTACAAAGCCTGGCAAACATGTGCAACGTGGAGTTCCAGTGCGTGCTCACATCGCACAATAGCTGGTGAGCTGGCAATTTCAAGCGCTGCTGCAGCGTTGACAGACCGACTGAAGCTGTCGGTAACTTGCTGAAATGTGCACACACGCGGTGCACCTTCACCAGTAGCTCAGGCAAATTGGGGTAGGTTTTTAGAAATCGCTAAACCACAAGGTTGAACACATGGGCAAGGCATGGGATGTATCTAAGGTTGCCCAGCTCCAAAGCCGCCACCAAGTTACGGCCATTATCAGACACAACCATGCCTGATTCTAGGTTGAGTGGCGAGAGCCACAGCTCATTCTGGTCTCTTATCCCCTGCCACAGCTCTGCGATGGTGTGTTAGTTGTCATCTAGGCAGATCAGCTTCAGCGCGGCCTGTTGCCGCTTCCCCACTGCAGTGCTACACTGCTTCCAGCTACCGACTGATGGCTGACTGGTGCTGTAAGATGATAGTTCTGAGGTGGAAGTGGAGGCAGAGAAGGAGAAGTGGGGGTTGGAGCCACTAACGTAGGTGGTGGCGGAAACCCTGATGGAATTGGGGCCCGCAATCCTTGGCGTCGGTGCTGGCGTCCCAGGGTACGAGTCGCTCCCGGCCTTCACAACATTCACCCAGCGTGCCGTCAGGGAAATGTAGTGTCCCTGGCCGAAAGCACTTGTCCATGTGTCCGTAGTTAAGTGGACCTTCCCAGTAACTGCGTTGGTCAGGGCACGTGTGATGTTAAGGGACACATGTTGGTGTAAGGCTGGCACGGAACACCTTGTAAAATAGTGGCGGCTGGGGACTGCATAACAAGGGACGGCCGCTGACACCAGGCTGCAGAAGGCCTCAGTGTCCACAAGCCTAAATGGCAACATTTCCAGGGACAGTAATTTTTAAAAGGTGCGCATTTAGTGCTATGGCCTGTGAGTGGGTGGCTGGGAGTTTGCGCTTGCGTTCAAATGCCTGGGGTAATGACATTTGGACACTGCGCTGGGACAGCAAAGTGAATGTGGTCGCTGATTGTGCTTGAGAAGGTCCAGGTGTAGGGCGGGAGACATCCGGGCCTGCGTCTTCGACAGGGGATTGGTCAGCACGTAACATAGGGGAAGAGGAGGCAGTGGTGTAACCTGCAGAAACAGATTCTGGACCCAGGCGTTCGGCCCACCTATTATGGTGCTTTGATGACATGTTGTGGATCATGCTGGTGTTGGTGAGGTTGCTATTGTTCACTCTCCGGCTCATTTTGGTGTGGCACAGGTTGCAAACTACTATTCTTTTGTCAACCGCACTTTCCTCAAAAAAAGCACCATACTGCCGAATACTTACCCATTGGCAAGGAAGATTTACGCAAGGGGGTGCTCCATGGAACAGTTGCAGGCCTGTTCGGTGGTGCCCGCCTTCTACCATTTGCCACCCCACTGCCTCTTCCAGCCTGTTGCAGTGCTGAAGATTCCTCTCCCTCTGTACTGCTGTTGCCACCTTCCCAGGTTGGTTCAGTGACATTAACGTCTAGAACCTCCTCTTACACTTCCTCACTCTGATCATCCTCCTGATTTGTTGACGTAACCACAACCTCAGTGATTGACAACTGTGTGTTATCCTCTTCCTCAACCTCTTGAGACAGTAAGTGCGGTTGAGTCATTGAAAACTGTGTCTCATCATCATTTACCTCGTTAAACACTAATTGCCGATCCCCAGCATCATGTTCTTGTGACTCTGGATGCTCAAGAGGTTGGGAATCAGGGCACAAGATCTTCAAGTGTGCTTGGCGAGAGAGCCAAATCAGTTAATGGCGATGCAAAGAGGTCCTCGGAATATCCGAGTGTGGGATCACTTGTTTGGCCAAACTGTAAATGGTGGGAGGAAGGAGGATCAGGTTGAGGATTGTGTGGACAGATTGGTGCTTAACCGACTGGAAACACTATCTGCTGCAATCCAACCGACCACCTGCTCGCACTGGGCTGACTTCAAGAGTACTCTCCTGCGCCGCCCTGCAAACTGGGATATGAAGCTAGGTATCTTGGATGATTGTTTTTCTTGTGCTCTGGCAGCAGGCACAGTTTCAACGCGCCTAGGGCCACGGCCTCTCCATGCACCATCAGCATCACGGCCACTTCCCCGTCCGTTAATGCTCGCCTTCTTCATATTAAATGTTATATGTTATAAGGGCCCATTTATAGGAAAAATGTGGATAAATTATGGAAAAAATATATATTTTTTCACTAATATTCTTCCTACCTCTGCCCCTGACACAGAAAGTATTTCTGAGCAGATGTCACAAGTCACTGCAGACACCCTCTATAGAAAAAGAATCGCAAAGTATGGAAAAAAAAATTGAAGACTTTGCAGGATTAAATTGCTGCCACCACACACAATAGTCCTTAAATGGACTTTTGGGTCTTTGAAGCGTTTTCAAATTGAATAAATTGCGATCACAAACTCCCTACACTATTTGTCCCTTCCAAAGCACAGCTCTACCTGATTTGCAATGAGCCAAACCCGCGTCATCCGGTGATATATAGCACCCGATGACGCGTTTCGGCCAGCAAATGACTGTAATGCAGGTAGCCAACATGGCTACTGGCATTACAGTGATTGCAGTACTTACCTGCACGTTTATTGGCTGCTCAGCAGCCGCAAAATGTGCAGGTATTCGGCCGAGCATGCTCACTCAACACTCGTCATGTCATCACTGCTGGGCCGGGCCTGGAGGAGAGAAGGAGCTGCGCAGTGATGTAGCTAGAACTGACTGGGCCCCACAGAAAATTTTTGTACGCCCCACGCCACCCCAATGGGTTCACATCATGTTTTTCCAATCGGTTTGATGTATACAAATATGTAGCACTCCACGTTTTGGTATCCTGCAGAGTCCAGTAAAAAAAAGCATTTTTGCAGGTTAATGTATATCTTTTTTTTTACAATGAAACTGTATGGTGAACGGATGCCACTGTACGGCATCAGTCTGAGGCATCTGTTAACGTATATATTTTTGGTATGCATTAAATGGATGGCAAAAATTAGATGTGAACCCATTCTTAGTTTCAGAATAAGCACCAGTACAAAGCAGAGCAGCAGGGCAGAGCAGCGGGGCAGAGAGCGGAGGCCGCTGTGTACTGACAGAGTGCTACCTGGTCCTGGTGGTCAGGGGTGAGGACTGTGTTTCCCAAGTATCATTTAATTACTGGGAAATACAGGGCACAGTATAATACACTAGAATCTGTATACTATAAAGATTTTAGCCCTACCCCCGAATAATAATACAATTAGGGGGTCATTTATAATATAGAAATACGTCAATATTAGGTGGATTTCTGACACAGATTGTTGCGCAAAGGTCCTTAGCACCTCACCTTCATCACCACTGACATTTGAGATCTCAGAGTAGGCAGCAACAACCGGGACCTCCCTCCTTGGGCTGATCTGGGTATTGTCGTCAGACCGCTGGGTGGCGGCCGTTGCTACCTCCTCTTCCTCATCTGATGTCAAGAATGGCTGCACATTAGTAAGGTCTGGGAATAAATGGGAAAATAATTTCTCTGACTCGAGTGGAGGGGCTATGGTGGTAGTGGTAGTGGTGGTGGTGGTGTATTTGAGGGGGCACACAGCAGAGAGTGAGGAAGGTACAGATACAGAGGATGAAGAGGGTGCAGAAGCGGAAGGATGAGTGAGCCACTCAACCAACTCTGGTGCACTCTTTGAAGTAATCGCACGCAGCTTCTCAAACTTCCCACTTAGGCTCCGGCCTGGTGCACCTGCCCGACCCTACCACGCTTATGGAACGGCCTGCCTCTTCATCTGACTATCATTTTAAAAATGACCCTATTCCTAAGTCTCTAGAGAAGAGCAGTATTTGTGGAAGCAGGTATATCGCAGGCCTCAATTAATGTTTGGTGGAAACGGGTATATCGAACCCTTTAAATCGGTATTTTGTGGAAGTAGGTATATCGTAGGCCTCAATAAATATTTGGTGGAAACAGGTATATCAAACCCCTTAATCAATATTTTGTGGAAGAAGGTATATCAAACCCCTTAATTAGTATTTTGTGGAAGTAGATATATTGCAGGCCTCAATTAATATTTGGTGGAAAAAGGTATATCGAACACCTTAAACATTATTTTGTGGAAGCAGGTATTTCGCAGCCCTCAATCAGTATTTTGTGGAAGCAGGTATATCAAACCTATTAATCATTATTTTGTGGAAGCAGGTATATCGCAGGCTTCAATCAATATTTGGTGAAAATAGGTATATCTAACCCCTTAATCAGTATTTTGTGGAAACAGGTATGTAAAACCCCTTAATCATTTTTTTGTGAAAGCAATTATATCATAGGCCTCAATCAATATTTGGTGGAAACAGGTATATTAACCCTTTAATCAATATTTTTGGAAGAAGGTATATCGTAGCCCTCAATCAGTATATTGTGGAAACAAGTATATCAAACCCCTTAATCAGTATTTTGTGGAAGCAGGTATATCGTAGGCCTCACTCAATATTTGGTGGAAGCAGGTATAGCAAACCCCTTAAGCAGTATTTTGTAGAAGCAGGTATATCACAGCCCTTAATCAGTATTTTCTGGCAGCAGATTTATCAAACCCCAGGTATATCGTAGGCCTTAATCATTATTTGGTGGAAACAGGTATATCGAACTTCTTAATTAGTATTTTGTAGAAGCAGGTATATTGCAGGCCTCAATCAATATTTTATGGAAACAAGTATATCGAACCCATTAATCAATATTTTGTGGAAGCAGGTATATTGTAGGCCTCGACCAATAATTGGTGGAAATAGGCATATCGAACCCATTAATCAGTATTTTGTGGAAACAGTTATACTGCAGGCCTCAATCAATATTTGGTGGAAACAGGTATATCAAACCCCTTAATCAGTATTTTATGGAAGAAGGTATATCATTTCCCTCAATCAGTATTTTGTGGAAGCAGATATATCAAACCCCTTAATCAGTAATTTGTGGAAGCAGGTATATAGAAGGCCTCAATCAATATTTGGTGGAAACAGGTATATCTAACTCCTTATTCAATATTTTGTGGAAGCAGGTATATCGCAGGCCTCAATCAATATTTGGTGGAAACAGGTATATCAAACCCCTTAATCAGTATTTTGTGGAAGTAGGTATATTGCAGCCCTTAATCAGTATTTTATGGAAGCAGGTATCTAACCTCTTAATCAATATTTTATAGAAGCATGTATATCGAACCCCTTAATCAAAATTTTGTGAAGGCAGGTATATCACAGCACTCAATCAGTATTTTGTGAAAGCAGGTAAAGCAAACCTCTTATTTAGTATTTTGTGGAAGCAGTTATATCGTAGGCCTCAATCAATATTTGGTGGAAACAGGTATATCGAACCCCTTGATCAATATTTTGTGGAAAAAAGTATTTCGTAGCCCTCAATCATTATTTTTTGGAAGCAGGTATATCAAACCCCTTAATTTGTATTTTGTGGGCCTTAATCAATATTTGGAGAAACAGGTATATCGAACCTCTTATTCAGTATTTTTTGTGGAAGCAGGTCTATCGTAGGCCTCAATCAATATTTGGTGGAAACAGGTATATCAAACCCCTTAATTGTTATTTTGTGGAAGTAGGTATATCGTATCTCTCAATCAGTATTTTGTGGAAGCAGGCATATCAAAGTACTTAATCAGTATTTTGTGGAAGCAGGTATATCGCAGCCCTCAATCAGTAGTTGTGGAAGCAGGAATATCAAACCCCTTAATCAATATTAATCGAGTGGTACGATATACCTTGTTCTGCAAAATACTGATTAAGGCGTTTGATATACCTTCTTTCACAAAATATAGATGGAGCGGTGCGATATACCTGTATCCACCAAATATTGATTATGGTGTTCTATATACCTGCTTCCACAAAATACTGATTGAGGGGTGCAATATTCCTGCTTCCACCAAATATTGATTAAGGCCTGCGATACACTTGCTTCCACAAATTAATGATTGAGGGGTGCGATATACCTGCTTCCACCAAATATTGATTAAGGAGTTCTATATTCCTGTTTCCACCAAATACTGATTGAGGGGTGCGATATAACTGCTTCCACAAAATACTGATTAATCGGATTGATATACCTGCTTCCACCAAATATTGATTGAGGCCTACTATACACATGCTTCCACAAAATACTGATTAAGGGGACTGATATACCTGCTTCCACCAAATATTGATTAAGGCTTGCGATACACCTGTATCCACAAAATACTGAATAAGGGGATTGATATACCTGGATCCACAAAATATTGATTGAGGCCTACAACATTCCGCAAAATAAAGATTAAGAGATTTGATATACCTGCTTCTGCAAAATATAAATTGAGGGGTGTGATATACCTGCTTCCACCAAATATTGATTAAGGGGTTCTATATCCCGGCTTCCACAAAATAATGATTATGGGGTCAATATACCTGCTTCCACAAAATATTGATTGAGGGGTGCAATATACCTGCTTCTACCAAATATTGATTGAGGCCTGCGATACACCTGCTTCCACAAATACTGACTGAGGGAAGCGATATACCTGCTTCTGCAAAATACTGATTAAGGGGTTTGATATACCTGCTTCCACAAAATACAGATTGAGGGGTGCGATATACCTGCTTCTATCAAATATTGATTAAAGGGTTCTATATACCTGTTTCCACAAAATACTGATTGAGGGGTGTGATATACCTGCTTCCACCAAATATTTATTAAGACAATCTATATACCTGCTTCCACAAAATACTGATTAAGGGGTTTGACATCCCTGCTTTCACCAAATATTTATTGAGGCCTGCGACACACCTGCTTCCGCAAATTACTAAATAAAGGGTTTGATATTCAGGCTTCCACCAAATCCTGATTGAGGCCTACGATATACCTGCTTCCACAAATATAGCTGTTCTCTAGGCATTTTGGCATAGCGTCATTTTGAAAATGACAGGCAGAGGAAGAGGCAGGCCGTTCCGCAGGTGTGGTAGGGGTGGGGCAGCTACACCAGGCCAGAGCCTAAGTGGGAAATTGGAGAAGGTGCATGCAATTATTAGTGGCGCACTCAGCCTTCCGCTTCTGCACCCTCCTATTACTCTGTATCTGCACCCTCCTCACTTTCTGCTGTGTGCACCCCAACTACACCACCACCACCTCCACCATAGCCCGTCTACTCGAATCATGGGAATTGTCAACTCATAAGTTGCGCTAAGCCTAACACTTAACTAGGGACGACCACCTTAAGAAGGTACCTGGCCTCCCTTCACCGAGTCCAGTGGGATCAACGCCGTCAGAACCCACCAAGCCACACCTGGTGCTGCACGTCCTGCCTCTTCTCCTTCTCCTCCCATTTGTCCTCCAATCCACCTTCCACCGTGCCGTCGTCGCATTCATCTGGCAGAAGGCAGGCTTCCGTGGTCCAAATGTTTGAGCGTAAAAAGTTGATGACGCCAGATAACCCTCTTGCCTCGGAGGCCTTTAGAAAATGTGTGGCCATTGGCACACTGCAATGGAAAGTCCCCGGAAGAAAATATTTCTCCCAGAAGGCCATCCCAGAGCTATATGGCCACGTTCAGCGGCAAGTGAATATTTGTCTGTCACACAGTGTCGGTGCCAAGATGCATCTGACCATAGACACGTGGTCTAAGAAAACACAGCCAGGGAAGGTACATAACTTTTACTGCCCACTGGGTGAATTTTCTGACGTCCGTCAAGCATGTAACCGTGGCACCCATGTGGATTTGGTGTTACTGCCGCAGATTGCATGCTGGCCTGCCACTTCTTCTCCTCCTCCTACTCTATCCTCCGTCTCCTCCTTGGCTGACTCCTCCTTTTCCACTGCTACCGCCTCTTCTGCTGCACCCACCAAGCTCCCTAGAACCTATTCGACATGCCAGGAGAGACGTTGCCATGCTGTGCTGCGGCTGTTGTGGCTGGAAGCCAAGAGCCACACCGGTCCTGCCCTGGCTTCTGCTAATCGCCCAGGAGAATGTCGTCCTCGGTCTCCTCCCAACAGCCACGGACAACACCAGGGATCCCCGAAAAGTTGCCAACACCAACAGGTGTCCGACTACATCGAGTTAACGGCCGATGTGGACGCTCTGAGAAGAGATGAACCCCTGGACTACTAGGTGTGCAGGCTTGACCTGTGGCCAGAGCTGGTACAACATGGAACTCTTGGCTTGCCCCTCGTCGAGTGTCCTATCCGAAAGGACGTTTAGTGCAGCAGGGGGATCGTGACCGATAAGCGCACTCTCCTAGCTCACGACAGTGTGGACTACCTCACATTTCAAAAAATTTATGAGGCATGGATCTCGGAGGCCAGACACATAATCACTAGTTCTTTTCTGTCACGTGAATGCCTAATTTTTGGGTCCTGTACTGCCTACAGTATAATTTTTAGCCGGGGACCGCCTGTTGTACCTCCAACCACATCATCACAAGTTCTTTTCTGTCAGATGAATGACAAATTTTTGGGGCCTGTACTGGCCTACAGTAAAATTTGTAGCCATTGACTGCCGAATGTACCTTCAGCCATATCATCACAAGTTTTTTTCTGTCAGATGAATGCTGCCTAATTTTTGGGGCCTTTATTCACCTACAGTAAAATTTTTATCCACTGACCATCTAATATACCTCCAGCAACATAATCACTTGTTCTCTTCTGTCAGGTGAATGCCTAGTTTTTGGGGCCTGTACTGGCCTACAGTAAAATTGTTATCCACTGACCGTCTAATATACCTCCATACATATAATCACTTGTTCTTTTTTGTCAGGTGAATGCCTAATTTTTGGGGCCTATACTGGCCTACAGTAAAATTGTTGTCCACTGACCGTCTAATATACCTCCAGCCACATAATCACTTGTTCTTTTCTGTCAGGAGAATGCTTAATTTTTGAGGCCTATACTGCTCTGGCTTACAGTAAAATTGTATTTCAGTGATTGCCTAATGTACCTCCATCCACATAATCACTTGTTCTTTTCTGTCAGGTGAATGCCTAATTTTTGGGGCCTATACTGGCCTACAGTAAAATTGTTATCCACTGACCGTCTAATATACCTCCAGCCACATAATCACTTGTTCTTTTCTGTCAGGAGAATGCCAAATTTCTGGGGCCTATACTGCTCTGGCCTACAGTAAAATTGTTTTTCAGTGATTGCCTAATGTACCTCCATCCACATAATCACTTGTTCTTTTCTGTCAGATGAATGCCTAATTTTGGGGGCCTATACTGGCCTACAGTAAAATTGTTATCCACTGACCGTCTAATATACCTCCAGTCACATAATCACTTGTTCTTTTCTGTCAGGTGAATGCCTAATTTTTGGGGTCTATACTCCACTGGCCTACAGTAAAATTGTTTTTCAGTGACTGCCTAATGTACCTGCAGCCACATAATCACTTGTTCTTTTCAATCAGGTGAATGCCTAATTTTTGGGGCCTGTACTCCACTGGCGTACAGTAAAATTGCTATTCAGTGACCGCCTAATGTACCTCTAGCCATATAATAAATAGTTGTTTTCTGTCAGGTGAATGCCTAATATTTGGGGCCTGCACTGGCCTACAGTAAAATTGTTATCCACTGACCGTCTAATATGCCTCCAGCCACATAATCACTTGTTCTTTTCTGTCAGGTGAATGCCTAATTTTTGGGGCCCTTACTCCCGTGGCCTAAAATACATTTTTTCTAGGCTCCAGCAGGGCACATTTTTGAGAGTTTCCCTTTAAGACGCATAAAAATGGACCCTGATTAAAATACATATTTTTTGTGGGAATTTTTGCCATTGATCCCCCTCTGATATGTCATTGTTAATGTTGTGGAAATATTTCTGCACTTCTAGTAAGTATTTGGTGGCTGCAAATATGACCTGAATGTTTTTCAGGTTCACCTGCCATTGAACCGCGAACGCGCATTTGCGAAACGTCCCGTCCGATGTTTGTCCATCATTATTCTTAAATCCCGTTATTTCTTCTCACTAATATTTTCACTCACTTCTTTTGTTTCACATTGAACCTTTCCTTCAGCTTTTGACATTTCCTGCTAAAAATGTCTACCTTTCAAATGTTGACACTGACTGGGACCTTGTGAAGCTCTGTCCCGAGACACCTCCAAAGCATTTAATCACCAACATGGTCGACAGTTTAAAATTAAAATGACTTCCCTGCTGCATCGGTCACCTTTATTGTTCAATGTTTTCTCCACAAGGCACAATGAACTGCAATAAAACCTCTGGAACTTTATTTATGATGCTGTTCCAAGAGAAGCTGGTTATAAAGTGAGCTTCTCTCATTTTACTGCTTTTCCAATTTTTATTGAAAGTCACAATTAAACTCAGACAAATTCATTTTATAGTCTTTTAAGAGGCCACCATCTCCTCTCTTGGAAAAGACACTGAGTTGTTAAATGCTATAATAGTCTTTTTGGGCAGAGTAATGGAGCAAAACCATAGAAAATAGTCAGCTTGACCCTTTATGTGGTTGGATTTGCTGTTTATGTTACAAGGAAACAGGCTATATCTCTAGCACTCATGTAGTGAGTTCATTTTAATTTGCAGGGTATGTTGGAAAGCGGCTACAGAGTGAACCTGTGAATGTTACAGTGCCAATAAAGATATGAGCTCTTCATGTGGACAATACTGAATATTGTAGTATAATAAGAGGGAACACCCACCATCTATCCAGTGATGCTGTTTTTATTAAGTTTTAGAAAATAAATCTGTAATGTAATTTGGTTTGTGTTTTCAAATTTGTTTATTTCAATTGTTTGTCTTTGCATCCTGATGCTTTTATCAGAAATCCCCCAATTTGGTCTTTGAATGTATGTTAATGTAATTCACAAATAATTGTCAAAGAACTGTTTTATTTCACGTAATATAAATATAGACAGAAAGAGTTAGACTAAGGCAGCTTCATGTTATCCATTTATCAAATATGAAATACTGCTAGTGTTTCAGACTGGTACATGCAAAAACTATTGCCCTTTATCTACTGTATGCAACAGAATAAAGAATACTGCATGTCATGACTGCCCTTAGGTGTAACTGCCATTATATTTTAGTTTTTGTAATGTATAGGAACAGTGATACTGAGCATTTTTATAATATACTTCAATTAATAAAACTTTATATTTCTAATAGGAATAAAAGTTCTAAAGTGGCACATTTTGAGCCTTAGCAACACCCCTCTGTCTTCTGTTTACATAACACAGTCAGTGTTGAGCAAGTCTCCACAATTATGTAAACAGAAGACAGAGGAGTGTTGCTAAGGCTCAAAATGGACTACTTTAGAGCTATTTTACCAATAGAAATAAATGATTTCAGTAATTAAAGTATATTACAAAAATGGTCAGTATCACTGGCCCTATAAATTACAAAAATAAAAAGGTAGTTACACTTTAAAGGGATACATCATTAGTGATGAATGAAGCAAGCAATCCTAGATCCAAAGTCGCCTCAATGAAAATTTTGGTTTAATGCTGTAAGTAGATCTGTCTACATACAGCATTAAAATGTACAGTCTCTGAATCCAGCAACGCAAGTGTGAAAGTACCCTTAGGACAATCTTTGCCAGGCTGCAAGTCCCATCACAGTCATTGGGTGGCCACATATAGAAATAACATAACACCTTTGACGGAGTATTTCAAGTATATTTTTCTACAAAGCTGATAAAGATTAAGATACACCACACAGGTCAGGATATGCCAAGCCAAGAGTAAAGGTTATTTTTCACAATGTACACATGAAAGTCCAGTGGACTGCACTTTCTTATACAGGAAAAGGAAAGGGATACCTAGGTATACTAATGAGGAGGAAACTCTTATATGAACCAATGGCTCCATAGAATATGGCCTCCAGAATTAGTAATGGGAACATTTTACGTTTGTGACCGTAGACTTAAAATCTTCTGTAAATTGAGTTTACTGTTGCAGTACATGAGGCCATCCTGTTTTTTTTTTTTTTTACCTTAGTTAATAGCTACCTGCCCAAAGCTGACTTAAAATATATAAAAATTCATCATGTTTCTTGTGTAACTTTCCTAAAGAAAAACACAGATAATATAAAAATCTGAAATATCAGCAATTTATTGTAGCAAAACATAAATAAAATGAAATAAAAAATAAAACCTGCACTAGTAACTGTTGCATCAAAACGGAATTACATCATTCAATGCAAATCATTTCCTGCCGCTGGATATGAAAATCTTAAAACCTGAAATAAAACATGTATTTTTGCATTTCTTCAAAGTTATGATTTCCATATGACAGATTAAATCTCCATGTTTATGAAGAGTTTTTAAAATATTGTCACCCTTCATGTTCACTTTCAAGTACCTGGCAATGATGATGTAGGTTTTCTTTAGGCGAATTTAATGTATGAAGTGTGAATAAGCATACAAAAGAATTTCCTCTTGAAAAAGTAAAAAATAAAACTCTGTTGTAGGTCTGGATGTTTTATGATCTACGTTAAGAAGAAATATTGACTTGTATCAATTTTTCCGATATAAAATGTCTACTAGCAAAATATGAAGTATTTTATATGGCTGAATTTAACTCGCGTAGAGAATGTGTTTCAAGTACTAAAAATTTTGAAGTAAACTTAAATTCAATAGTAAATAAATAAAAAGTAAATGTGCCAAATGGATGCATTAGCAATAGAATTAATGTAGGTCATCAAATTATACCTTTTTAGTACCCCCTTCCCCAAGAAAAAAATGTTGTAGCTACTTAGCTTGTCAGTAGACCATAGATTTAGAAGTGTTATTAATTTTCATCCATTTCCACTCCTATCATTGCAGTAAACAACCTAGTCTCTTAGCTTTGTCATACTCAGCACAGAAAAACTTCCATATAAACAGTATGTTCCTTAGTGAGTCGTGGCCATTAGGTTGCATTAGGTAAATAATTTGCTAAGTTTAAAATCCTCTTCTCAAGATTTTAAGAGAATAATAGGGAAAATAATTATTTTATATCTAATATTGACTTTTTATTTTTATTTTATCACATTCATAACTGGTGAGATCCACTGTAGTTGTTGGTTCATAGACAATATATGGTCTGCCACATTTCTAGGCAAAAGTATTAGGTTTAAAGATGCTCAAGCAAAAAATTTCCTTTTTGATAAAATTATATTAAGAGTAGGACTCATTGCTATTTACACATGCAAATGTTCCCTTCTGTACACTAATATAACTTTAAGGGGTGCTCCAGGCACGGTTTCTTTCCTTATATGACAATCGACGAGGAGAGCTCTAACTGCATGCTTGGAGTTATAGTTTCCAAAGTAACTATAAAATACTTAGGAAGTACTTCACACGAATCCTATTCTAATTAATTCAAAATTGGCCAAGATATTCTATTTGTAACGGTCGCGTACACACACACACAGGGGGAAGGGAAGTGACCACTGCGCTCCACCCTTACCCCTGGCCCTACCTACTTGCCTCGCGAGTCCTAATGACAGGGGACAACTGGACGGCAATCCCTAACTTGGAATAAGTGCAGGGATGACAGACATACAAACAACAGGACGTGAACGGACCGAGTCAATACCAGGAAAGCTACAAAGTACAAATGGAGCAAGCAGAGAATTGTCAGGAGAAGCCGGGGTCATAAATACCAGGAGAGACGTGAAGTACCAAAGGAGTCAGCAGAGGATCATCAGGAGGAGGCTGGGGTCAAATACCTTGAGAGCAGCAAAGTACACAAGGAGCAGGCAGAGGATCGTCAGGAATTCAGCAGGAGGTAAGTACGCCAGGAAAGACCAAATAACAGGTGGAACCTAAATTAACAGGCAACCTGTGGCCAGCAGGCTGCCTGTATTTATAGTGGGGAGTGAGGGTCATGTGACGTGGCCAGCGTCACATGACCGACAGACCAACCAGTCGAGCACCGAGTGATCAGCTCGGCGCTCAAGGCAGACTAGGAGCAGGGAGCCACCCAGCTAGTAAAGCCGCCCTGGAAATGAGGTCAAACACAGATCCTCATTGCCAAAGCTAAGCAACAGTTCTGCGGGCAATGGGGGACCGAGTGCACCTTCGGAACCCCGTTACACTATTGAAGAATTCATGTTACATAGTTATATAGTTGTTATTAAGGCTGGAAAAAGACAAAAGTCCATCAAGTCCAACCTGCAATTCTACTATATTGATCCACGGAACAAACCCCTGGATCAATGTCCATCTTACTTTTAAAAAGAGGTTGGGCCAAAGGGAAATGGTGTGTAGAACATGGCTTCTACACATTGTCATAAGCCTAAATGTTAATTTGAATTAAAAAGTAATCTAAACCATTTTTAAAGACATCTACTGTGGCAGGCTGTGGCAGGCTGTTCCAGAGATTCACAGACCTCACTGTAAAGAATGCTTGTTGCTTCTTATGACTGAATCTTTTTTTTATCCAGGTGTAGGGAGTGGCCTCTTGTTTTTTTGAAGGGGTTTAACACAGAATAGCTTCACTTGATATATTTTGTAAGGTCTGTTAATATATACAGTGGGATGCGAAAGTTTGGGCAACCTTGTTAATCTGTAATGGCCCATAAACAGGTAGGAACAAGAGTTAGGGACCACTCAAATGAGACGACCTTGACACGGTGAGTGGCTTATTACGCTTTGGCCAAAATGTACACCAATGTCTCATCCAGCATGGAGGCAGGGCAGAATGCTGGATGTAGTGTGCGATCACATTTGCATTTTCTGTTTGTATATGTATTTCGCCATAGTGATATGCACCTACATGCGGGTTGTGCGGACTCAACCCCCCACATTTCAACCTTGTTAATCGTCATGATTTTCCTGTATAAATCGTTGGTTGTTAAGATAAAAAATGTCAGTTAAATATATCATATAGGAGACACACACAGTGATATTTGAGAAGTGAAATGAAGTTTATTGGATTTACAGAAAGTGTGCTATAATTGTTTAAACAAAATTAGGCAGGTGCATAAATTTGGGCACCACAAAAAAGAAATAAAAACAATATTTAGTAGATCCTCCTTCTGCAGAAATTACAGCCTCTAAACGCTTCCTGTAGGTTCCAATGAGAGTCTGGATTCTGGTTGAAGGTATTTTGGACCATTCCTCTTTACAAAACATGTTTAGTTCATTCAGGTTTGATGGCTTCCGAGCATGGACAGCTCTCTTTAAGTCACACCACAGATTTTCTATTATATTCAGGTCTGGGGACTGAGATGGCCATTCCAGAACGTTGTACTTGTTCCTCTGCATAAATGCCTTAGTGGATTTTGAGCAGTGTTTAGGGTTGTTGTCTTGTTGAAAGATCCAGCCCCGGCGCAGCTTCAGCTTTGTCACTGATTCCTGGACATTGGTCTCCAGAATCTGCTGATACTGAGTGGAATCCATGCGTCCCTCAACTTTGCCAAGATTCCCAGTCCCTGCACTGGCCACACAGCCCCACAGCATGATGGAACCACCACCATATTTTACTGTAGGTAGCAGGTGTTTTTCATGGAATGCTGTGTTCTTTTTCCTCCATGCATAACGCCCCTTGTTATGGCCAAATAACTCAATTTTAGTTTCATCAGTCCACAGCACCTTATTCCAAAATGAAGCTGGCTTGTCCAAATGGGCTTTAGCCCACCTCAAGCGGCACTTTCTGTGCTGTGGGCGGAGAAAAGGCTTCCTCTGCATCACTCTCGCATACAGCATCTCCTTGTGTAAAGTGCACCAAATGGTTCAACGATGCACAGTGACTCCATCTGCAGCAAGATGATGTTGTAGGTCTTTGGTGCTGGTCTGTGGGTTGACTCTGGCTGTTCTCAACATTCATCGCTTCTGTCTATCCAAGATTTTTCTTGGTCTGCCACTTTGAGCCTTAACTTGAACTGAGCCTGTGGTCTTCCATTTCCTCAATATGTTCCTAACTGTGGAAACAGACAGCTGAAATCTCTGAGACAGCTTTCTGTATCCTTCCCCTAAACCATGATGGTGAACAATCTTTGTCTTCAGGTCATTTGAGAGTTGTTTTAAGATCCCTATGTTGCTACTCTTCAGAGAAAATTAAAAGACGAGGGAAACTTACAATTGACCCCCTTAAATACTCTTTCTCATAATTGGATTCACCTGTGTATGTAGGTCAGGGGTAACTCAGCTTACCAAGCCAATTTGAGTTCCAATAATTAGTTCTAAAGGTTTTGGAATCAATAAAATGACAACAGTGCCCAAATTTATGCACCTGCCTAATTTTGCTTAAACAATTATAGCACACTTTCTGTAAATCCAATAAACTTCATTTCACTTCTCAAATATCACTGTGTGTGTCTCCTATATGATATATTTAACTGACATTTTTTATCGTAACAACCAACGATTTATACAGGAAAATCATGACGATTAACAAGGTTGCCCAAACTTTCGCATCCCACTGTATGTACAGGTTAATCATGTCCCCCCCCCATAGACATCTATTTTCAAGGCTAACAAATTCAGTTTGTTTAATCTTTGCTCATAGCTATGATCTTCGAGGCCCTTTATAAGTTTAGATGCTCTCATTTTCACTCTCTAACACCAGGGCATCCTTTTTATGGACTGGTGTTCAGAAATGAAAAGCGTTTTCCAGGTGAGGCCGTACCAAAGCTTTGTATAGTGGCAATATTACATACCTATCCCGCGAGTCCATACCTCTTTTTATACAAGACAAAATTCTATTGGCCTTAGAGGCAGTTGACTGGCATTGCATGCTGTTATTTAGTCTGTGATCTACTAATACACCCAGACCCTTCTCAGCAGGTGACTCTCCCAGTTTAGCCACCAGGTGCATAACTTTACATTTATCTATATTGAATCTCATTTGCCAAGTGGAGGCCCAAACAGTAAGTTTGTCCAAGTTTGCTTGTAACTTATTAACATTTTCGATGTTAATAAGTTAAGAAGTATAGTTCAATGGTAATATTGCCTTCAATGGATAGTAACTGGCAGCTGGAATATCTTTTTGAAAAGAAAAAAAGATGTGACTCAAGTTAGAAAAGTCACATGTGTATCCAGATGGAGCAAATCTCCCAACACCAGATATAATCTACCAAGTTATGCTGACTTACTATCATACTGGAGTTAAAAATAGTGAGAGTTCCAGATTAATCTTGTGAAACACACTAAGATTTCTTCCATCTGTACATTGTCAGAATTTGTCAGTTGACATGTCAGATATAGATTAGGAAATGTCCCAAGTATAAGTGAATGGTGATTGGAATATTCTGCTTCTGTTTTACAAAAAGTCATATGGATGTATTTAAGCAGGTTTTCTGGGAACTGGAGAGAACTTCCCAAAATTTATTTTGGTTTTAATTCAGTTGAATCAGACATCAATCAGACAAAGTCATGTAAGACAAAGTCATGTAAGACATTGTGTATCCAACCCTTTTCAAAATCTTTAATATCAAGACAAGTGACAGTAAATACAGTATATGGCTATGGGTAAATAGATAGTGACTGATGGAAATAAACAGCCCATTTAAAAACATATGGCAATGTAGGATTTGTTTTAACTCATTAATGACATGCCGGCTCTGGTACTTAACCTCTTTAGGACACAGGGCGTACAGGTATGCCCTGATGTCCTGGTACTTAAGGACACAGGGCGTACCTGTACGCCCTGTGTATTTCCGATCACCGCCGCGCGCAGGCGGTGATCGGAACACGGTGCCTGCTCAAATCATTGAGCAGGCACCTGGGGCCAATACGCCGAGGGGTCCTGTGACCCCCCCGTGTAGGCGATCGCAGCAAACCGCAGGTCAATTCAGACCTGCGGTTTGCTGCGTTTCTGGGTTATTCAGGTCTCTGAGGACCCAATAACCCAGAACAGGATGGTGATCGGTGGTGTGTTTTTACCCCACCAATCACCATCCTGCGATCCTGAGAGGTGATGTGACATCACCTCTCAGGATCGCCTCTGATTGGTAGGTGGGCGGGAAATTCAAATGTTGCCAGCGCTCCTCTCCTCCTCCTTTTGTGTCCCGAAGCGGAGGAGAGAGGAGAGCTGCTGTGCACGTCGTCGGATCACCCCATCTGTGCCCCAGCACCCATCCTTGCCCCCAGGCCCGATCTGTGCCCCAGCACCCCCCATCTGATCAGCAGGTAATTAGGGAAAGTCTAGGGAAAGGTTGGGCTAGGCAGGGATATAAAAGGGAAAGTTAGTGGTAAAAAAAAGTTTTATTGCATCACCCTAAGTAGGGTGTTTGGGGTCCACAGCGCAGCTGTGTGACCCTAGACCCCCCAGGGGTGCTGACGCTTGCCCCTCTGCCCCCCCCCACAACTTTTTTGGGGAGCAGGTATTTATTTATTTTTTGTGCGTACACTGACTGTGGCCGGCACTCTTAGCATCCGGCCACTGTTAGCGCATCGCACAACCCACCGCTAATCAACCTCGGACGGTTGATTAGCGGTTTTGAATTTTTATTTTTTCATTTATTTTTTCAAATTTTTTTAGTTAGTCTTTTTTTTCTGTTAGTTTTTGGGACATAATGTTATTTCTCATGACAGAAACCCTTTAAGGCTTGGAGATTCATTTTTTTTACTGTTTTGATCTTAACATTTTAAAAACCATAACTTTTTTTATTTTTCCATCAATGTAGCCATTAAGGAATATAGGGTGACACTGTAAAAGAAATAATGCAATTCCAGCACAGGTTTTAGGATGTTGTTTTTACGTTCACTGTGCATTAATAATTATATTTTAACTTTATTCTGTGGATCAGTATTATTATTGAGACACCAAATGTATGTGGTTTTTGTAATTTTTTTCTACTTTAAAAAAGTTAAAAAACATTTTTTTATTGCGTTTGTCACTATTTAGATCAATTCATGTGGGGCAAATCCCAAAGTTTTTGAATTAACAGAAATTTTAATCTTTTGGGAAAGTCATAACGAATTTGATTTGTGTAGAATCAATTTGCTCATCTCTACTGGGAACTCAAAATACTTAGTTAAGGGCAGGGCAATACGATAACCCCACCGCCACCATGGGCCACTCTATCCACAACGTTGGTGTCAGCAAACCACTCACCCACACGACGCCACACACGCTGTCTGCCATCTGCCCTGAACAGTGAAAACCGGGACTCATCCATGAAATGAACGCCTCTCCATCGTGCCAGATGCCATTGAATGTGAGCATTTGCCCACTCAAGTCGGTTACGACAATGAACTGCAGTCAGGTCCAGATCCCGATGAGGACAACGAGCATACAGATGAGCTTCCCTGAGATGGTTTCTGACAGTTTGTGCAGAAATTCTTTGGGTATGCAAACCGATTGTTACTGCAGCTGTCCGGGTGGCTGGTCTCAGATGATCATGGAGGTGAACATGCTGGATGTGGAGGACCTGGATTGGTGTGGTTAGACATGGTCTGCAGTTGTGAGGCCAGTTGGATGTACTGCCAAAGTCTCTGAAACGCCTTTGGAGACAACTTATGGTAGAGAAATGAACATTCATTGCATGGGCAACAGCTCTGGTAGACATTCCTGCAGTCAGCATGCCAATTGCACGCTCCCTCAAACATTTCGACATCTGTGGCATTGTGCTGTGTGATCAAACTGCACATTTCAGTGTGGGCAGTCTAAGGCACACCTGTGCAATATTCATGCTGTCTAATCAGCATCTTGATATGCCACACCTTTGAGGTGGTATAGATTATCTTGGCAAAGGAGAAGTGCTCACTAACACAGATTTAGACAGATTTGTGAACAATATTTGAGAGTAATGTGTCTTTTGTGTATATAGAAAATGTTTCAGATCTTTGAGTTCAGCTGATGCAAAATGGGAGCAAAACAGAAAGTGTCACATTTATATTTTTGTTCAGTATATATACACAAAAAGAATGGAACAAAAGACAAACAGAAATATAATGCACATCAGTTTCTAAAAATAAGAGGAAATAAACCAGAAATCTAACACTCACATTGATGATGGCATAGGCTCTGGTGCTGGGGCAGTCAGAAAGCCAGGACAAATCTTCACTACTTTGTTAAACCCAAGAAATGACACTCAGCCTTGGTTTTTCATACCTTAATAACATTCTCTTTCTATATCTATCCCCCATCCTCTTAGTATAGCTAGATTCTTGAGTTTTTCGACCCAAGTCCAGTATTATCTCTGTTTGCTCAGGAGTGAGAAGCTAGAAGACAACTTCAAAGGCTCTAGATGACTAGGCACAGATCTGCACACACAAACATATACACAAGACTCACCAGGGAGGGGGATGAGCTGGGTCCAAATTAATATCAATATTTGCAACACCATTATTCAGCTGTTCATTCCCCTGCTGTTCCAAAACAACTTCTCCAGTGTTGTATTTGATTTTGATGCTGTAGTTATGACCAAAGCAGTCAAATGGGATAGTCTGGTGTGTCACTGCTACAGCAAGACCATGTACCGGCAGTGGTGAAGGTCACTGATCATGCAGTGCCTGTCCAGGAGCACTCAGCTCGTTATGTGGACATGCACATTGATATACACTTTGAACTCTAGGTGGAGCCATATTATGTAAGTACATTTAATAACCCTTCACAGGAATGTAAATAGAAGACCTCATAACATTTTTATGGTTAATAAAATGAGTTTAAGATTTAATAGTGGGGAATCCCTTTTGATTTTGAATGAATAGAAAAGAATGAACAAATTACTAAACCTGAGGCTGATTTCAGCAGCTTGAAATTCATCAGTGTAGAGTATGGCTCACTCACCCCAGTCCTAGTGCCCATTTGCACAGTGAAATAACGTTAAATTGCATGATTACAATGCTGTAAAATTAGAGTGATAAAACAACACCTGCTTGTGTCCTCTTATGTGGCTTCAAGAACCTAAAGACCACAATGGTTTAACGACCTGGTTCTGACTGTAACTACGTTGCTGGTTCAACATCATCCCAAAATTGGAAAAAAAATATGTCTTTATATCAAAGGGAAATATATCGGAATAAATCTCTGACTTAAAGATTTATCTCCATACATAGCTCTCTCCCAAAGAAACTTCCAGCCTCACTATTATACATGAAGCTTCTTGAATAATTTCAAGTTGAGTCCTCTACCTTTCTTCACCTGATATTAAAACTAAATGAGAAATTTCCTCTCTAACATAGTATATGTGACTCTGACTTAAAACGCCAATAAAACTCTTCAAAGTGCAGAATTTGTTCCTTGATTTATAAGACCCCCCCACGTCGCTCCATAACATTTTTTATTTGTAGCTTATGTATTGACTTTTATACTGCAATTTACTGAAAGCTTCTTCTTATCACTTTGAACTCTAGCATAGGATCTTGCTATAGTGTAGCCCACTGAAGCCATTTATTACATCAAATACATGATAACTGTGTTAGAAACTACATCATTTCCGTGGAAATAGGTGTAAAACATATTTTTTTTCTTTTTTATTATTTATTTAAAAGAGAATAGGGGAAAAAAGGCATGCATCAATGGAATTTATTTTACTTTGTAATTTATTTTACTTTTAGACTGCTAGACTTTCCACGTACCATGTTAGACCTAGAGTCAGGAATAAAACTCTTGGTAAAACATATATATGAATGTGCAGTGTCTTAGGCACATGGACTGAGGCAATATGTTTTGTTGCTGCTGACAAAGAGAGTTTGTTTCATGTCTTAAATGCATTGTACTGTATACTCGGTGCAATTTCAATCCACTCTATCTCAGGGAAATGGGTTTATGATGGGTAAAATACATAAAAAAAGTGCTGACACATAAAGGAATTGTTGTTTGATTTATTAGGCAGTATGTGTTTGGTAATATATTAGTGCGGTTCATCTGATTTTGTATAGTTTTTTAGAGAGTGCTTGTTTGTATGAAATATTTTTGATGCATCTTGTTAGGAGATTGAGAGGAGCCCTTGGGATATATGGAAGCAAATTGGCAATGAGATACAATGCACTGCTATGGGTTTTGTAGAGTTTTAGAAATGCAGTTGTACAAAGCAATGATGTATTTATTCATCTTAGTATCAGATGAAAGTTTTGATCAGTATAAGACTGTTCAAATACTTACTTGCTATTACATAACTGTTAAAGATAGTCCATCACCACGATATTCAGTGACAACACAGGCACAATGTATTGTAGTCCTAGCTCAGCTGAATGTAATGATGCCTTTCACTTAATGATCTGTTGCTTTATTATAGAAAAAAGTACTTATATGCAAATAACCAAAAAAGTGAACAGAGGGTATACCCTTACTCCTGTTGCTTCTTTTGCATTCTTTCTTTCTTGATTGACAGGGCTAGGTGAGAAAGTATGCATGCTATGACTATACAGTGAATTTCCCAGTGACATATAGAGAGAAATTAAACGTGAGATCAGTGGTACATACTGTATAAGAAGCAAGCAAATTACAAATAGACCCAAAAGCATTACTGTTTGTTTTCCCCATTATGCCTTTTCTGTGACCCTTAAATTCATTTCTAATATTCTGTTTGCCATCATTCAGTTCCTCTTGAGAGGGAAAATGTACACATATTCTCAACATGGATAAAACCATCAGTTTTGATCCCATCCCTTATTTCGAAAGGCCCTATAGGCAGTCTTAATTGTGATTATACCCTTGTGTGGGATCATTAAAATGATGACTAGGGGATATGCATTTTGGTGTGTTCTAAAACTAAGTATAAAACAATTTTTTATCCACAAATCAATTTGATCTTATTTATATGTGATATGTGCAATATTGGATAATTAGAAATAGCACAATAAGCTTACCATAATTGTCTATTTATGATAAAGCTAGACTATAACTACTTTTTTTTTTTTTTCAGAGCCCATGGACCAGATGCCATGATTCTTGTTGATGGTCAACCTAGACAAACTAAAGGAGACCTGGGACTGTCCCAGATGTTACACATTGCTACACAGATTGCTTCCGGAATGGTCTATCTTGCATCTCAGCATTTTGTTCATCGAGACCTAGCCACTAGAAATTGCTTGGTGGGAGCAAACCTTCTTGTGAAGATTGGTGACTTTGGCATGTCAAGAGATGTGTACAGCACGGACTACTACAGGGTAAGGGTAATTATCAATTTGCATTTATTTATTAGAGATAAGTAATCATAAGTGTTCTGTAAGATCTATCTATCTATCTATCTATCTATCTATCTATCTATCTATCTATCTCATATCTATCTATCTATCTATCTATCTCATATCTATCTATCTATCTATTTCATATCTAGTTATCTATCTATCTATCTATCTATCTATCTATCTATCTATCTATCTATTTCATATCTAGTTATCTATTATCTATCTATCTATCTATCTATCTATCTATCTATCTATCTATCTATGTGTAGGCAATGTTATTTTAAACAGAAGTTGTGCCAGGATGATCACTTTAAAGGGCTTCTGTCACCCCACAAAACTCATATATTTTTTTTTTGGATAGTTACATTCCTTATAGCGCGATATAGGAGAATATAATCTTATCACTTACTTTCATGCGGCCGTTTCTTTAGAAAACGAAGTTTTATAATATGTAAATCCGGTCTCTACCAGCAAGTAGGGCGTCTACTTGCTGGTAGCCGCAGCAGAAAACCGCCCCCTCGCCGTGTTGATTGACAGGGCCAGCCGTGATCTCCTCCTCCGGCCAGCCCTGTCAGTATTTCAAAAATCGCGCGCCTCTGTTCATTCGGCGCAGGCGCTCTGAGATGAGGAGGCTCGTCTCCTCAGAACTCCCTCAGTGCGCCTGCGCCGATGACGTCTTCTCTTTCGGTGATGTCATCGGCGCAGGCGCACTGAGGGAGTTCTGAGGAGACGAGCCTCCTCATCTCAGAGCGCCTGCGCCGAATGAACAGAGGCGCGCGATTTTTGAAATACTGACAGGGCCGGCCGGAGGAGGAGGAGATCACGGCTGGCCCTGTCAATCAACACGGCGAGGGGGCGGTTTTCTGCTGCGGCTACCAGCAAGTAGACGCCCTACTTGCTGTTAGAGACCGGATTTACATATTATAAAACTTCGTTTTCTAAAGAAACGGCCGCATGAAAGTAAGTGATAAGATTATATTCTCCTATATCGCACTATAAGGAATGTAACTATCAAAAAAAAAAATTAGTTTTGTGGGGTGACAGAAGCCCTTTAATGCAATTTATTGCATTACTGTAATGTGTTTTAGTTTTTTCTGCATTACACCTATTAAAATAATAGTGGCTGCATTTTGTATATCATGTTGAATTGTATACAATATTATGAAATACACTCTGAAAGTTATTCTATCAGTGCATCACCTTGCAGTTTAAAATTGCTGTCATTGTAAATTTGTTGAACTGTATGTTGAGAGGGTACTTGGGGACGGATAACATCAGATCCTGATCATTAGCAGTATCATTGATTGTGCACAGCAGGTAACCAACAGTAGAGGAGTAGGGTTGAGCGAACCCAAACTGTAAAGTTCGGGTTCATACCGAACTTTAGGATTTTTGGACCCCGGACATTTCAGAGTTCGGGTTCGGTGTTCAGTGATTTCTTGGCGCTTTTTGAAAGGCTGCAGAGTTATTATGTGGTAATAACGTTGGAATGCTTTTACTTATCCAAGCCGTTCAGAGATTGTTTTCTCGTGACACATTGTACATCATGTTAATGGTAAATTTGAGTCAATATGCTTCACCTTTATTTATAAATAAATCCAAAAGTTAGTTTTCTAAATTTGAATCTCTCTGTTTTTAAGACAGCTAGTGATACATCATAAAATTCTCATTAATTAACATTCACCATACATCTAATTTATGTTGGCATAATTTTAGTAATGTAAATGCATTTTTTTAGGACGTTAGAATGTTTTGAATTTTAGAAGCAATTTTTTTTATTTTTAAGAAAATTTCCAAAATCAATTTTTTTAAGGACCAGTTCAGTTCTGAAGTCATTTTGAGGAGCTCACATAATATAAACCACCCATAAATACATCCATTTAGAAACTACACCCCTCAAACTATTCAAAACTGGTTTCAAAAATTTTGTTAACCCTTCCAAAGGAATTAAATGTCACAGGGGAAATACACCCCCAAGAGAGTCTGTACAGCATTATACTATGCTGTACATCCTCAGCGCAGGTCTGATCGTGGACTATGGAAGTCCCGTCAGCTTCTGCAGTCTCCCGACCCCCGGTGGTCACATGACCAGGGCTGGGACAGGAATCAGCATAGCACTTCCTGATCTGTATACCCTCGTTGAGTGCTGGGGTACTGTATATACAGTTATCTAGAAGGCAGGGACACACAGGAATGGTCCCTGCCTTCTTTATGGGGTGCCCTGCTGTCACTGAGAGTGAGCCCCCCGCTCAGCAGCTGCACGATTAGCGTGCAGCTGCCATATCTGAAAGAACATTCTAGAACGTCCATTCAGAGATAGACCTGACCTCCCAGGACGTTTATAGTCAATGGGCGGTTGGGAAGTGGTTAAATTAATTAGGACCGCACTGTTTAGTCGGTCTGTATTGTTATTGGCCACATGGATATTAACAAAACAGAGTGACTAAATAGTAAAGCCTTAAGTAGTTAAGTTAGAGCCTACTGTGGCTCATATGGCCATATGGTACCCAAATTTTCATTGCCCTGGGTGTCATAGTTCACAGTGTATACCTACATGATGTATTTCAGGATATATATGTGTGTAGCTATAGGGCATCATTGGCTGAATATACACTGCTCAAAAAAATAAAGGGAACACAAAAATAACACATCCTAGATCTGAATTAATTAAATATTCTTCTGAAATACTTTGTTATTTACATAGTTGAATGTGCTGACAACAAAATCACACAAAAATTTTAAATGGAAATAAAAAATCTCAACCCATGGAGGTCTGGATTTGGAGTCACACTCAAAATTAAAGTGGAAAAACACACTACAGGCTGATCCAACTTTGATGTAATGTCCTTAAAACAAGTCAAAATGAGGCTCAGTAGTGTGTGTGGCCTTCACTTGCCTGTATGACCTCCCTACAACGCCTGTGCAAGCTCCTGGACTAAAGCATCTGCCAACTCCTGGACAGTCTGTGGTGCAACGTGACGTTGGTGGATAGAGCGAGACATGATGTCCCAGATGTGCTCAATTGGATTCAGGTCTGGGGAACGAGCGGGCCAGTCCATAGCATCAATGCCTTCGTCTTGCAGGAACTGCTGACACACTTCAGCCACATGAGGTCTAGCATTGTCTTGCATTAGGAGGAACCCAGGGCCAACCGCACCAGCATATGGTCTCACAAGGGGTCTGAGGATCTCATCTCGGTACCTAATGGCAGTCAGGCTACCTCTGGCGAGCACATGGAGGGCTGTGCGGCCCTCCAAAGAAATGCCACAACACACCATTACTGACCCAATGCCAAACTGGTCATGCTGGAGGATGTTGCAGGCAGCAGAACGTTCTCCACGGTGTCTCCAGACTCTGTCACGTCTGTCACATGTGCTCAGTGTGAACCTGCTTTCATCTGTGAAGACCACAGGGCGCCAGTGGCGAATTTTGCCAATCTTGGTGTTCTCTGGCAAATGCCAAACGTCCTGCACGGTGTTGGGCTGTAAGCACAACCCCCACCTGTGGACGTCGGGCCCTCATATCACCCTCATGGAGTCTGTTTATGACCGTTTGAGCAGACACATGCACATTTGTGGCCTGCTGGAGGTCATTTTGCAGGGCTCTGGCAGTGCTCCTCCTGTTCCTCCTTGCACAAAGGCAGAGGTAGCGGTCCTGCTGCTGGGTTGTTGCCCTCCTACGGCCTCCTCCACGTCTCCTGATGTACTGGCCTGTCTCCTGGTAGCGCCTCCATGCTCTGGACACTACGCTGACAGACACAGCAAACCTTCTTGCCACAGCTCGCAATGATGTGCCATCCTGGATAAGCTGCACTATCTGAGCCACTTGTGTGGGTTGTAGACTCCGTCTCATGCTACCACTAGAGTGAAAGCACCGCCAGCATTCAAAAGTGACCAAAACATCAGCCAGGAAGCATAGGAACTGAGAAGTGGTCTGTGATCACTACCTGCAGAACCACTTCTTTATTGGGGGTGTCTTGCTAATTGCCTATAATTTCCACCTGTTGTCTATCCCATTTTCACAACAGCATGTGAAATTGATTGTCACTCAGTGTTGCTTCCTAAGTGGACAGTTTGATTTCACAGAAGTGTGATTGACTTGGAGTTACATTGTGTTGTTTAAGTGTTCCCTTTATTTTTTTGAGCAGTGTATATCAAAAGAGTATGTTTTGGGAATGTTTGGTTGACATACTTCTGTTAGTACTATGCACATGGCAAGTATATGCCTTGAGCTCCATGTGAGCAGAGCTTAACATTCAAGTCTTGATGTGAATGAGTGCTATAAAATATGTTTTTGTGCAGTAGTGTAGACTTTGTAGTTATTTTGACATTTTATTACTGGAGTCGATAGTGTACTATACCGTACATCCAATATGAAATGGAATGAATGCTTCAAAATCCTGTGAAATGTCTGTATCTGTTGTATAGGTTTTCGAAACACTGAGCTGTTATGCAAAATAATGGTAAAAAAAAGTGATAATGGATGAAAATGCAAGATACTGTGTTTGAAAGTAGAGCAGATAATGGTCTGTTAGATTTACATGGGAGTAAAACTATAGAAAAGCTACAAATGTGTGAATGAGCCAATTCTCCTGATATGTCTGTTTCAGTAAATGCTTGTATTCCCTATATAATATAGAATATTTTTTTCAGGATAAATTCTATTCGCCTCTAAGCCAAATTTCCTTGTGCTTCGTGTTAGCGAATCGATTTAACCTAAAATAGTGTAAAAAAAAAATTAAAAATAGAATACTTACCTCCTCCATTTGCTCGGGACGGGGCGCCAGCCACCATCTTGATTGAAGATCTTGTCATGAAGCATATATTATTGTAAAATTCATCGAATTAGCCAAATAAAATTTTTCTAAAGTTCGTTCATCTCTAAATATTTTCTTAAAACCCTACATTATTTAATTCCTCTCTCATTCCTACTAAAAGTTTATGAATAATTTGACAGCTCTGGGTGTTACCAGTCTGACACTGACCAATCAGCGCTGCCAGTGTAGAGGTAAACACCTTAGTCAGAGGAAGCGGTAATTCTCACTTGACAATCTATGCATAGGCTTCTACTAGGAATAACAGAGAAACAGCAGAGTTATAAGAAACTATGCACCAAAATTGTTAATTCTTGAGGAATAGTAAATATAAGTACTAAAACAGAAGTGTCAGGAGAGGTGACATGTCTCTCATTAATTTTGGCAATGTCATTTTTGGTAGGAATTTATCATGAGGGGGAAATTTGAAGTCAGTTTTACTTGAGACTCCATTGGAGTACTTTATGTCACATCTATCAAATGTTTCATTTTACTTTATAAATTTGTCTTATACTTATACCTTAAACACTTTGTCTAGAAAAGGTCTTCCTGTTTTCCTACTCTACCCTACTACTGTAGTGAGATTGCAATTTTTTAAAAAATTTCAATGATAAATCTGGAGTAAAACTCAATAACATAGCCACATTCCCACTTATACTTCAAAACTGGAATGAATACAGGGTGGGCCATTTATATGGATACACCTTAATAAAATGGGAATGGTTGGTGATATTGACTTCCTGTTTGTGGCACATTAGTATATGTGAGGGGGGAAACTTTTCAAGATGGGTGTGACCATGGCGGCCATTTTGAAGTCAGCCATTTTGAATCCAACTTTTGTTTTTTCAATAGGAAGAGGGTCATGTGACACATCAAACTTATTGGGAATTTCACAAGAAAAGCAATGATGTGCTTGGTTTTAACGTAACTTTATTCTTTTATGAGTTATTTACAAGTTTCTGACCACTTATAAAATGTGGCAATCGTCTATGCTGTGAAGATACGAGATGTGCAGCACCTGAAACTACGGATACTGGAAGCCTGTGCTAGCATTTCTCCTGCAGTGTTGCTATCAGTGTGTGAAGAGTGGGAGAAGAGGGTTGCATTGACAATCCAACACAATGGGCAGCACATTGAACACATTTTATAAGTGGTCAGAAACTTGTAAATAACTCATGAAAGAATAAATTTACGTTAAAACCAAGCACACCATTGTTTTTCTTGTGAAATTCCCAATAAGTTTGATGTGTCACATGACCCTCTTCCTATTGAAAAAACAAAAGTTGGATTCAAAATGTCTGACTTCAAAATGGCCGCCATGGTCACCACCCATCTTGAAAAGTTTCCCCCCTCACATATAATAATGTGCCACAAACAGGAAGTTAATATCACCAACCATTCCCATTTTATTAAGGTGTATCCATATAAATGGCCCACCCTGTAGTTTAAAATGCAAAAAGTAAAAATTTTTGCCTATTTTGCAACTTTTTGAAGACAGAATTCTGAAGTAAAGGCATGATAAATAAGGCCCTTAGATTTTTTATTTTTTTTGCTAATTTAGTTATTTATTTATTCCTGTTTAAAACTATGTATCAAAGAAAAAACTCTATACCAGTATTCCCCAGACTTTGGCTTTCCAGCTGTTGCAAAGGGGCAGCTTTCAGTATTATAGAAGTTGCAGTTATATAGGGATTTCAGTGCATGTACTTTACGTTTCTTACAGAGGACTAGTCACCATGAAATGCAGTACAATCGGCAGGCATCATGTTGTAGAGGAGGAGGAGCTGAGCAGATTAATATATAATTTTGTGGAAAATATTCAGTAAAACTAATTTATACATTTATATCTCTGCTCTTTCTGACTTACTTATACACAAGGAGGTGTTATCATAAATTGCTAGTATTCTCTGTATAATGCCTCTTTCACACGAGTGTGACGGATTAGGTCCGGATGCGTTCAGGGTGCGTTCAGTGAAACTCGCACCATATTGCAAGTTCAGACAGTTTTGTCTGCAATTGCGTTCAGTTCAGTTTTTTTCAGCGCGAATGCAATGCTTTTTGATGTGGTGTGATAAACAACTGAAGGTTTACAAACAACTTTTCCTAGCAACCATCATTGAAAAATGCAGATGCAATGCATTTTCCGGATACAATGCGTTTTTCACTTCTATGGGGCTAGGGCTGCGTGAAAAATGCAGAATATAGAACATGCTGCATTTTTCATGCAACGCAGAACTGATGCGTGGAAAATAACGCTCATGTACACAGACACATTGAAATGAATGGTTCAGGATTCAGTGCGAGTGTTATGTGTTCACGTCACTCGTTCGCTCGTGTAAAAGGGCCCTAAGGGCTCATTCAGATGAACGTATGTGTTTTGCGGTCTGCAAATTGCAGATCCGCAAAACACAGATACCGGCCGTGTGCATTGCGTATTTTGCAAAATGCACTCAGCAGGCCCTATGATAGAAATACTTATTCTTGTCCACAATTAAAGACATTCTCTATCTTTTTTGCAGGGCCTCGAAAAGGAAGTGCTGTCTGAATCTTTAGCAACACCATTAAAATGGAAGGGTTTGCATCCATTCCACAAAATTGCGTAATGGATACGGATACATAAATACGGTCATCTGAATTAACCCTAAATGTATACACAGGGATTGCTAGCTGTCACCAATAACACCTCCCCTGTCTTCAAGGAAGTTAGAAAACGCAGAAATTTAAATATATAGTTTACAAGTTTTACAGAATCTTTTTGCAAAAAATGATATATCAATCCTCCTGCCCTATATGCTGCCTGCAGATTGTTCTGCGTTTCAAGATTTCAGGGTCTCTTTAAAGTAAATTGTTCTAATTACCTACCTTTATATAACTGTGGTGTTTCTGGGTATTTAAATATGCTGTATAAACCAGACGTGTGTTTCGCTCTGGATGTAGTTGTCAGAGTGAAACATGCATTTTTTTCTCAAAAAACTCATTTTTAACCACTTTTAATGAAAGGTGTTGTTCAAAGTTCTAATGGATGACAGTATACAGAGAAACATGTACCAAGAAGAGAGTAAAATGCTGGTAATGGATGACCAACAATAACAGTGATAGAAGGTGGTAAGAAGGACTTTGTTTTAAAGGCTACTTGTGTGCCAAGAGCAATGTGAATAGAATTATTGTCCATTGGCTATTATTTATTCAGCTCTGAAACTTGTTCCACATTTCCTTGCTTGCATGTACAGCCTGGACTGCAATAGATCACTTATTCTGTAGAAGCTAGTTAAAAGTCACTGTATTCCAGTAGTTTATGAGATTGTGTGTTTTAAAATATCCCCAGATGACTCTGTGACACTAAAAGACATTACATTATACTGGAAGGCATCAAAGTGTAAGACGGAAAGAATAAACATAGAGTAAAAGACGCCAGCTCCTACACCTTATAACTGCCTAGCCCCTCAGAGCTTTGTGTGCTATAAGAAGCCATATGGAGCAGACTGAGACCTCTCAGGCCTAATCTGTTTGAAAAGTGCATATGTTAAAAAAAAAAAATCCCGTATGTTTGAGAAAGTGTTGCAGAACATTAAATGATTTGGTAATTAAAAGAATGACTGTCCTTTCCATCACAGTCCCTACTGGGTGATCCTGAAGGGATATTTGGAAAAGTGGCCTGTGCCGCATCGTTAATGCTTCAGAACTGAAGTAGCTGCATTAGTCCCTCTGGAATAATGAAACTTGACTCAGCCAAATGATTTCACATTGAGCTTCATCCTTCCTTTTGTATATTCCCCCAGAGAAACCTTTATCATTTTCTTCGCACAGTCAACTCACTATTACACTGCAGAAGAGGGACCACACAGAAAACTTTGTTCTATAAAGCACTGTGTCTCCTGGGTGCCACCTGACGTATTTTACTGTGAATAGTGCTAATTGTTTCCAGCAGATTTTTAGATCACATCCAAATGATTTTTTTTCTCTCCCTCATTTCACTTTGGAAGTAGAATGCACAATGTGAGACTGCTCCATTCAATACCTCTAGTTAAATTACTTGGGCATCCATTGATTATCTTAAAAAAAAAAGAGATTCTAGGTAAGGTAGGATGGTGTACTTTTTCAGAGAGGTGCCTCACTTAATGACATTAGCTCAATATATTGACAGTGGGCCCAGATGAATAATTTTAATTTGCTATTCAATTTTAAAGCACAATTTTGCAAAATTTATATAGTTTAAATAGTTGTTGAGACTTTCTTTTACAGTAGTAGGCTGGCCCATCCTATAGCAGCAGTCTTACACTGTAATCTGCCTCACCCTCTTGCAGCAGTCTGACAATGTAGTACGGCCTACTTCCTAACAGTGTATATGACTCCCCTCAACAGAGAGACTACGTTGTCAGCAAACTAAGTGAAATTGTGTATAAGGGGAACAAATACCATACCCTTTTGGATAGGAAAAATTTTGTGTCATAATAGGCAGCCAATTTTGATGTTTATCTGTCCTCTGTATATGTCATAGAATTGTAGTAAGGTTTGACCAGTGAAGGTCCAGACATTGTCAGCATTCACTTTATTTTTGTATTTTATTTTTAAATTAATATTAGTGTAGAACACCTCGGGATGCTTGGCTGCTCTACTGAGCACCCGAGCACAATGGAAGTGAATGGGAAAATCTGAGCATTAAACCAGGCGCCTCCTGCTCTGAAGATTGGAGGGTGTCTGGTTCATAGGAAAAGGTCAGAAATTGATGGAAACACTACCGAAATGGTTCGGAAACAGCATGGAGAGGATGTCTGGATGCATCTTGGACTCCCAGGTCGCTGCTGGGAACGATGTTGTCCGACTAGTACGCCACTTTTACAGACTGACAATAATACGCACAAAACCGAAGATAAAATTGATTTTAGAGGAAAAATTGTTAGGAAACATTCTTTCCTGTATATTTATTTGTATATAAAATTCAAGTGCTGCCAAAAATTGCAAAGAAGAGGCACTCCGACACACCCTGTATATCACATAGGAGGGCCTCATTCACATTGTGGTACAATTGTTCAGTTAGTGGGACTCCTACACTCATAAAGCCTATGCACTAAGGGAAAAGGCTGCCAAAAATTACAAGGTACTAGCACTCCTACACCCTTTATTACACATAAAGGAGGGCATCATACACACCCTCGAAAAATTATGATTGATGGCCTGCTGGTGACCCTCAAAAACATTAGGAGCAAGAGCCTACTAGTTACCCTATAAAACATTAGGGGCAAGGGTCTGCTGCTGATCTGACCATCTAAAACATTAGAGGTGAGGGTCTGCTGCTGAGCTGACCATCTAAAACATTAGGGTAAGGGCCTGCTGCCGAGCTGTTTATCTAAAACATGTTGTGGGCGAGGGCCTGCTGCCATGCTGACCATCTAAAAAATATTATGGGTGAGGACCTGCTGCCGAACTGAGCATCTAAAAAAAATTGTGGTCAAGGGCCTGCTGCCGAGCTGACCATCTAAAAATTTAGGTGTGAGGGTCTGCTGCTGAGCTGACCCTCAAAAACATTATGGTTGAGGGCCTGCTGGTGACCCTCTAAAACATTATGGGTGAGGGCCCACTGCTGAACTGACCCTCTAAATCATTAGGAGTGAGGGCAGCCTAATAAGCATGTTGATATGATGAAGGAGGAGGAGGATGACGAGAAAAGGCAGATTGAACAATAAAACATTTTTAGTGGTGGAAGGGATGCATGGGAATACAGTGCATTTAATACACCATAAAAGCCACATTTAGAGTGCCTTTATGTTCAGCCGCCTTCCTCTGGTGGAGTAGAGAAGTCAGGGGCAATCCAGGGCTTTTCAATTTTTATGAGTTAACCGGTCAGCATTTTCAGGCGGATGCGCTTATCAGTTATTATGCCCCCAACAGCACTAAATACACGTTCTGACAAAACGCTGGCGGCGGGGCAGGCCAGCACCTCCAAGGCATAGAGCGCCAGTTTGTGCCACGTGTCCACCTTGGACAACCAATAGTTGTAAGGCACACAGGGATCACTGAGGATGCTGACACGGTCTGCTACGTACTCCTTCACCATCTTCCAAAATGTTTCTCTCCTTGTGACACTAGTCCATGCATCAGGTTGAGGGTGCTTGCGGGATGTCATAAAACTGTCCCAGGCCTTATAAAGTGTTGCCCTGCCTCTGTTGGAACTGCTGTGTGTTCCACTGGTCTCACCCCCTTGATTGGCAAAGGAACTACGTACTCTGCAGCCAACGTTGTCAGCTGGAAATTTTCAGAGCAATTTTTCCACAAGGACCTTCTGGTATTACACCATTTTGCTCATCCTCTCCACCACAGGAATGACAGATGAGAAGTTTTCTTTGAGCGGGGGTCGAGAAGGGTGACAACCAGTAATCGGTGTTGGCCAAAATGCGTACAACGCAAGGGTCACGGGAAAAGCAGCCTAACATAAAGTAATCCATGTGTGCCAGAGTCCCAACAGACAAGACTTTGCTGTCCTCATCAGGAGAATGATTCTCAATTTCCTCATCCTCTTCCTCCTCTTCTACCCATCCACGCTGAACAAATGGAATAAAACTTTCATAGGTACTACCCTCTGTAGCGAAGGCAGCCTTCTTCTGCTCCTCCTCCTGCTCCTCGTCATCCAATTTGCACTGAGAAGATGAACTGAGGGTGGTCTGGCTATCACCCTGTGTACTGTCTTCCCCCATTTCCACTTCTTCCACATGCAATGCCTTCACCTTAATTGTGAGCAGCGAGCATTTGAGTAGACACAGAAGTGAGATGGTTACGCTGATAATAGCGGTATTGACGCTCACCATCAGTGTTGATTCCTCAAAGTTGCGTAAAACCTCACAAAGGTCTGACATCAATGCCCACTCGTCGCTTGTGAAGAGCGGAAGCTAACTGGAAAGGCGACGACCATGTTGCAGCTGGTATTTCACTACTGCCCTCTGTCGGTGAGCTGGCAATTGCAAGCGCTGCTGCAGCATTGCCAGACCAATGGAAGCTGTCGATGACTTGCGGAAATGGGCACACACGCGGCGCACCTTCACCAGTAGCTCAGGAAAATTGGGGTAGGTTTTGAGAAACCGCGAATCCACTAGGTTGAGCACGTGGGCTAGGCATGGTATGTGTGTGAGCTTGCCGAGCTTCAAAGCCGCCACCAAGTTATGACCATTATCAGACACAACCATGCCTGGTACTAGGTTGACTGGCGAGAGCCACAGCTTAGTCTAGTCCCTTATCCCCTGTCATAGCTCTGCGGCAGTGTGCTGTTTGTCACCTAAGCAGAACAGTTTAAGCACAGCCTGTTGCCGCTTCCCCACTGCAGTGCTTCCAGCTACTGACTGATGTCTGACTGGTGCTGCAAGATGATTATTCAGAGGTGGAAGTGGAGGCGGAGGTGGAGAAGGGGGAGTTGCAGCGACTAACGTAGGTGGTGGTGGAAACCCTGATGGAAGTAGGGCCCGCAATCTTTGGCGTCGGTAGCACCTGTGCTATCCCAAGGTACGAGTCGCTCTCAGCATCCACAACGTTCACCCAGTGTGCTGTGAGGGAAATGTAGCAACCCTGGCCAAAATCACTTGTTCATGTGTCAGTCATTTATTGGACCTTCCCAATAACTGCATTGGTCAGGGCACAGGTGATGTTACGGGACACATGCTTGTGTAAGGCTGGGACTGCTCAATATTGGTGGCTGGGGACAGAGTACCACGGGACAGCCACCGCCATCAGGCACCGCCTAAATGGCAACATTTCCAGGGCCAGCAATTTGAAAAGGTGCACATTTAGTGCTATGGTCTGTGGGTGGGTGGCTGGGTATTTGTACTTTTGTTCAAGGGCTTGGTGCATAGACATCTGTATGCTGCGCTGGGACACAGAAGTGGATGTGCTAGCTGATGCTGCTTGCAAAGGTCCAGGTGCATGGCGGGAGGCATCTGGGCCTGCGTCTTGGACAGGGGATTGGCCAGCACGTAATACAGGGGAAGAGGAGGCAATGGTGTGACTCACAGACACTGGTTGTGGACCCAGGCGTTTGGCCCATCTATTAGAATGCTTTCATGCCATGTGGCAGATCATGCTGGTGGTTGTGAGGTTGCTAGTGTTCATGTCCCTGCTCATTTTGGTACGGCACAGGTTGCAAATGACAATTCTTTTATTGTCCACACTTTCCTCAAAAAAGCGCCAAACTGCGGAATACCTACCCCATGGCAAGTGAGATTGTTTCAAGGGTGTGCTCCAAGGAACAGTTGCGGGCCTGTTTGGTGTGGCCCGCCTTCTCCCTTTTGCCACCCCATTGCCTCTTCCAGCCTGTTGCGGTGCTGCAGATCCCTTCCCCTCTGTACTGTTTCCTCGCTTGGCTTGCCACCTTCCCAGGTTGGGTCAGTGATTTCATCGCCCAGCACCTCGTCTTCCACTTTCTCACTCTGATTATCCTCCTGACTTGTTGACCTAACAACAACCTCAGTTATTGACAACTGTGTCTCATCCTAATCATGAACCTCTTGAGACACTAATTGCGGTTGACTTATTGGCAACCAGAGGTTGCACTACATTTTTTCCAGAAGAGTAAAAATACTCCTCTGACCATTTTTGAGGAGTATTTTTAGCCGAGGAGGAGTACGAAAATTGTAGTTATTCATAAACAGTATATAATATGCAGGCTTATATAACATTAAGGGGTTGCTATTCATGCAGGAAAACCATTACCAGTCTTCTCTATAATGTCTTCCATGCAGAATTAGAAAATTTTGACCATTTTAAATTTCTCTCTCAGACTGAATCACTACCTTTCTTTAAAGGGAACCTGTCATGTGGATATTTGATTATAATCTAACTAATTATATACAATCATTAACTACTAAAAAGTGCCTTAGATGTATTCACTTACTGGTGTGACAGATGGTTACCTCATAATATACACACAAAGATGCTGCATGCCGCATGCTAATGAGCTGATTTGAGTCCAGCGTAGTGTCATTGAGTCCAGCGTATATTTAATTCAGAGCTATAGCCACTCCCCTGCCCACATGCTGCTGATTCATATGGAAAAAAACTGTCATTCAGCAGCAGGTGGGCGGGGAGAGTCAGGAGCTCATGAAAATTCATGACTCATCATTATCAGCTGGAGCTTTTCAATACAAGATGTTGGCAGATTGACTGGGTCAATTAAAGAAAGTGACCCAGCATTTTGCTAAGCGAATCAGTCACTTATTTATGTTGCCCTTAGTTAGGACACCATAAAACTGGTGACAGGTTCCCTTTAAGCACCAAATCTGTCACATAGGGATCGGAGCAGTAGACTGTGCAAAACTCAATGCAATAAGAATTGAACAGGAACATCTGGTGGATGTGGCAGGGAGCAGCAGTGGTCTGGTGGCATTGGGTGGGGTCTGAGACGAATGTACAGGAGGCAGTTATAAGACAGTCTTATACACAATATATTGAACTGTTGTACAGTATAATGTACCCTATAGTCTTATCTGTGATCTCTGGAAAGTGTGCTCCATATGGGAAAATAGACCTCTGGTCCAGGGTACTTACATAGAGAAACTAATAGCCAAGAGGCTAAAGATAACCATGCTTCTTATGTTACATCAGAACTTTAATTACTTTAATAGAGTCTCAAGGGTCTATAAAAGCAGGTACCCTACTTTTATAAAGCTTTGAGACTCTATTGACACTACTATTAACACTACTATCAACATAACTAATTAACATAACACTACTATTTTAAAAACCTGCTGTTTCTCTAGATTACCTTATGTTGATAGTAGTGTTAATAGAGTCCCAAAGGCTTATAAAAGTAGGGTACTTGCTTTTATAGACCATTGAGACTCTATTAACACTACTATCAACATAAGGTCATCTAGAGAAACAGCAGGTTTTTTAAATTCTTTTTTTCCTTTTGGTGTTTAGGTATCAGAGCAATCAAATTAAAGTTATGATTTAACATAAGAAGCAGGGTTTTGTTTAGCCTCTTGGCTATTAGTTTTCCATTGATAAACCTCCACCTGGAGCTCCCAGCAGCAGATAGACGCCTGCAGGGCACTTCTGGTGTGACATCCCCTGGGCACAAGCCTGACACTTCTCTCATTGTCTTTGCTCTTCAGAGGCTCAATTCCCGCCATGCTTTCCCTTCATCAGCAGCCAGCCGGTGGAATGGTTGCTGCTGTGTGTTCAGCGCACGGGTGAAGGGGTGTGTGAGAAGATTCGCCAATGGCACGGCAGCCTGTTGATACTGACAAATCAGCAGCCTCCTCTCAAATAACAAAGCTCTGAACTTTGAGGAGCTTTGTGATTGCATTGCTGTGCTGCCTGTGCTGTTCACAGCGCTTAGTGCGCTCATGACTGGCAGTGAAATCATCGTGCGTATTCATACGCATCAGACTTTTTTAGGGCGTAAAACTGCATGAACAGGGGTCTATGACGCTTGTACAGGCGTTATTGCGACCTCTGTTGGCAACTGTGTCTCATCATCATCATCCACATCGTGAAACACTAATTGCCGTTCCCCATCGTCATTTTCTTCTGACTGTGGATGCTCCAGAGTTTGGGAATCAGGGCACAAGATCTCCTCATTTCCATCTTCAAGCGGGCTTGGCGAGAGACCCAAATTAAGGAATGGCGATGAAAACAGCTCCTTGGAATATCCTAGTCTGGGATCACTTGTTTGCCAAGACTCTCCATGGTGGGTGGAAGGAGTATCAGGGTGAGGATTCTGTTGACCAGACTCTTGGCTACTGAGACTGGTCTTTGTGGAAGACAGGGAGGTGCTTAACTAACTGCAATCATTATCTTCTGCAATCCAACCGACCACCTGGTCTCACTGGTCTGACTTTGAGAGTGGTATCCTGCACATCCCTGCATGGGACATGAAGCTAGGTATCATGAATGAGTGTGTTTCTTGTGCTCTGGCAGCAGGCACAGTTCACCATGCACAGAGCCACGGCAAGTATGTCACACGTACAGTATCGCAGGTGTTGTAAGTGTATGCGCAAAAAAAGTACACAGAATGTCACAGATATTTCTAGGATGCGCACACGTTAAACAGGAGGTATAGCGCAAGTAATGTCGCTGTCACCACCGCTTAATAAAAAATTACACTGAATGAATGTCACTAATATTTAGGATGTACAAATTATTTACAGGAGGTACCGTATAGCGCAAGTAATGTCGCTGTCACCACCGGCTAATACAAAATTGCACTGAATGACTGTCACTGATATTTAGGATGCACAAATGTTATACAGGAGGTATAGCGCAATAATGTCGCTATCACCAGCGGCTAATAAAATATTACACTGAACTAATGTCAATGGATGGGCAAACGTTATATAGGAGATGTAGCACAGGTAATGTCGCTGCCACCAGCAGCAAAATTTTGACTGAATGTCACTGTTATTTCGGATACGCAAACGTTATACAGGAGATGTAGCGCTGGTGATGTAACTGTCCACAGTGGACACCGTCTACAGAAAAAGTACACTGGAGGTTACAGATATTTTTAGGCTGTGCACACGTTAGACAGGAGATGTAGCGCAGATAATGTCGCAGTCTGCAGCTGCCAAACAATTGCAAGCTATTTAGCGCAGGTTGCACTAAAAGAATATATTGCTGCCAAATACAACTATAGTCCTTAAAAGGAATTTTGGGTCTCTAACAAGTTTTTGCAATTTAATGTAGTTTGCACTAAAATATATATATTGCTGCCACACACAATAGTCCTTAACCCTTTCAGGACCAAGCCATTTTTCACCTTAAGGACCAGGCTATTTTTTGCAAATCTGACCAGTGTCAGTTTATGTGTGAATAACTTTAAAACGCTTTTACTTATCCAGGCCGTTCTGAGATTGTTTTTTCGTCACATATTGTACTTCATGACACTGGTAAAATGGAGTCAAAAAATTTATTTTTTTTTATAAAAAAATACCAAATTTACCAAAAATTTGGAAAAATTTTAAAATTTCCAAGTTTCAATTTCTCTACTTCTATAATACATAGTAATACCTCCAAAAATAGTTATTACTTTACATTCCCCATATGTCTCCTTCATGTTTGGATCATTTTGGGAATGACATTTTATTTTTTGGGGACGTTACAAGGCTTAGAAGTTTAGAAGCATTTTTCAGAGAATTTCCAAAACCCATTTTTTAAGGACCAGTTCAGGCCTGAAGTCACTTTGTGAGGCTTACATAATTGAAACCACCCAAAAAAGACCCCATTTTGGAAACTACACCCCTCAAGGTATTCAAAACTGATTTTACAAACTTTGTTAACCATTTATGTGTTCCACAAGAGTTATTTGCAAATGGAGATGAAATTTCAGAATTTAATTTTTTTTGCAAATTTACAATTTTAATCCAATTTTTCCAGTAACAAAGCAAGGGTTAACAGCCAAACAAAACTCATTATTTATGGCCCTGATTCTGTAGTTTACAGAAACACCCCATATGTGGTGGTGAACTGCTGTACGGGCACACGGCAGGGCGCAGAAGGAAAGGAATGCCAAACGGTTTTTGGAAGGCAGATTTTGCAGGACTGGTTTTTTTGACACCATGTCCCATTTGAAGCCCCCCTGATGCACCTCTAGAGTAGAAACTCCATAAAAGTGATCCCATCTAAGAAACTACACCCCTCAAGGTATTCAAAACTGATTTTACAAACGTTGTTAACCCTTTAGGTGTTCCACAAGAATTAATGGAAAATAGAGATTCAATTTCAAAATTTCACTTTTTCGGCAGATTTTCCATTTTAATATTTTTTTTTCCAGTAACAAAGCAAGGGTTAACAACCAAACAAAACTCAATATTTATGGCACTGATTCTGTAGTTTACAGAAACACCCCATATGTGGTGGTAAACTGCTGTACGGGCACACGGCAGGGCGCAGAAGGAAAGGAATGCCATACGGTTTTTGGAAGGCAGATTTTGCAGGACTGTTTTTTTTGACACCATGTCCCATTTGAAGCCCCCCTGATGCACCCCTAGAGTAGAAACTCCATAAAAGTGACCCCATCTAAGAAACTAAACCCCTCAATGTATTCAAAACTGATTTTACAAACGTTGTTAACCCTTTAGGTGTTCCACAAGAATTAATGGAAAATAGAGATACAATTTAAAGATTTCACTTTATCGGCAGATTTTCCATTTTAATATTTTTTTTCCAGTAACAAAGCAAGGGTTAACAGCCAAACAAAACTAATTATTTATGGCCCTGATTCTGTAATTTACAGAAACACCCCATATGTGGTCGTAAACTGCTGTACGGACACACGGCAGGGCGCAGAAGGAAAGGAATATGGTTTCTGGAAGGCATATGGTTTCTGGAAGGCAGATTTTGCTGGATTGTTTTTAGACACCATGTCCCATTTAAAGCCCCCTGATGCACCCCTAGGTTAGAAACTCCAAAAAAGTGGCCCCATTTTGGAAACTACGGGATAAGGTGGCAGTTTTGTTGCTACTATTTTAGGTTACATATGATTTTTGTTTGCTCTATATTACACTTTTTGTGAGGCAAAGTAACAAAAAATAGAAATTCAAAAATTTCATCTCCATTTGCCATTAACTCTTGTGGAACACTTAAAGGGTTAACAAAGTTTTTATAATCAGTTTTGAATACCTTGAGGGGTGTAGTTTCCAAAATGGGGTCATTTTTGCAGTTTATACTCTAGGGGTGCATCGGGGGGGCTTCAAATGGGACATGGTGTCAAAAAACCAGTCCAGCAAAAACTGCCTTCCAAAAACCATATGGCGCTCCTTTCCTTCTGCGCCCTGCCGTGTGGCCATAGAGCAGTTTACGACCACATATGGGGCATTTCTATAAACTACAGAATCAGGGCAATAAATATTGAGTTTTGTTTGGCTGTTAACCCTTGCTTTGTTATGGGAAAAAATGGATTAAAATGGAAAATTTGCCCAAAAATTTCTGTTTTGGCACTGTTTTTATTTTTTATTATTTACAACGTTCATCTGACAGGTTAGATCATGTGCTATTTTTATAGAGCAGGTTCTTACGGACGTGACGATACCTAATATGTATACTTTTTTATTTATTTAGGTTTTACACAATAATATCATTTTTGATACAAAAAAAAAACATGTTTTAGTGTCTCCATAGTCTGAGAGCCATAGTTTTTTCAGTTTTTTGGCGATTGTCTATCATTTTTGCGGGATGAGATGACGGTTAGATTGGTACTATTTTGGGGTGCATATGACTTTTTGATCGCTTGCTATTACACTTTTTGTGATGTAAGGTAACAAAAAAATAGCTTTTTTGACACCGTTTTTATTTAATTTTTTTTTACAGTGTTCACCTGAGGGGTTAGGTCATGTGGTATTTTTATAGATCAGGTTCTTATGGACATGGCAATACCTAATATGTTTACCTTTTTATAATTTATCAGGGTTTTACACAATAATATCATTTTTGAAACAAAAAAAAATCATGTTTTAGTATCTCCATAGTCTGAGACCCATAGTTTTTTTATTTTTTGGGCCATTGTCTCATGTAGGGGCTCATTTTTTGCGGGATGAGGTGACGGTTTGATTGGTACTTTTTTTGGCGTACATGCGACTTTTTTGATCACTTTTATTACCTTTTTTGGGAAGTAAGGTGGGCAAAATTTCAATTTCCTCATAGTTTTTTTTTTTTTTTTATGCCGTTCACCGTGCGGGGAAAGTAACATGACCGTTTTATATATCAGGTCGTTACGGACGCGGCAATACCTAATATGTGTAGTGTATTTTATTTTTTAAATTTTTATTCAGTGATAAATGTGTTTTTTTTAAACTTTACTTTTTTCACTTTTTTTCACTTTTTTTTGGACCCAGACCCACTTGGTTCTTGAAGATCCAGTGGGTCTGATATCTGTATAATACAGTACAGTACAATATATATTGTACTGTACTGTATTTTACTTACACTTTGTCGGAACAGATCTATGCCTTTTAGCACATATCTGTTCAGCACCATGGACAGCAGGATGCCTGAGACGGCGTCCTGTTGCCATGGGAACCTTCCCCGTCTGCTCAGTACTGGTCAGAACTGCGCAGACGGGGAAGGGTGACGATGGGGCTGTCGGGGGGCTGTCTGGGGGCTCTCTCCCTCTCCCATCGGGGGGCTGCAAAGGCACAGCAGCCCCCCGATGGGAGAGGGAGGGAGCTCCCTGAGCTGTTAACCTTTTCCATACAGCGGTCCGTACAGACCGCTGTATGGAAAGAGTTAAACGGCTGACATCGCATCACCGATGTCAGCCGTTTATACCAGGGTGTCAGCAATGTGCTGGCACCCTGGTATAACCACTAGACGCCAACGATTATTCAAGGGGAGGCGGGCGGGGGATCGCGATCCCGCCTGCCGCACCTCCCGCACCTTACCGCACCGCCTCCGACACTCCCCCTGCACCACCCGCTGACATAATATCATTCAGGGGTGCAGGGGGGTGAAAAATCTTTATTTTGGACATACTAAAGTTTCTGATCCGCGGGGATCAGAAACTGCAGAAAGCGCTACAAACCGCAGGTCTGAATTGACCTGCGGTTTGCAACGATCGCCGATAGGGGGGGTCACAGGACCCCCCTCGGCATTGACCCAAGGTGCCTGGCTGTGTGTAACAGCCGGGATCTCAGCGCTGTCACCATGTCTGCATACTCATCATGGCGCGCTAAGTAGCAGTGCTCCATGAAGAGTATACTCGTCATAGGTTGGGAAGATTTTCACACTCTCTTCTTCTCTGATCGCTTCCCTGACAGGAATTGGGGCGATCAGAGAAGGAGAAGCACATAGTCCCTCCCTAACCCCCCCTTACCTGCCCCGATGCGCTGCGATTGGTCCCTCTGCAGTATTGGACCAATCACAGCGATCGCGGGCGGGTCAGAGCTCCGATACAGTTCCTGCCGGCTTCTCTGGTTGCCTAGCAATCCCAGCACGCCGGCTTCACTGAACCTTCAGCGCTTCGCTCCCTGCGCTGACAGAGAAAGCCGATCACGTACATGCACATGGGGATGCGGTGAGGCACCACATTCCCCCACGTACATGTACGTGATGTTGCGTGAAGGGGTTAAAAGGACTTTTGGGTCTCTAACAAGTATAAAAACTAAAATAATGCTATTTCAATCCCTACACTATCTCTCCCTTCTGCTCTCTAGTTGTCCCTGACTAATACTGAGCCGAACATGTGTCGTCGGGTGCTATATATGCTATGCTGCGTAGCATCCAACAAACGTGCGGGGAGGAGACTCGAGCATCGCGCTTGAGCACACACCATATTTGGCCGAACAATGTGATGTTAATGTCTATTTTAAGAAATTATATTATTATATCTTATTTCAAATTATTGCAAAATGATATTAAGCTGTCAATGCTATATATGATGGGCAGTCTAAGTCCTTTTATTAAAACCCATGTATTATATAAACACAACACGAGTTTAAGAAGCCTACCTGAGCAATTGCAGTTGCCCAGTAGCCAGAGGCTACCAAGAACCCCAGAGAGAAGACAAAAGTGTTTTGGTACTATGGCTGAGTTCACGTCAGCTTTAGGTTTCCGCTCAGAGGAAGATTTTTGAAGCGGAGACAAAAGTCCAGTGCACACAACTTTTGTCTCCGCTCCAAAATCATCTTCTGAGCGGAAACCTAACGGACCCCATTATAGTCTATGGGGTCCTGTCACGGCGGGCGTGCACTCAGTATAACAGATAACGAACCAACCAGGCTCTGGGCGAGAGACAGGGGAAGGGTCACCTCCTAGCTAATCCCTGACCTCTTTCTCTGCAATGCTCAGCCCATCTACAGACCTTGAAGGTAGATCTGAGATGTCCCCGTGCCTGGGCTGACAAAACCCTGAATTCCCTGAGATGGTGAAGTGGGAAATAGGAGCAGCCTGCTCGCACAGAACCTGGATGGGATAGACGACACAAAACAACCAACTAGAAACAACACTTATCTTCCTGAGCTGGAGCAGACAGCCAACCTTCCTTCCTAGCTTCCAAGATCACAATGATGAGTATAATCCGCTCAGGGCACTGGGCAGAGGAGCTATTTAAACTAATGACTCCACCCAGTGCACCTGATGAGGGGTGGATCCAGCACGACTCCAAAACAAACACTAAACTCGTGCTGCAATCCTGGCCGACCTCCGCACATCGTCAGAGTGGGGCATGACAGGTCCGTAGGCTCCGTTTCTGCTCAGTTATATGCCGAATCCGTCCTTCCGTTTTCCTGCTCCTATAACGGAGCAGTAGAACGGAGAGGCTGAACGCTGATGTGAACTCAGCCTATTTCTGTCTTCTCTCTTCAGAACTTGATTTCCGCAATTCATCTAAAAAAAGTTGGCACAAGGGCAACAAAAGACTGGAAAGTAAGTGGTACTAATAAAAACAGATAGTAGGAAATTTCTCCTCTAAGTCAAATGACTGGGTATAAAAAGAGCATGTTAAAGAGGCCGAACCTGTTGGAAGAAAAGATGCGCACAGGTTCACCAATCTAAGAAACACTAGATGTAAAAATGATGGAACAATTTCAGAAGAATATTCCTCAGAATAAAATTACAAAGACTTTTAATATTTCATCAGTTACAGTACATAACATCATCTTAAGATTACAAAAATCTGGAGAAATCCATGTGCGCATGGGACAAGTGTAATACCCCAGAGTGGTATTACCATTACTACACCCTGCTACTGTCTCTAATGGGCTAAACATCTGTGTTTTTATTCCAGGTCATCTTACACTGTGCACTAATTGCTCTGCTATGTAACTGTTATTTGTTGTATTACATGCTATATGCCTGGTTCGCAAGCAGGTGGCCGTGGATCTTTAGACTAAATGAAACTTACCATTTCATTCTACCTCCTTTTGGCAGAAGTGGGCTAGTTCTGCATTTTACCAAAGGAGGGACGGCAGGAAGCATTAAGTCAGTTGTTCTAAGCTATCGTTGAACAAAGCAGACATGTCAAGATGTAGCAGTGAGGGGAAGGTCCCCCTCCTGAAGCAGGAGTCTCTCCAGAGGGAAGCAGCTCATAGAGCAACATGACTCCTTACAGATTTACAGATAGAGTACAATGAGGGGGTCAACAGCAAAAGGCACCCCACTCCAAAGGTAACAGAATCGCTACAAAGTCCAGCGACCAGACTATAGCCAAGTTTAGCATAGCAGAGAAGGATAAAGCAGAATATTCCAGTTTGCCTGCCAGTTTATGCCAAAACCTGCTGGAATCAAGAGAAACACCACCATTACAATCCCCTTTATTGCTTCGGAGCCTAACCCTGGGGTGTGATGGTATCTAGGTAGGAGTACTGTGACACACACAGAGAACTATTGATGCTGCACCACACCACTTGGCATTCCGATAAACCTGGGACACGATCGGCCCTGGGGGGCGGCACGTTGCACAAGGCCAACAGTTAATATTGGATGTTCTTGATCTATGCACCCTCAGATGGCACTGCATAAAAAAACAGACATGATTCTGTACTAAATCACTGCATGGGCTCAAGAACACTTTCAGAAAGGATTTTCTATGAACAGAGTTCGCTGTGCGATCCACAAATGCAAGTTAAGGTTTTATGATACAAAGAAGAAGCCATATGTCAACACAATTCAGAAATGCCATCGTCTTCTCTGGGAAAGCTCTTTTAAAATGGACTGAGGCAAAATGGAATACTGTTCTGTGGTCAGATGAATAAAATTTTTTAATTCTTTTTGGAAACAATGAATACCATGTTTTGTGAACTGAACAGGAGAGGGACCACCTAGCTTGTTGCATTAGTGCCTATGGCATGACCTGCTTGATACATTTGGAATGGCACTATCAATACTGAGAAAAAATACAATGCAACAGCACTCTGCAAACCAAATAAAGTACAATAATGACATAGTAATAAAAAATATTCTGGTGCTAATGCTACGCATTATTTAGTAAATTTGAGATTCTTGGCAAATACATTTTGTACAAAATTATTTGGGCCCGTCTGCCAAATGTCATCTCTATAAGACGGGAACCTAACACTAAATGTTACCTGCTATGTGCCATAACAGTCACCATAAAATTCAGGGAGTACAGGTTCCACATGCATGCTGGGTCCACTCTGCTTTTTATCATTTTTGGTGCCAACATGGCCTCCATTAAATTCAGGGAATACAGATACCAACATGCATGCTGGGTCCACTCTATACCTCTCCTTGTGTTAGACAGCTTCCAATGAATGCAATGATCGTCCACTCTATACCTCTCCTGGTGCCAAAAGGCTTCCAGTAAATGCAGGGAGAGCAGGCTACACTTTTATACTTACACTAATTAAAATCAGCCTATGGGGCAGACAGGCTGGTCAGGGGTGCAAGACTAAATGGAGTCAGCCACAACTCCAGAACAAACTGCAAAGAAAAATGGGGTCAGTCAGCCCATCCCAATGCACAGGTGCATGCTGCCATGGCTAGAAACACAAAGAAATAAATATAGTGCAACAGCGTTCTCTGTAAGACGGAAACCTAACACTAAATGCTCCCTGTTATGTGCCATAACGGCCACCATAAAATTCAGGGAGTGCAGGTTCCACATGCATGCTGGGTCCACTTTGATTTTTATCATTTTTAGTGCCAAAATTGTCTCTATTAAATTCAGGGAATGCAGGAACCACTATCAATACTAAGCAGTAGCAGTTTTAACTCTTTCAGTGGAGGCCTTGCTCATTTCAGCAAGACAATGCTAAAATGCATACTGCATCCATTATAACAGTATGATTTTGCAGAAGGAGCGTTCAGGTGCTGAATAGTGTTGAGAGAGCACAAAAGTGCTCATGTGCTCGGGTCGAACACATCGGTATGCTCATGTGTTCTACCGAGCACCTGAGCACAATGGAAGTCAATGAACCCCAGGCACCCCCTGCTCGGAAGAGAAGAGGGTGTCTGGTTCATAAAAAAAGGTTAGAAATTGATGGAAACCCCATCAAAATGATTTGGAAACAGCATTAAGAGGATAGCTGGATGCGTCTTAGACTCCTATTATATACGACATACAATAGACAACCAGGGCCGGTTCAAGGATTTTTGCCAACACAAGCGAAGCTACATTTTGGTGCCCCCCCTCGCAGCTCATCTGGCCCTAATCCAGTCTGCAGCAGCTGGCTTCTCCTCTGTGTGGTCCTGGTAACTTCTCTCTGCTTCAGACAATCGCTGGTTTGAGGACCGTATTTTTCGCCCTCTAAGGCACACCTAGGAGGATAATAAGAAAAAATATATTTTCTATTACACCTCAGGTCAGACCAGCAATAAGACCCCCAATGTTAATCAGACCTCAGATCAGACCCCCATGTCAAACATCAGCCCCCATCCATCAGCTCCCCCATGTCAGCCATTATGCCCCCATGTCACATTTTTCCACCCTCCCCCAGTGTGCACCCTAAGGCAGCCGCTTGGTCTGCCTTATGGTAGCACCAGCCCTGTAGACAACCACACAAAGGCTATATGCCAAAAGCCAGGTATGTGCAAGCCATCAATATATCCATGAGACAGATAACAGCCAGCATACCTTACAATGGCAGCATTGTGCACTATGAGATATTCCAAACCAGCTCTCATCTGACTGAGAACCAGTAAACCTCAAAGTTATTTTGCCTCTGTTGAATGGCTTGGGTGGACCTGCACACCTAGATCAATATCATTAGAGCGACAAAAAGTTTTCTGATTGTCCTTTCTATACAGTTTTGTCATGTAAAAACTCATTTGCATAAACATGGGCATATGGGAAAGACATGCAAATGAGCTGAATCTGCCTTGTTTTTCAGCTGTCATAAGACTATTAAAACCAATAGATGGTGCTATTATGTTATGAACAACGCCAACTATTGGTTTCACAGTCATATGACAAGAGTAGACTAATAGTTTTGTCAGAAGACTATGAAACCAATAGATGGCGCTGTTCATAACTCAATAGCGCCATCTATTGGTTTTATAGTCTTCTGAATATTAGACTAAAATTCTTATGACAAGCTTATTAGTGTAGCCTATTGAATGGAAGATTCGCAATAAAAATTGAAAAATAAGGTGAAAAATAAATTTTAAAAACTTAGGCTCTAACTACTACTGAAAAATGTCTAAACTGTATTTAGTCCTGAAAACCTAAAGTAACTAGAACATGAAATGGTTACTTTAGTAATTCTGTTAGTAATTCTTTATTATTAATCACTCATACAGTAAATTAACTACATATATACAGTACAGTAGGTTACTTATCTAAAGCATAAAGGCATACGTAGGACTGCACATAGGAAGTATTTACTTGATTCGATACATGTTGCCCATTCCCAGCTCAGCCTTCACCCCAATTAACTATATGTCCTTCAAGTCCTACACATATGCTGTCTGAAACTAAACCTGGAAAAATTGATTTGCTTGCCCTTTGGAAAATGAAATTTCTTTCTGAGAAGAGGCAAGAGAGTGTTTGATTTATGCAGCCCTATGATAATTAAAAGAGCACTAACGATTTTCCCTTGATTGAAATTGGAGAAATAATGATCTCTAAAATACTGCCTTCAGAGTCTGAGAGAATTGAGTATCATGAGAACCACTGGTCCAATGGAAGTGTATGTCAGTGTTCAGTCAGTCAGTGGAAAGAAGCAGATGTCTATTATGGTTTACCACACACCATGGGCACTCGGAGGGTTCGGTGTTAATGAAACATGCACAGACACATAATGCTTCCCTCCAGAAATAACTTACACAATGGAGTTTTTATCTCTTTGTATTATTTTTTTCTTGTCTATCTCATGTAAAATGTAATATTGTACAAAATGGTTTCCATACTTTACCTTTGATGAAGCTTAAAGGGGTTATCCAAGACCTATAATGCCCCCCCATATGCCCCTCACACAGATAGTACTTACCTCGCTCCCCACATCGTTTCTGATGCCGACACAGCCACTGCTGCATCTCCCCGTCGCGCAGATTAAAACATCCTGCGACAGAGGGAAGGGGGTTCAGCCAATAGCAGGCTGTGATGGGAACAAGCCTCTTTAGCATCATAAGTGATGCTAGGGAGGCTCGTTCCCATCAAGGCCTTCTATTGCTTGAACCCCCCTCCCCCTGTTGCCGGATGTTTTCATCCGCACACCAGGGTGATGCAGCGGGCGGCCTTGCCGGCATTAGAAGCAATGCGGGTGCCGGGGAGCGAGGTAAGTACTATCTGTGTGAGGGGCCTGGACATATGGGGGGCATTATAGGCCTTGGATAACTCCTTTAAAGGGCATATTGCAAGTTATATCAAATTATCCTGTATCCACAGCATGTAGGATAACTAATTGATCAGTGTGGATCTGATCGTTGGGACTTTCACTGATCATGAAAATTGTGCATGGTGACCTACAGGGCCCCTAGAAATGAATAAAGCGGCATGTCAAGCATGCACTCTTCCATGCTATTGATCTCATTAGGACTGCCGTAAATATCCAATCACTGTATTTAGCTATCTGCAGCAGTACCATAGAGAATGAATAGATCAGCATAGTGATTGACATGCTGCTTTATTCATGGGACATAAGGCCCCCATTCTCATGATCGGTGGTGGTCCCCTCCATTGGACCCTAACCAAACTAATAGTTATCACTAGCGATGAGCAAATTTCTTGAAAAATTCGATTTTGATCATTCCAAATAGAAAGTGCTCCAATTGCCCTGAAATGTTATGGATGACATTCTGGGGATTCCTATGACTGCATGCAACTCTTCTTAAGCTCCTTAATACCAATATATCATTAGTAATCTTAAAGGGACAGCAACACATTGATATGGTTAAACACATCCTCTTCAAAACAAAAAATCTTATGTTAAAAAAAAAACATTTTCACTATATACAGTCAGGTCCATAAATATTGGGACATCGACACAATTCTAACATTTTTGGCTCCATACACCACCACAATGGATTTGAAATTAAACAAACAATATGTGCTTTAACTGCAGACTGTCAGCTTTAATTTGAGGGTATTTACATCCAAATCAGGTGAACAGTGTAGGAATTACATCAGTTTTCATATGTGCCTCCCTTGTTAAGGGACCAAAAATAATGGGACAATTGGCTTCTTAGCTGTTCCATGGCCAGGTGTGTGTTATTCCCTCATTATCCCAATTACATTGAGCAGATAAAAGGTCCAGAGTTCATTTCAAGTGTGCTATTTGCATTTGGAATCTGTTGCTGTCAACTCTCAAGATGAGATTCAAAGAGCTGTCACTATCAGTGAAGCAAGCCATCATTAGGCTGAAAAAACAAACCCATCAGAGAGATTGCAAAAACATTAGGCGTGGCCAAAACAACTGTTTGGAACATTCTTAAAAAGAAGGAATGCACCGGTGAGCTGAGCAACACCAAGAGACCCGGAAGACCACGGAAAACAACTGAGGTGGATGATCGAAGAATTCTTTCCCTGGTGAAGAAAACACACTTCACAACAGTTGGCCAGATCAAGAATACTCTCCAGGAGGTAGATGTATGTGTGTCAAAGTCAACAATCAAGAGAAGACTTCACCAGAGTGAATACAGAGGGTTCACCACAAGATGTATATGTCACGGTGGAGAGTGGGGGAAACACCCCACCGTGCGGTGTAAAAGGGGATCAGCCTGGCCAAAAGGAGTAATAAGGGAGCAGGTCACCTCCTACAGCGTCCCTAATCCTCTCCCTGACTCCTCACCATATGAGCGGAACCTAATGGTAGGATGACTCATACTCAGGATTCCTAGAGACCCTAAGTCGCCCTGGTAATCCCTCACCAAGGAGCAGGGAAGAGACGACCTGTTCATCCCAGTCATGGAGGAACAGGAGTCTCAATCTGAGGCAACACCCCGAAGACAACCCACGCAAACCAAAACATAAGAGGGTAAGGAGACACCATAAGAACATCAACATCTATGACCACAAGGGTGGCCCTCACTGGAGAGATGGAACACCCTGGACAGGAGCAGAGCTCCAGCACCAACGACAGCTGAACTACAACTGACTCCAGCCAGGAACCCACAGAAGATAAAAGCCAAGTGACCACAACTAGTCAGGGAGTTATCCCTTACAGCACCAGACAGAAGGTGGCTACAACTTAAAGGGGAAGTGCACACGCAAGCATACTAAACTACACGTTACCACTGGCAACAGCATGCGTGGCAACCATGTCACGACAATCACCCAGAAGGCCGAGACACTGCCACCACATGGTCTCACAGCAACACGTTGCTGCGGGCAACCGCAAGTGTGGCAACAGTGTCACAGCGCAAACCAAAGGCTGTGACAGTAAACCATTGGTGAGCCTCAAAAACAGGAAGGCCAGATTAGAGTTTGCCAAAGGACATCTAAAAAAGCCTTCACAGTTCTGGAACAACATCCTATGGACAGATGAGACCAAGATCAACTTGTACCAGAGTGATGGGAAGAGAAGAGTATGGAGAAGGAAAGGAACTGCTCTTGATCCTAAGCATACCATCTCATCAGTGAAGCATGGTGGTGGTAGTGTCATGGCGTGGGCATGTATGGCTGCCAATAGAACTGGTTCTCTTGTATTTATTGATGATGTGACTGCTGACAAAGTAGTTAATCACAAAGCACATTTCTTTGTGAAACTCGGCGAAGCAGTCAAAATGGAATTTTTTTAAACTTCGCTCATCACTGGTGCGGCAGGTCAACTAAATAAACGTGCCTATGTAGTAGACTGCTTGTTGAGAGTGAATCTGACGCATAGTAACTCTACTGTATGTATAACCGAGCAGATTAAGTATTAATGGAGTAGGTGAACTTAATAAATGCGCCTATATATTAGACCGCCTGTTGACACTGAGTCTGACGCACACTAAGTCTATGTACATTATAACAGAACAGATTATTAATTGCGCAGCAGATGAACTAGATAAATGTTTATATATATTAGCCTGCCTGTTGACATTGAGTCTGACGCACAATAAGTCTATATATAACAGAACAGATTAAGTATGAATGGTGCAGCAAACAAACGAGATGAACAGGGCGATTACACTCAGCCTCCACTGTCCCTGCAGTATCCCTATGCTCTCTGTGCAGTGCCTAAAAACTCTCCCTACCATTTCCCTACACTGTCCCTGCACTTTCCCCATTGAATATTCTACAATTAAAAGCTTTCTGGAACACTGTCCAATGTACAGTTACCTCTATAGCACCCACCCCTTTAACAGTAAACTCTACAGTCCCCCACCCCATAACACTGACCCCCCCACAGTGCCCTACCACTTTAAAATGGGACCTTTACAGCAGCCATCCCCTTAACTTTGACCTTCACAGCAGCCAGCCCCTTTAATAGTGAGTTTGACAGCACCCTACTCACTTGACAGTGACCTCCTCAGGGGCCCTCCCACTTAACAGTGACCTCCACAGTACCCCCCTGCTTTAACAGTGACATCACAGTACCCTGCTGCCTTAACAGTGACCTCCACAGCAGTTGCCCCTTTAATTGTGGCCCCTGCCCCCTTAACAGTGACCTCCACAGTGTCCGCCCTTTTAACAGTGACTTCCACAGCGCCCTGCCCCTTTAACAGCAGCATCCCCACTGCCCGCCTCTTTAACAGTGCCCTCCACAGTGCCCACCCCTTTAACATTGACTTACACAGTGCCCACCCCTTTAACAGTGACATACACAGTGCCCATCCCTTTAACAATGACCACCACAGTGTCCACCCCTTTAACAGTGACCTCCACCATTCCCTGCCATTTTTGTTCATTGCTATAGGTCAGCTTTAAAGGGGCAGGGCGCTGTTGATGACACTGTTAAAGAAAGAGAGTGCTGTGGAGGTCACAGTTCAGGGGGCAGGTAGGGTGGCCATTCAGGTCACCCTCAATGCGGGATTAAACCCGGCCCCCACGTCCTGCACCAGACGGAGGACAGGGAATCTGAAAGCCGGACTGTCCGGCCTAAAACCAAACCTCTGGCCACCATAGGTGCAGGCTGCTGTGGAATTCACAGTTAAGGGGACGGTACGCTATGCAGGTCAGTGTTAAGGGGAAAATTGCTGTAGAGGCCACTGTTAAGGGGACAGGGTGTTGTGGAAATCACTGTTAAGCAGATGGGGTACTGTGGAGGTCACTAATAAAAGTGGTGGCTGCTGTGGCGGTCACTGTTAAGGGGGCGGGATGCTGTGGAGGTCACTGTTAAAGAGGCGGGCTGCTATGGAGGTCACTGTTAAGGGGGTGGGATGCTGTGGAGGTCACTGTTAAAGGGCCAGTCACTTTGGAGTTCTCTGTTAAGGGGGCAGGGAACGTTGGAAGTTACAGTTAAGGAGAAAGTCTGCTATGGAGGTCACTGCTAAGGGACGGGTTGCTGTAGAGGTCAGTGTTAAGGGGGCAGGGTGTTGTGGAGGTCACATTTTAAGGGAACGGATCTCTGTGGAGGTCACTGTTAAGGGGGCGGGTTATTGTGGAAATCACTGTTAACGAGACGGATACTGTGGAGATCACTAATAAAGGGGAGGCCTCTGTAGAGGTCACTATTAAAGGGGAGGACGCTGTGGATGTTACTGTTAAGGGGACAAGCTGCTGTGGAGGTCACTGTTAAAGGGGCGGGGTTCTGTAGATGACACTGTTATAGTGGATACTGTTGATGTCTTTTAACGACACACACAAACATTAAATGGAATAGATGAAATCTACCCGTGCGAATAAGTATACCAGCAAAAGAAGAAAGAAATACCACACAAATGGGCCGCACATCTAATAAATATATAATTTATTGAAAAAGCACTCAAAAACATTAAAACCAATTGTATACAATCATATTACCCATGTGCGAACCATGAATCTGTCCAGCACATAAACCTACACACGCCACATCTTTAAGGCTACTTTCATATTAGCGTTTTTCTTTTCCGGCATAGAGTTCCGTCACAGGGGCTTTATACCGGAAAAGAACTGATCAGTTATATCCCCATGCATCCTGAATGGAGAGCAATCCATTCAGGATGCATCAGGATGTCTTCAGTTCAGTCATTTTGACTGATCAGGCAAAAGAGAAAACCGTAGCATGCTACGGTTTTATCTCTGGCGAAAAAAAAGGAAGACTTGCCTGAATGCCGGATCCGGCATTTTTTTTCCATAGGAATGTATTAGTGTCGGATCCGGCATTCAAAATACCGGAATGCCGGATCCGTCCTTCCGGTCTGCACATGCGCAGACCTTTAAAAGTGAGAAGAAAAAAAATACCGGATCCGTTTTGCCTAATGACACCGGAAAAACGGATCAGGTATTGCAATGCATTTTTCAGACTGATCAGGCATTTTTCAGACTGATCAGGATCCTGATCAGTCTGAAAAATGCCTGATCAGTCAGAAAAAATGACATCCGTTTGCATACAGTTTGCCTGATCAGGCAGTCAGTTCAGGCAACGGAACTGCCTGCCGGAATCAAACAACGCAAGTGTGAAAGTACCCTAATATAGATATAAAAATATTGCCAAAATAAGGTGCAAATTACATAAACATATCCTCAAAAGACGTATATGCACTAAGTACTAATCCAATTAATAATGATGGTGTGCAGGAAGGAAATATCCCAATAAATGAGCCTACACATTCCATATAATAAAGGGTACCGCCAGAATAAAGTGCAAAATACAGGAATAGGACATCAAAGAATATATATGCACCAAATACTTATCTATTGCAGAGTTAGGTGAGCATAGTGTGAGAAGCCAGGTCCTTCTGCTAATATATATACACTGCTCAAAAAAATAAAGGGAACACAAAAATAACACATCCTAGATCTGAGTTAATTAAATATTCTTCTGAAATACTTTGTTCTTTACATAGTTTAATGTGCTGACAACAAAATCACACAAAAATTAAAAATGGAAATCAAATTTTTCAACCCATGGAGGTCTGGATTTGGAGTCACACTCAAAATTAAAGTGGAAAAACACACTACAGGCTGATCCAACTTTGATGTAATGTCCTTAAAACAAGTCAAAATGAGGCTCAGTAGTGTGTGTGGCCTCCACTTGCCTGTATGACCTCCCTAAAACGCCTGTGCATGCTCCTGATGAGGTGGCGGACGGTCTCCTGAGGGATCTCCTCCCAGACCTGGACTAAAGCATCTGCCAACTCCTGGACAGTCTGTGGTGCAACGTGATGGATAGAGCGAGACATGATGTCCCAGATGTGCTCTATTGGATTCAGGTCTGGGGAACGGGCGGGCCAGTCCATAGCATCAATGCCTTCGTCTTGCAGGAACTGCTGACACACTTCAGCCACATGAGGTCTAGCATTGTCTTGCATTAGGAGGAACCCAGGGCCAACCGCACCAGCATATGGTCTCACAAGGGGTCTGAGGATCTTATCTCGGTACCTAATGGCAGTCAGGCTACCTCTGGCGAGCACATGGAGGGCTGTGCGGCCCTCCACAGAAAAGCCACAACACACCATTACTGACCCAATGCCAAACCGGTCATGCTGGAGGATGTTGCAGGCAGCAGAACGTTCTTCACGGCGTCTCCAGACTCTGTCACGTCTGTCACATGTGCTCAGTGTGAACCTGCTTTCATCTGTGAAGAGCACAGGGCGCCAGTGGCGAATTTGCCAATCTTGGTGTTCTCTGGCAAATGCCAAACGTCCTGCACGGTGTTGGGCTGTAAGTACAACCCCCACCTGTGGACGTCGGGCCCTCATATCACCCTCATGGAGTCTGTTTCTGACCGTTTGAGCAGACACATGCACATTTGTGGCCTGCTGGAGGTCATTTTGAAGGGCTCTGGCAGTGCTCCTCCTGTTCCTCCTTGCACAAAGGCGGAGGTAGCGGTCCTGCTGCTGGGTTGTTGCCCTCCTACGGCCTCCTCCACGTCTCCTGATGTACTGGCCTGTCTCCTGGTAGCGCCTCCATGCTCTGGACACTACGCTGACAGACACAGCAAACCTTCTTGCCACAGCTCGCATTGATGTGCCATCCTGGATAAGCTGCACTACCTGAGCCACTCGTGTGGGCTGTAGACTCCGTCTCATGCTACCACTAGAGTGAAAGCACCGCCAGCATTCAAAAGTGACCAAAACATCAGCCAGAAAGCATAGGAACTGAGAAGTGGTCTGTGATCACCACCTGCAGAACCACTTCTTTATTGGGGGTGTCTTGCTAATTGCCTATAATTTCCACCTGTTGTCTATCCCATTTTCACAACAGCATGTGAAATTGATTGTCACTCAGTGTTGCTTCCTAAGTGGACAGTTTGATTTCACAAAGGTGTGATTGACTTGGAGTTACATTGTGTTGTTTAAGTGTTCCCTTTATTTTTTTGAGCAGTGTATATATAGTTATATATGTGTTTTTTCAATTCCCCCCCCCCCCCCCCAACTTTTCATTAACTGAGAAACCACAGTGTTGTTTATCGCAGTACCATTCTAGTGGGGAGGTTTCATGTTTACCTCCAGTATCCCCATTTCACAAAGTTCTGAATTTATAGTGTGGGGGGGGGGGGGGCTGTTTAGGACCTTTATCTGTTAGCCAGAGTGAAAGCATCTATAAAGTACATCTCTCACTATGGAGGACAGACTACCCAACATGTCCATACATTACACTAGATTACACTAGCAAACCATTGAATACAATGATACAGTAACTATGAAAATCCTTATTTTTCCTATGTTGATGCTATAGGGTGACCAATCACTTAAGTTGGATCCCTCCACAGATTATAGCTGATCATTGGGAGTCTCTGTGATTTAGCCCCACATGACCCTTATTACCATATGCAATGTGGACATCCCAGGTAATGCACTCATGTTTTTTATCGTGGGACTATGTGCTGTTTTTGAGATATATGAATAGTAAGTGGCATTGTGAGTGTGGAGCACCAAGGGTGTCTCTCCCAGCTATGCCGTCCTATATGATGGAAAAATACATGAAAAGCATCTATTGCATTGCAAACAGCAAGCCCGCAAGTGGTTCCCTAGCAAGTTTCCCTTTTATATCTAACTGTTGTATTCTGGGTCTTTGATTATATTTTTGAATACAACATAAAGTGTATTATTTAACTAAATTGAACAAAAAAAAATTAATTGATGTACGGAAGATACAGTGATAGCTAAACAAGAACAATAATACATTTTACTCTGCTTTTCTGCCAAGAAACAAATATTAACCTATGAATGCTTTTAGGCAGGCATATTGTGTGTATCAATGCATAGCGAATTCTATTTGTGTAGTTGTATCATACAATCTTTATTGGAGACTTCATAGATGTATGAATATCTTGAAGCACATAATATCATAACAAGAAGACCTCATTGTGTTAATGCTTAATTTTAGAGCAATGAAGACTAATTTTATTATATTCCCTTGTATCTGAGTATTAGCACATCTCAAGTATTTAATTAGCCACACTATGCAAACATCTAACACATTAAATAAACAAGCTCTTGAATCTTTGCCTTTGCTTAAATAGGCAAATAATGTCTGAACATGTGGTGCTTGGCCCATTATTGTTCCCTATTATCAATATACTAGGGAAGAGTGGCTTTTTTTCTTGCACGCTACATAATTAGAACTTCCCTACTACAATACAAATGTTAACAGCGCAGTTATTAGCATTTAATATATGTGTAATCCACACTGCAGACCTACACTGCCCATGTAAACACATAATGGGAGATTTATCAAAACTGCTACAATGGGAAACTGGCATAATTGCCCATGGCAACTATATGCCACCTTTAATTTTTCAGTGTGCCTTAGAAAAAATTTATCAATCTGATAGTTTACTAGGGGCAACTAAGTTAGTTTTCCTTTTCAGTAGTTTTGATAAATTCCCCCCCCCCCCCACACACCTAAATCAAATAAAGCTCCTCAAATAGTGGTAACCAATGAAGAAGGGAAAGTGACATCAGAAAATAACCTACCGTTTAAATCAACTTCTTAGGTTGAATATATTTAGAAAAAAATGTTGGTGATATGTTTCATTTTTCTCCAGTTTACACATTGGCCATTAAAACAAATGGTTGGTCTCTACAAATCATTTTTCAGCAGTCATCTAATTATCATAACAGGCAGGATTAAAATGACACATACAAGCTATATAGAGAGAACACAATAGGTGATATCACAACATATCAACTCTCTCCTGACCTCTGCACAGGTCGCAGAGCATGCCTAGAAAACTCTCCCATAGAAGTCAATGAGGTCCCCTCCCGACTATAGTGTCTATGGCCCATGATAGCTGCTGTAAAATATGACTCTAAATGACACCAACAAACAGCTCTGTCAAGATGGCAAACCCCATAATCATGCTTAGGAATAAATCTACAATGAAAAATAAATGAATAAATAAAGGATATGTGTCAATATCTAGTTTTAATTCATAGGAAAAATAATATGACACATTCTCTTTACAAACATGACCTCGGAAGTAATATCATTACATCTCGAAATGACAGCAAAGCTTTCTGACATTCATTCTTAAAGTGAAAGATCAACTTTAAATTTTGATCCTATTATAATGGGCACTTGAAGTGTTAAAAGTGTCACCTACTAGGACCTAGGAACTCCTCCTCAGAGACCCAATATGAGTAGCTGTCTGCTCACATAGCTACTTCCTTGTATACAGGTACAATATCTGGTCAATTAGACAGATAGGCTCTGGTGGTTTCCCTTCCAAAAGGGTTGCCTGATTTAGAAACCCCATGGAACTCTTAAAGGAGTTCTCCAGGAATTAAGAAAATAAAAATACTTAAATATTACTTTATTATAAATATATTACCAAATACCTTTCATTAGTTATAATGGCTTGTTTTGTCTGGGGAGCAAACATCAGGGGAAATAAAACGGCCACTGTCGTATTAGTACACACAAAGCCTGTCCTAATCACCCAGGAGGACAAGTTACTTCACACCACTGAGCCAAAGAGCTGCCTCATCCCCGTCTCTGCTTGTCAGGGATTATGATCCTGAATATATCTGATAAGATTTTCAGTGGAATCTCTGTAGGATTGGAGTTCATGAGGAGACATAAAGTACTTAGAGGAGGGCGGGGGTGGTAATGAGCAACATCACATGTATGCAGTCTCCACTACTACAGCCCCATATTACCTGTTCTGTCTGTCCTTCCTGTACTTCATGTCTCCTCATGAACTCCATCCCTACAGAGATTCAGCTGAAGATGTAGAAAAAAGAGTCAGCCTTTGCCAAAAATCTTTGGTGGTAGATTATGTCCTGGGAGAATAAAGCATCAGCTTTATAAGACCTGATACTTTTTTCCCCATGGGGGAGAAAATCTGGAAACAGCCCCATGCACATTAGCTAGCTAGCTGTTCCTGCTGATATCAGTGGGTTAGGCCAACTTTCCTCTTATGTACATGGGGTTCTATACACAGATGCCAATCAATTTCAGTAATTTCTCATTCTGTGCAAAGACGGGGAACTGAACACTTGATGACCCCACAGAGTAAAGATTGCTAGGGATCATAGCACGAGTTCACATTGTGATCTGCTTCTTGGCAGGGGGCCCTTCTAACATAAAGGGATATATACAGACAACCCCTTTGAAGAAAAAATCAATCTAGCAAATCCTACTGTGTTAAAATACACATGCAGTTCATATTTAACACAAACCCATAGAGAAGCAGTGTGAGAGGCATTGTCTCCGTTTAAAGCACATGTATCAGCCTTTATTTCATAGTTTCTTTCTGTATTTTATTGGTCTGTGTCTGTGAAGTTTACTTTATTGTCTAATACTTGCCTTAGGGCTGTTCTATTACAAATGACCTGCATTCCAGTGCTAGAGCATAGGTGGTGGCCGGACTGTTCTTTAATAAGCCAGAAAGTAATCTTCACAATATGATGTCACATCGACAAATAGCAAAAGGCAAGGTATATACAGTAAGGATAAAGTAACACGTTTTGAGGACCATAGATATGTTTTTTTCTGTGCCTCTTGAAAGGTTTTGTACAATAGTTTTTGATATTTATATGTTATAAAATACAGTACTTGAAGAAGGAAATCAAAATTACAAATGCTGTAACATTAGTATATATAAATATGTATATATATATATATATTTGATTCGCCAGAAATATGGATTTCCTCATGCTTCATGGTAGGGAAATGATTTTCCCTGAATGGCGGTTACAAATAAAACAAAATCATACATAGCTGATTAATTTAAGCATGAAGAGCCAGCCGGCGCCATCTTGATTGAAGATATTAAATGAAATCCCGTGTGCAGTGACCTATGACGTCACCAAGCCGGCCCACATGATGACATAATCTAGGGCCGCACGAGATTTTGCGTTAGATCCTCAATCAAGATGGCGGTGGCCGACTCTTCTCGCTCAAATGGAGTACGATTTAAATATAAAAATTTACACTGTATTATTACTGTCAGATGCCGCGATCAGCTATGAACGCCGCATCTGAGGAGTAAAATTACAAGTGGCCACGCAATCACCGCTCCCTTTCATTGCACCCACTACTTACAAAGAAATATGCTTTATTGACAAAGTCATTTGTTAGAAAGCTAATTTTTTTGCAAAATTTGGCGAAACAGCCAAATTGAATTTTCCAATACTTCGTTCATCTCTAATATTTATGTACACAGTCAAGTCACTTTATTATGACCACTTTCTACTTCCAACGTCGGCAGCACATAGCTCATGAAGAAAGTCACGTGTCATGATCTAGCTTGGAGGGTATATAAAGTGTGCAGTAGGCTGTCTGCACACATATACCTCGCTGTTGTCATCTGTAAAAAGAGTGATTTATCAGAGTTTCAAAAAGGGACGATTATTGGCGTTTGAGCCAAGGGGCGTAATATGTCTTAATTGCGCAGTTTGTGAACTGTTCGTATGCTGCTGTGGTGAAAGTGTATTGTGAGCGGATAAATGGCACCATTGTAAATAAGCAATGTGAAAACTGCCGAGCACCACTTGCCACTGATGTGAGAGGTAAAGATTGGCTATGAAGGTGCACAAGTATGGTCAAGCACACTACAGTGGAGCAGCTCACCTCGAAAATGAACAAGCAGGCTACAAGACGTGTGGCTAAAACTACAGTTCGGCTAACCCATCTGTGTATGGAGCTTTGAAGCAGATGAAGTTGCATCATCAGAAAAGACTTTAATTTTCAAGGCAGTATCAGAATTGGAACTGATTGCCAAAGGGTAACCTTATGTGATGAGACACGTTTTCCGCTTCATTGAACAGATAGATATTGGTATGTCAGGTGAGAAACATCAGAGAACAAACACTCTGCATCAATCGCTGAAGAACCCAAGCTGGTGGTGGCAGGGTAATGGTCTGGGGGATGTTTTTGTGCCATTTTCTGGCCCTATGCATCAATATTGAAGGCACTCTCAAAAGATTTGGGTATGAATCAATATTTGTAGATTACGTACACTCATAGGTCTCATGCACACGACCGTTGTTATGGTCCGCATCCGAGCATTTTTTGCAGCTCGGGTGCGGACCCATTCACTTTAATGGGGCCGCAAAAGATGCGGACAGCACTCCGTGTGCTGTCCGCATTCGTTGCTCTGTTCCATGGCCCCGCCAAAAAAAATATAGCATGTCCTATTCTTGTCCGTTTTGCGGACAAGAATAGGCATTTCTAAGATGGGCCACCCTTTCTGTTCCGCAAATTGCGGAAAGCACACGGATGGCTTCCGTTTTTTGCAGATTGCGAAAAACGGAACGGTCGTGTGCATGAGGCCATACATGGTGATTGTCCTGCCTGGGGTGGATGGGATCTTCTAGCAAGACAATGCAACATGTCACATAGCTAGTAGTGTTGAGCGAGCACCAAAGTGCTTGTGTGCTCGAGTAGAACACTTCACAATGCTCGGGTGAGCACCCGAGCACAATGGAAGACAATGGGAGAACCCCAGGCACCCCCTGCTCTGAAGAGGGTAGGGTGTCAGGTGTCTAGTTCGGCTTAGGAGTCCCTGCTCTGACTCCATATATAGCTATGACCATATATGGAGTCAGTGCTTGGGGACACCCCAGTGTATTTAAATCTAATTTAGCCTGTATTTCAGAAAAGTTTCTGCTGGAATTCAAACTCACAACCTTCTGTATTAGAGGCAAGGCACTTAACCACTCAGCTATAAAAGCTGCATAGCCATTACTTTAAAAAAGTGAGACTTCTACTGTACTATACTTCTATACAGTAGAAGTCTCATATTTCATTTAAAAAAAATAGTGATTGGCGATGCAGCTATATAGGGTAGTGGTTAACGTTCTGGGCTGTGATGCAGAAGCTGTGAGTTCAACTCCTGTCGCAAACTTTTATAGAGGTTAAACTTAATTTGATCATATATATAAGTTTTTAGCCATAATATATTTACACATTTTATTATATATTTAGAATATATAATATTTTATAACATATTAACATATGTAAATATATTATGGCTAAAACATCAGTAGTATGATTATATATATATATATATATATATATATATATATATACACAATACAGACCAAAAGTTTGGACACACCTTCTCATTCAAAGAATTTTCTTTATTTTCATGACTATGAAAATTGTAGATTCACACTGAAGGCATCAAAACTATGAATTAACACATATGGAATTATATACATAACAAACAAGTGTGAAACAACTGAAAATATGTCATATTCTAGGTTCTTCAAAGTAGCCACCTTTTGCTTTGATTACTGCTTTTCACACTCTTGGCATTCTCTTGATGAGCTTCAAGAGGTAGTCCCCTGAAATGGTTTTCACTTCACAGGTGTGCCCTGTCAGGTTTAATAAGTGGGATTTCTTGCCTTATAAATGGGGTTGGGACCATCAGTGGCGTTGAGGAGAAGTCAGGTGGATACACAGCTGATAGTCCTACTGAATAGACTGTTAGAATTTGTATTATGGCAAGAAAAAAGCAGCTAAGTAAAGAAAAACGAGTGGCCATTATTACTTTAAGAAATGAAGGTCAGTCAGTCAGCCAAAAAATTTGGAAAACTTTGAAAGTAAGGGCTATTTGACCATGAAGGAGAGTGATGGGGTGCTGCGCCAGATGACCTGGCCTCCACAGTCACCGGACCTGAACCCAATCGAGATGGTTTGGGGGTGAGCTGGACCGCAGAGTGAAGGCAAAAGGGCCAACAAGTGCTAATCATCTCTGGGAACTCCTTCAAGACCGTTGGAAGACCATTTCAGGGGACTACCTCTTGAAGCTCATCAAGAGAATGCCAAGAGTGTGCAAAGCAGTAATCAAAGCAAAAGGTGGCTACTTTGAAGAACCTAGAAAATGACATATTTTCAGTTGTTTCACACTTGTTTGTTATGTATATAATTCCACATGTGTTAATTCATAGTTTTGATGCCTTCATAGTCATGAAAATAAAGAAAACTCTTTGAATGAGAAGGTGTGTCCAAACTTTTGGTCTGTACTGTATATATATATATATATAAATATTTAGTAATAACACATTTATTTTGTGCCATACATTTTTTACAACTACTTAAAAAATATAAAATATATAAATCTAATTTATGAAAAAGTTTGTGATGGAATTTGAACTCTCAGCATCTGCATCACAGCCCAGCACTTTATCCACTACACTATATAGCAATAATAATTAAAAATGGGAGGCTGTAGAGGAATACTAACTACTAACAATAGTAGGAAGAGCATGAACAAGATTTCCGAATACTATTCCGGCCCTCTAATTCCCCAGATGTGAACCCAGTTGAGTATCAGTGGGACCACTTTGATTGTTGTGTTCATTCTATAGATCCTCCCCAACACAACCTCCAGCAGCGGTGGATGCAGATACCTGTGACAACCTACCAGAAGCTTATTGAGTCACTTGCAACCCGTCAGTTGCTGTCCATGCAACACACATATGTTACATTGAATATTAACTGGGGGTCATAATAATGTGACTCAACAGTGTGTAGATAGATAGATAGATAGATAGATAGATAGATAGATAGACTGTATTTAAAGAGAACTGCTGGCAATAATGGATTTTAAGCAATAATGTAGAAAACAACCATGTGAATTTGCATGTACATCTCCCTGTTTGATGGGATGAATCCCACTGCTCATACGGAGTGCAGACTCCATCTTTAAATATTGCAATTATGAATCTATGGTGTTTGATCATTTTCTACTTTCTTCTGTAGGTGGGAGGTCATACTATGCTGCCAATCCGCTGGATGCCTCCAGAAAGTATAATGTACAGAAAGTTTACTACAGAGAGTGATGTGTGGAGCTTTGGAGTTATCCTTTGGGAGATATTTACATATGGAAAGCAGCCATGGTTTCAGCTCTCAAACACAGAGGTATGACAAATGTCACATATTATACATCATCTGTACAGACTATCCAGGGCAATAATAGACAGCAATGAATCAAGCAGTGTAAAGGCGGGTTTAGACTGCACAGCCGATTTATGTTTTTAACCCCTTAAGGACGCTTGTTTTTGCATTAACATTTTTTACTCTCTGCCTTCCTGGAGTGACAACTTTTTTTTATTTATTTTTTTATTCACATAGCTGTATAAGGGCATATTTTTTTGTGGGACAACTTGTACTTTTTAATGGCAGTATTTTCCATTGCATACGATGTAGTAGGACACTGGAAAAAAAAAAAAATTCCACTGGGGTGGAGTTAGAAATTAAATGCAATTCTGCTATTATTTTATATGATTTATTTTTACAGCATTACCTATGCGGTATAACTGAACAGTTACGTTCGTTTTCTGTATATGTCTGATTACAGGCATACCACACTTATATCCAGCATTTTCTACATGTTTGCTAAAGGTTTTCTACATATTAAAGCCTCCCTGGTGGTTTAATGAAGTGGAGGGGTCAATGTCAATAACTTACACACATAGAACCTGACAATGATGGCTATGGTACGTGCACACTCAAACGCATATATCATACATCCATACAACAAATACAGCTCTGCACATGCACGCAACAAATAAAGCACTGCTACGTGCACAAAATAAATACAGAACTGCTACATACACCAAATAAACATAGCTCTTTTACATCCACACTCCCCTTTCTGCTATATACACACAAGAACAAACACAACTCTGCCACATGCACTCACACATACATAGCAGTATAGGGTATGTCTGTAGTAACAGAAATAGTGTACATCTTTAATAATGGACTCATTTTCCTGCTCTTCCCATCTGGCCTCGCCCACCAGTGACATCATGGAAGGTCCTCTCAGTATAGAGCTTTCATCTTGCAGTTTGGGGAGGATGATCAGCCTTCTGTCCTGCCTTCACTGATCTCACACAGATCGGTGTTGGGTTGGGAGAGAGTGACGCATATTTCCCTAGCTGATTGGGTATTATTCTATTAGTGCTTTGCTAGGTAATCAAGGAAGCAGTCAAGGGAGGGGACGGCTGGACCGCCCTGACAGTGGACTATAAGATGCAGACACTTTTTAGCAAGATTTTTTTCTTGATAAAAACTGCCTCTAATAGTTCGGAAACATAGAGATTTTTCTTGCGTTTTAATAAAAACCTTGAAAAAAAAAACACATTTGTTTTCTTTGCATCATCATATTCTGACCCCCATAACTTTTTCACTTAGGCTACTTTCACATCTGTGTTTTTAAAGCCTTATTCGCACATCAGTGTTTTGGTCAGTGATTTCCATTGTGAGTCAAAACCAGGAGTGGAGCCTCCACAAACATAAAGTATAAGAGGAAGATCTGCACCTGTTCTGTGTTTAGAGCTGCATCTGGTTTTGGCTCAAAATCACAGATGAAAATCACTGACGAAAACACTCACATGTGAATCTGATCAGAGTGCATCAGTATGCATCAGTTCAGTTTTGGGGCCGGACACAAAGCTGCTGCAAAACGTAACATCATTGTAAGGCATCTTGCACACAAACGTTTTTTTTTTGCGTATCCGTTCCATTTTTTGCGTTCCGGATACGAACCGTATATGGAACCATTCATTTCAATGGATCCACAAAAAAACGGAAGGTACTCCATATGCCTTCTGTTTCCGTTTCTCTGTTTCGTTCAAAGATAGAACATGTCCTATTATTTTCCGCATAACGGACAAGGATAGTATTGTTCTATCAGGGGCCAGCTATTCCGCAAAAAAAAAAACTGAAAAAGCCATACGGTTGTGTGCAAGAGGTTTTTTAGTTACTGAAAAAAAAAAATAACAGATCCGACACTCATTGACTTACAATGATTTTCACACTGTTAAATAATATAATCAGATCTGGCTGAAACAGAGCCATCCGGATGTATTAAATGCATTGCATCAATGCATCTCCTGCCGGATCTCAAAACCTGAATTAAAAACACAGATGTGAAAATAACCTTACTTATTTAATGTATGCCCACAGAGGTGTGTGAGAACACTTTTGTGGTATGATCTGTATTTTTCATTGATATCATTTTTAAGTTGCGTATGATTTTTTGATCACTTCTTATTCAATTTTTGGGAGGTGAAGCGACAATGTTCACTATTCATGGTAAATACATTCATATTTTAATGTTACTCACATTTTGGGACCTGGTGATGCTGACGATCTTTATTTTTTATTATTTTTTTATTTATTTTTTATTTTAATATGGGGATAGGGGGTGATTTCAATTTTTATATATATTTTTTAAATATTTAGAAACTTTTTACACACTTAATTCCCCCTAGGGGACTTAAACATGCGATCATCTGATTGCTTTTCCCATATACAACAATTATTTAACATTGTAGCCTATTACTGCCATAGCAATTGAATAGCTCTCTAAACCTCAGCGTGGGGTAGCCGTTCAGGACCTGAGATCACAGCGCTCCTGGGATTTCAGTTCTCAGATGCCATGGTCCTAAATGGCCGCAGCATCTGAGGGGTTAAATGTCCATCATCGGCATTGTCACAGACAATGCCTCCAGGTGTCTGCTGTGTAAAACAGCAGACACCCGGCGGCTTCGGTGCCTGATCAGCCATGTTAAGTGCAGACTTCTGCCATATATGTACGGTGGAGGTCCTTAAGGGGTTACGGACTCTATCATACACCTGAATCTTAGATCATGACATATCATAACATGTCCAATGAATAATAAATTTCAACATTAGGGTACTTTCAAACTAGCATTTTTGCTGGATACGGCAGGGTCCAGCAAAAACGCTTCCATTACTGATAATACAACCATCTGCATCCGTTATGAATGTATCCGGTTGTATTATCTTTAACATAGCCAAGACAGATCCGTCATTAACTCCATTAAAAGTCAATGGGGGACAGATTGTTTTTCCATTGTGACAGATTGTGGCAGAGAAAACTGATCCGTCCCCATTGACTTGCATTGGGGGTCATGCCGGACCCATCTTGATCAGTTTACCAGTGACAGTTGTGGCTGTGTTGGCTGGCTGCCTACCCTCTCGCATACTGGTTGCAGGCTGACTCATGTGTATTCTTGTTGCTTAGGGCAGCGTGCTGGCTGCGGTGTCTTGTGTTAACTTGTCTATGAATGTGTGTTCTCCCTGTGCATCTCTGTGCAGTTCTTGTCTCTGTTGCCGTGCAGGCTGGCGGCAGGCTCTCTCGCGTACTGGCTGCAGGCTGATACCTATGTATGTTGGTTTCTTGGGGATGCGTGCTGGCTGCAGTTTTGTGTGTGAACTTTGTTTGTGGGTTTCTTGTCTGTATCTCTGTGGTTCCTGTCACTGGTGCTGTTCAGGCTGGCTGCATGCACTTTGTGTACTGGCTGTGGGTTTCCCTATGTATGCTGGTTCTGTGATGCGTTCTGGCTGCGGCCTTGTGTGTGAACATGACTTGAGTGTGGATACATTTCTGTTTGTGTCACGAGTTGTTTGTTGTTTTGTGCTCTGGTGTACTGGCTGTGGGTGACTCTGTGTTTGCTGGTTGCCAGGGGCAACATCCAGTACTGCAGCCTGTGTGTTCACTTCTCTGTTTATGCAGGCTCCCTTTCCTGTTTGGTTCTGGTGGGTTTAACTTCCACTGGTCTGTTCCTAGGTGTGGCTTATCAGGTGCCCTCGTTATGTAGCTAATAGCTATATCTATTTGTGAGCTGTGAGGCTTGGGGTCAGTCTGTCCTTTGCCTTGCTTGGTGTAGCCCCTTGCTGATGACCCTGGGGGTCTTGCCATCTACCCTTCTATGTGGTGTCACCTGGTAAAGCATTGGTATGTTGTTGTCGTTGCCTTGTCTGATCTTTTGTACCTGTCCTGTGATGATGTTGATGTTGTTATCCTTGTCCATGCCTTGCCTGCTCTTCTGTACTTGTTTTCTGTCTGGATCCACTCAGTTCCATGTCTAGCTTTGCAATGCTCTAACAGTATCTGAACCTGGCAGTGCTAAACTGCTTCTGATCCTTTCCTATGTCCAGCCTGGCAGTGATCCTTTCCTATGTCCAGCCTACTGCTTCTGATCTAGTCTTTTCCTTGTCTGTCTTACAGTGCCTTACTGCTTCTGTTCCTCTGCTTGTCTTGCCTTCGTTAGATGGCTACTGAGTTCTCTGGAGGGGGAATCTCTAGTCTGTGTGGAGCTCTGCTTGTGACTGCCGTGCTTCTGTTCTGTAAGGGGTCCAGGCATCTGCTTCAGTGCTGGTTCCCATTTGTCTTGTTGTCTGATCCATGTCTTGTGTTTGGTTGGGTTCCAGTCCTGTGTCTCTCTGCAGGTAGCAGCCAAGTGTACTGGGAGCTTCCTGTAGGTGCGACCAGTGAGCCCTTGGCCCAGTTCATCCCCACCACCAGGGGCTCTGTGAAGAACGTGGCTCACTGGCTCCTTGCCCTCTGGGGTTTTCCTCTGGTCTGCCAGTGCACTTGGTTCTATGGTAGTTCTACCACTATTGCTTAATCTGCTTGCTGTCATGTTCTTTTATTACATGTGTAATAAAGTATTCTGTTGGTCCCTGGTCTGAATCTTGCCTGTGTTCTGTTTGCAAGACGTCCCGGAGGTCTGCCCTGGGCCCCCGACACATGACAGTTGTCATTAGGTGAGTGATAGGAAAACATTCATAGTACATAGATTGCAACTTCGCCTCAGTAAATTTACTTTTCTATATCTACACAAGGGAAATTAAAGTATTTCAGAACCACCTAAATATTAAATTAGTTCCACCAAGACAGTTAGCTGACAGTCTGACTTTACACCATGACAAACAAGAGCGGTGTCTACTTTGATTAAATCTGTAGTATGCTCCATAAACCTCTAAACATCTTCTACTCAATAGGCACTTAAGGTTGATCTTTAACCCCTTAGTGATCATCATTTTTTTCATTATTTCATCATAATATTTCAAGAGTTATAATTCTTTTTATTTTTCCGTTGACATGGCCATATAAGGGCTTGTATTTTTTGGGGGACAAGCTGTATTTTTTTTTTTTAGAATACACACAACTTTTTTATCTTTTCTTTCTGAGATAAGAAATAACAGCAATACCGCTATTAGGTTTTTTGCAATATTCACTTTGTGGCATATATAACATAATTTTCTTCCCTTTTTTGTGCGAATAAGCAAAAACCAACAATTTAGAAATTATTTTTTTGAGTTCTTTTTTTTACTGCTGGATAAATCACATGATAATTTTATAGTGAGGGTCGTTAAGCACAAAACAATAACAAATGTGTGGATTTGATTCTATTTTTGCAACTTTTTTCATTGAAAATTAAATAAACCTTTATTTAATTACTTATTTTACATTTGTTAGTCCCACAATGGGACTTTGGCATGCAATCTTTTGATCACTTCTATAATGCACTGTATTACTTCTGTACTCCAGCATATTATACTATCAGTACAATACTAATAGACACTACCAGGCTATATCTCAGGCAAAGCCTGATAGGCTTACACTGATGGCATGCCTTGGGGCCTTCATTAGGCCTCAAGCTGCCATGTGAAGTCATCGGAAACCTGCAATCATATTCATAGCGGTGCCAATGCTTGACAGAGGGAGCCACCTCTGTCTGAAACCACGTACATGTTGTGGTCACTATTGATTGTGGCATTTAAGGGGTTAAACCTCTGGGATTGGCGCTTCTGCCTATCCTGGCAATTAGAGCAGGAGTCCAGCTATCATGCGAGAACTGAGACACATGCATCGCTTACACTAGGCCACCATAAAAAGGTGGTAGTTAGTGACTTCCATAGAAGATAGTGACTACAGTTGAGCGAACCCGAACTATAAAGTTTGGGTTCGTACCGAACTTTTGATTTTTTGGGACCCGGACCCGAACCCGAACATTTACGTAAAAGTTCGGGTTCGTGTTCGGTGTTTGGCGATTTTAATGGTGCTTTTTGAAAGTCTGCTAAGCAGCCAATCAACAAGCGTTTAACCTTGTGCCCTTAGAAGCCATCACAGCCATGCCTACTATTGGCATGGCTGTGATTGGCCAACTGCAGCATGTGACCCAGCCTTTATATAAGGCTGAGTCACGTAGCGCTGCACGTCACTCTGCTATTCTTAGTGTAGGGAGAGGATGCTGCTGCTGTCAGGGACAGATCAGGGATAAATACAAAGAAGAACTGCCTTATAACTCAGCGATCTCAATCCAATATGTTTTGTGGGTGCAGTGCACAGCCATTTTATGCAGGCATGCTGGTGCAGCACTATCTATCTGCAGGTCTGCTAGACCAGAAATACAGCTTTTTTGCTGACTGTGTTTAAAAAAAAATTTTTTCATATAGTGCACCAGCACTTTCTATCTGCATGTCTGCTAGTCCAGAAATACAGCTTTTTTGCTGACTGTGCTTAAATCTTTATTTTTTTTCATATACTGGTCATCTTTGATTACATGTGCATAAGTGACAGTCACATTTAGGCCACAAATACGGCCATTCGTTTACTGCGGTTGAAATAAACCGTGTGTTCATATACTGCTCATTTTGAATTTAAGGTACATAGAATACAGTCACATTTAGGCCACAAATACGGCCATTAGTTTACTGCGGTTGAAATAAACCGTGTGTTCATATACTGGTCATCTTTGATTACACGTGCATAGGTGACAGTCACATTTAGGCCACAAATACGGCCATTCGCTTACTGCGGTTGAAATAAACCGTGTGTTCATATACTGCTCATTTTGAATTTAACGTACATAGAATACAGTCACATTTTGGCCACAAATACGGCCATTCGTTTACTGCGGTTTAAATAAACCGTGTGTTCATATACTGGTCATTTTGGATTTACAGTACATCGAATACAGTCACATTTAGGCCACAAATACCGCTGTCATATAGAGTTAAAAAAAAATTTTGCAATACCCTACATCAGGGTTTATATTGGCGGTTAATTATTTTTAACATACTTAACCAATTTTTACTTTGCTTTGTGAACGCTAAATATGAGGCAAACATCTAATAAGGGACGCGGTCATGGTCGCAGTGGTAGTGTTGGTGGAGCCTCTGGTGCAGGGAGAGGACGTGGCCGTTCTGCCACAGCTACACGTCCTGCTGAACCTACTACCTCAGATCCCAGTAGCCGCCAGAATCTACAGCGATATTTGGTCGGGCCTAATGCCGTTCTAAGGATGGTAAGGCATGAGCAAGTACAGGCGCTAGTGAATTGGGTGGCCGACAGTGGATCCAGCACGTTCACATTATCTCCCACCCAGTCTTCTGCAGAAAGCGCACAGGTGGCGCCTGAAATCCATGCCCATCAGTCTGTCACATCACCCCCGTGAATATCGGGGAACCTGTCTGAGCCTCAAGTCATGCAGCAGTCTCTTATGCTGTTTGAAGACTCTGCTGGCAGCGTTTCCCAAGGGCATCCATCTAACCCTTCCCCAGGGGTGGAAGACATAGAATGCACTGACACACAACCACTTATGTTTCCTGATGAGGACATGGGAATACCACCTCAGCACGTCTCTGATGATGACGAAACACAGGTGCCAACTCCTGCGTCTTTCTGCAGTGTGCATACCGAAAAGGAGGTCAGGGAGGAAGACTGGGTGGAAGATGATGCAGGGGACGATGAGGTCCTAGATCCCACATGGAATGAAGGTCGTGCCACTGGCTTTCAGAGTTCGGAGGAAGAGGCAGTGGTGAGACTGAGCTAACAGCGTAGCAAAAGCGGGAGCAGGGTGCAAAAACAGAGCAGCCGTCGCCGAAACAGTTCTCCTGCTATTGGCCACCGCCACCAGGGACCGAGCACACCAAAGGCAGCATCAAGGAGTTCCCCGGCATGGCACTTCTTCACACAATGTGCTGACGACAAGACCCAAGTGGTTTGCACACTTTGCCATCAGAGCTTGAAGTAAGGCATTAACGTTCTGAACCTTAGCACAACCTGCATGACCAGGCATCTGCATGCGAGACATGGGCTGCAGTGGAGTAAGCACCTTCAAAACCAAGAAAGGGCTCAGGCCCCCCCCCCCGCTCCCTCTTCTGCTGCTGCCTCGGCCTCTTCCTCCGCCGAGGAGGAACGTTGGCACCTGCCGCCCAGCAAACAGAGGATGTGCCAGCAACAACACCACTTCTGTCACCAAGTATCTCCACCATGTCACACGGAAGCGTTCAGCTCTCCATCTCACAAACCTTTGAGAAAAAGCGTAAATTCCCACCTAGCCACCCTCGATCCCTGGCCCTGAATGCCAGCATTTCTAAACTACTGGCCTTTGAAATGCTGTCATTCAGGCTGGTGGAGACGGACAGCTTCAAACAGCTCATGTCGCTTGCTGTCCCACAGTACGTCGTTCCCAGCCGCCACTACTTCTCCAGGAGAGTCATGCCCTCCCTGCACAACCAAGTATCGGATAAAATCAAGTGTGCACTGCGCAACGCCATCATGTGGCCCAGGACGAGGAGGAGGAAGAGTGGTCATCTCTAACACTTTCAGGCCAGTCTTTTAGAAGTGGCTCAGAAAGAGTATTTTTGCAACAGCAGAGGCCAGGTACAAACTTGGCCATCCAGGGTCCACTACTGGAGGACGAGGAGGATGAGGAGGAGAAGGATGGGGATGAAGCATATTCACAGCGGGGTGGTATCCAACGCAGCTCGGGCCCATCACTGGTGCGTAACTGGGGGGATATGGAGGTAACTGGGGGGATATGGAGGACGCAGACGATACGCCTCCCACAGAGGACAGCTTGTCCTTACCTCTGGGCAGCCTGGCACACATGAGCGACTACATGCTGCAGTGCCTGCGCAACGACTGCAGAGTTGCCCACATTTTAACGTGTGCTGACTACTGGGTGGCCACCCTGCTGGATCCCTGTTACAAAGACAAATGTGCCGTCCTTAATTCCCTCACTGGAGGCACAAGGCGAAGGCAGGGGAGGAGAAAGAGGTCGCCAATGCAGCTGTGTCAGCGCCAGCACCTCAGAAGGCAGGGTTAGCATGCCCGACATGTGGAAAAGCTTTGTCACCTCGCCGCAACAACCGGCCCCAACTGCTGATATGGAGCGTGTTAGCAGGAGGCAGCATTTGAACAACATGGTGGAACAGTACCTGTGCACATGACTACACGTACTGACTAATGGTTCTGCCCCATTCAACTTCTGGGTCTACAAATTGTCCACATGGCCAGAGCTTGCCCTGTATGCCTTGGAGGTGCTTGCCTGCCCTGCAGCCAGTGTACTCTCTGAATGTGTATTTAGCACGGCAGGAGACGTCATTACAGACAGACGCAGACACCTGTCCACAGCCAACGTGGACAAGCTCACGTTCATTAAAATGAACCAGGCTTGGATCCCACAAGACTTGTCTGTACCTTGTGCAGAATAGATATTTATACCACCATCAAACATACATTCTTGTACTCAAGTCAAGTGCAATGATTCTTTGTTTTCTTTTTTTTTATTTGTCCCAATATTTTGGGGGCTACCTACCATAATAAAAAAAAAAAAAAAAACATTGTTGGCTACCTGTTTCTCCTCCATTGCTGCCTCTACCTACAACACCACATTCACCGCCTCCTCAACCTCCGACTCCATATCCACCTCCTTCTCTGAGTTGCAGGTTAATAATTTGTAATTTTTAGTTATTTTATTTCATTTTAAGATATTTCCCTATCCACATTTGTTTGCAGAGCAGTTGCCATGCTCTTAAGCACATTTTACTGCCTTTTACATCCCTCTAGCCTTTTCAAGGACTATTTTAGAGCCATTTTAATTTAAAAAAAATGCCAATTTTAGTGCCCTAAATTGAAAAAATTCTTATTTTCAATTGTCGGGTGACATTTTACCTTTTTTGAGGTATACAAACCCCTGCTGTGCCTGGGTGACTAGGGCCTAAATCTCTCAAAATCCTCTGTTCTATTGCTGGGTGACATGAACCTCCTTTTGCCGTGAATGAACCCCTGCTGTGCATTTCTGACACGGGGCTAAATCTCTCAAAATCCTCTGTTCTATTGCTGGGTGACATGAACCCCCTTTTGCCGTGAATGAACCCCTGCTCTGCATTGCTGACAGGGGCCTAAATCTCTCAAAATCCTCTGTTCTATTGCTGGGTGACATGAACCCCCTTTTGCCGTGAATGAACCCCTGCTCTGCATTGCTGACAAGGAACTAAATTTAGTGAAAACATCTGTTACTGATCGGAAGATGCGCGACTACAAGCGCACGCTGATGATAGCATTCCCACCTGACAGCGGGGGCACAGTGGAAGCACAATGCGAAGGCAGAGGGGGAGGAAGAGGTCGCCAACGCAGCTGGGGCACCACCAGCACCTGAGAAGGCAGGGTTAGCATGGCCCAAATGTGGAAAAACTTTGTCAGCCTTGGAGGTGCTGACCTGCCCTGCAGCCAGTGTATAGTGTGAACGTTTGTTTAGCACGGCAGAGAGCATTATCACAGGCCGCAGCCAATGTGGACAAGCTTACGTTTATTAAAATGAACCAGGCATGGATCCCACAGGACTTATCCTTACCTTGTGCAGAATAGACATTTATACCAGCCTCAACCATCCATTCTTGTACTCAAGTGCACTTATTCTTTGTTTTATTTTGTTATATGTCCCAATATTTTGGGGGATACCCCAATTTAAAAATAAAAAATAACACAAATCAGTGTTGGCTACCTATTCCTCCTTCCCCCCTGCTTCCACCTACACCGTCACATCAACCTACACCGCCACATCCACCCATCCATCGCCTCCTCAACCTCCTACTCCTAGATGCATTGTTATTTGAAATTTTTTGGTATTTTATGTTATTTTAAGTAATTTCCCTATCCACATTTGTTTGCAGAACAGTTGCCATGACATTTTGATGCCTTTTGCAGCCCTCTAGCCCTTTCCAGGACTATTTCAGAGCTATTTTAGTGCCCAAAAGGTCGGGTCCCCATTGACTTCAATGGGGTTTGGGTTCGGGGTCAAGTTCGGGTCCCGAACCCAAACTTTTTTTTCAAGTTCGGCCAAACCTGCCGAACCCGAATATCCAGGTGTCCTCTCAACTCTAGTAGTGACTTCCATAGAAAAGCGTATTGTTGTTTTTTAAATGATATAAGATTAGTCTTCTTGGTGTAAATTATTTCTCATTAGCCACAAAATGTAAGAACTTATGATGCCAGTACTTCAGATTTGAGATGTTAAAATTAAGTGAATGTGGTTGGCTACAATTATTATGATCACTGAGCTCAAATATGTTCAGCCTTCAAATCCCATAGTTTTCTGTAAGTTTAGCTCTGTGTCCAGTGACATCAGCGCTGCTTCTGTCTGACTCCATCAAGTGGACAGGTGTGCATCATCAAATGTGTTCATTTCTTTAATTATTTACTTAATATGATGTCAGGCTATGAAATAGATTAATGTAAGGGAAGATACTCTTATGGACTACAAGAATAAAGTGGAATGAGAAAGCTCCAAGTGAAGGAGTATATTAACAAACAAGTTGAAAGATTAAAGTAGTTGACCACTTTCTGGCAACTTTTGACCAATGTTTATGAAAGACGACTTTATGACATTTACTAATATAGCCTTTGCTAATTGTCTGTGCTGTTTGCTTTATTTCATAAATCAAGTTCCGTTCTTGAGCAAATCTTTTGTTCTGTCCACAATGGAGACCTGTCGATAAGATGGCCACTAACAGAGGATCATTTGACCAGGCAAAAATACACAAATACAATACACCACATCTTCCATCTGTATTTGCTGTATATGTTGAGAATTTAGTGCAGGTGTGGTGTATTTGAATGGAGGAGACTGAGGGATTATGTTATGAAATATACAAAATGACAGAATTTCAAAAAAGGTATATTAGTTAGTGCCATATAGTCAGCTTAAAACACATTAGTCAAGAGTAGCTGGAAAATGACCAACCAATTTAAGTTGAATAGACAAATGGCATCATCAACCACTACACTGAAGTCTTCATCCTGTGCCAGTCATTGAATTGGTTATCTATAGGGTATAAAATTAATCTTCCATCTCTGTTTACCTTGTCTTCTTCTTTAAAAAAAAAGTCCATATGGAAAAAAGACAAAAACAACAAAATCCCACTTCTCACTGTCACACACAAAGCTCTGAACAATGCTACACCTTGTGACAAATCATCTCTTATCTCTATCTACTATCATATCCTTTCACATGGTCTTGTTGGCCAATGATATAAGATTAACATCCTCCATAATATGAACTGTTTCCAAATGCTCTCTTGAACTGTGCCAGTTCTCTGGAATTTGCCAACCCAGACAAATAGGTTATCTCATAACAACAACAGTTTTAGGTGTACCCTAAAAACATATCTTGTTAGTGTTGCCTATCATAAATTTCTAATATATCTCTTCTCCTTTAACACCTACCACATTATTCCTTAGAACCTCATCCCTTTATCCAAAGTTATTCCCACACTCCATGTACAAAAATACTCTTCATATCTGTACTTAAAGAGGAACTGGTTAATGATTGACTAATGTAGCTTTATATGTACTACTCTAGTTCAAGATGGCTAGACCATTCTACAAAACAGGCACTATATACCTTTTGTGTCACCTCTATTTCCATCTCACACCTATTGCTTTGAATTATTTATTGGTTTTGTTATTATGAAAGGCCTGATTTTGTTTGTTCATGTTCCCTCTAATTGTAAAGTGCTGCGGAATAGGTTGGAATAATAATAATAATACATTTTTTATCTGCCTAACAATATTTTCAGTCACTGAGAGTAAAAAAATGTCACTTGTTCTATTATTTGAATAGCTCATCTTCTTAAGAACCTATAAGAATATGTCATTTTCTTAAACATATATATGGTTCATATATGCTATAACTCTAGCACTAGAAGAAAGCTGCATATCATAGTTACGACGCTGTTAAGGTCCTCCAGACGGAGGGAAAAGAATGCTTTGTTACTAATTATGGTTATTTTGTCTCAAGTTATCCCTTCATGTCTATGGAAATAAAGTTTTCAAGTTCCTTCTCACTTTTTTTCAGGTTATTGAGTGCATCACACAAGGACGTGTCCTGGAAAGACCACGAGTGGCTCCAAAAGAAATCTATGACATTATGCTTGGGTGCTGGCAAAGAGAGCCACAGCTACGATTAAATATCAAAGAAATCTGGAAGATTCTTCAGGCCCTAGGGAAGGCCTCTCCAATTTACTTGGACATTCTGGGCTAGCAAGGCCCTTTCTTAAATTGTTCCACCTTGGTCTACCCTCATCTTTCCTTACCCTGCTTTTCCAAGAAAATGTCTTCATATGGAAAAAAAAAAAGACAAAAACAACAAAAAAAATCCAACAAAAAACTTAAGTGCCTGCAACACATTATAACACAGAAGAAAGCCTGTAAAAGCAGATGAATTTATTATATCTTCCACCAATACAACAGAGAAGGAAGTCTCTGCTATTATAGACTATAATTAAAAAAAAAAAATAGGAAATTTAGGACGTAAATTAATCCACTGGAGATGTGGTTGTCCTTTTGCTCCTGTTCAACCAGTGTGCACAGCTCAGTACTTAACTAAATGCATAAAGACAATCCTGTTCTGAAACTCCACAGCGGCATCAAGCCTTAAGATGACATAGTCAATGGAGCATTTTACCTTTGTTGCATACAGTGGTGGATTGCAGCAATCAAATTTGCTGTATCCCTAAAACAGAGAACTGAAATTTCATGATATGTGTGAATATTCAGAAAATAAACAAACTGCAACAGAGATGATGAATTAAGAGCAATTCAGCCATTTTTTGGAAGCTGTACATTTACCTACTGTTCTACAATACTTCTAAATTTATGAACAATTTTTATAATTTGTTAACTCCAAAATGTATAGGATTTCTGATTTCTGGAAAACTAATTGGTACCTACGGGTAAAACAGTATCTTTCTTTGAGTCAATTCAGTTCTTTTTTTTTTTTTTTTACATTTTGTGAAAAAAGTGATATTTGACCACTGTAAGGGGAAACAAGCCTTGTGATTTTAGTTTTTAATGTCATTTTGACCAACTTATACATGTAATGGGTACTACAAATGGTATAAAAGTTTCACACAAGTACGCAAATATCAGAATTCTGTAAAGGGAAATGTCTAGTAGGGAATTGATAGTTTTTGTGTTAATGTCCTTCCTACTTTTGGTGTTTTTGCAGTTGTCTTTGTTTTAATGTAGTGTGTCTCAGGTCCGAATTACAGTTCTATGGGGGTCAGTTTTCAGTGATACCCCCAGTCATGTTAAATTCATAATTATATAAGTATCCTAATAATATGTGGACAGATTTATTTTCATAAATGAAAAAATCTAGAGAAATAAGATGAAATGTCTTTATTATTATTTATGTAAACATAGAGGAGGACATTTTAATGAGGGATATATTCATGTCACCATCCAATTTCCAGTCTTGGTTCCCCATAGAAATGTCTAACAATATACTAATGTAACATTTACATAGCCAAATAACTTCATTTTTCTTGTCATGCTTTTTTTCTCAATATACTGTAATACACATTTTATCATATATTTTATCCATTGACTTGATCAGAGGTTATGATGAATACAGACTGGCTTAAGGAAGACTGCTCAAACCATCCCACTACAAACTGAAATCATTCCCATAATTATGTAAAAAGGAGCAACGCAACTGCCTATTCAGCCCTGTTAAATCATTGACATGGAAGAACTACACCCAGTCAAAGCTGGTTTTAATGGTTGAAACATGGTGTGAAAAAAACAATATTTGGAATTGCAACTTAATTGGTGAAATTAACATTTCTAAATATATGGGCACACAAATAATTGAAGAAAGTACAAGCAATGTACTCTGTAGACGCCTAAAGAATCTTGAAAATTACAAATCTATGTCAGCCATCTGTGGCCAGAGTACCAAAAATTTACCATCTATATTGTCCTTGCACCAAAAGTGTCTGATACTGAAAGGCGGGAAAAAAATTATTAAGAACTTTCTAACTGACACTGTTCAGATGAGACCTTGTGCTGACATGCTGGATGTAAAAAAGGAATAACTCCTGAAATATAATAAGCTTTAGTGACAAGGGACTGGAACAGACACCTTCAGCATGTGTATTGTGTATATGCCATGATAAGTTCATGAATCCTTGGAACCCTTTGTTATACTTTCTCCATAAAATTGAGCAGTTATTACAAAAGACAATGGGACAATCATAACTCGCAGTGCTATGGAAGAAGGCTAATACAGAGTGAAAAGTCCACAAGAGGGGCAAAACTCCCACTCTGTAATCCTTTAGTTGATGCATATTTACACTATCATTCCACAAAAGAACAAGCTAAGCGAACAAATTCAGCATGGATTCAGATTCAGAAGCTGGCACAGTAACATAGGCCTTCAACTACCAAGTACATGTTCGTTACCTGGAATATATTGCTAGAAAATGATTTTCATCCATACGTGTTGTTCTATCTGCAGCTGTTGCTACTTGTACAGTATGATGTTTGCTTATTTTATTTGAGAGTGTTTTCTTTGACCTTTTATGGCATTTTATGTCTCTGTTTTAAAGTCAGAGTTGAATGACATAAGAAAATCACTGTGCCGCTTATGTAAATATCCAGCTCCTCTCACTTATACATAGACTATATATATAAGAAAAAAAAAAAAAAGAGAAGAAAACATAGACAGTTTGATCAGTGTCAAATGACAACATGGACTTGCTTGTCTTAGGGAGGATGTCAGCAGCATATTCCTATTCGCTTAACATTTCCCCGTTCACTTAACTGTGCCTAGTGTAAGAGACACATTCATTGTTTAAACTGCAGAATGTTACATTTATTTTTACCTCTGGTCATCTGAACTGAGTTCTCCTATCTCCACCTACAGTGAAACTAATTTTATAGAAAAAACTTGGTTACAGGCTCAGAATGTCATGTGTGTTCTAAGTGCAATGCCTTTCAGCTTTAGAGTCAATGATGTAATTTGAAGATTTTCTGCCCAATGCAATATGTGTAACAGGGCCCCCATCTACTACAGTGTGTGGCAATTCTTTTCTGTCATAGAGGCACTTGTGCCTCCTTAGGGACCAGGACCTGGGGGTGGCCACTACCCCTGCACCTCCTTTAGCTATGCCCCTGGTTGGATTTATATTTTACAGTAGTTGCTCAACTTTTAGCTTAATGGAGGCCTGGATATCAGGGTACTTCTAGCAGGGAGCGGTGAACATTTTGGGAAGCTTAGCACAACTTAGACTCCATCATCTTTATTATTTACTGCTGCATCAATCAAGAAACACTGGTCTGATCTAACATAGTCCTTTGTTGTCCATTCATTTCATACTAAGCTTGGCACAGCATTTCTTCTTTCTTGAGGTCACAGTGCTTTTCATTTATATAAAAGCACTGTACAGTACAATGATGAGATGTCATGTATGAGGACTGCCCTATTATTCCTCATTGATAACAACTTAAAAATGATTAATATAGAACATCATTCATTTTCAATTACCGTTACATTACTCGAAGGTTTTATATACTAAATGGATATATTAAAATGGTGATTTATAAGTGATATATTCCATAACTGGTAGGCATATCCTTTTTTTTTTTTTTTTTACAATCCTGGTGCAGGTACTTGTATTGACGATTGAATCCATTCTTGATTTGCTACTTCACCATTAGGCACGTAGATTTTAGCAATGAAAATGTAAATTTTGACTCTGATGAGCAAATGTAGGAATCAATTATCTTGAAGAGCACAGACACAACCCAAGTCTTAACTATCTCATCTGCCCGAAACTATAAGTGGCAAATGCAATGTGAATTGTCTAAGTCACTGTAAGCTGCAACATCTCTCTAAGCATCACATTGCTGCTAAGGAGATGGCAAATTTCCTTAACGTCACTGTTAAGGTATTGAAATAAGATGAATCCTAAGACTGCAAACAGTTTAGGATTTGAAATAGGGGAAAAAATTGGCACAAATTCATTCCAAACACAAATCAGAAAAAAATATGTGTTCATTTCCTGCTGACTTGGTGGAATTGACTCTTGTATTAAGACTTCAGAAGATCTCTCTTTTCAAGTAATTTCTGCACAGATGATACTGGCATCCAAGTTAACCTCTAAGCAGGGAGTTTTGCAGAAAGGCTGATTGTAATGCATATGGCAATGTACATCTCTTGGCACAGTAAATCCCAGTTGAAACCCACCAAATCTATATCCTGTTCTGTTTATCTTTATTTCCTCTCAAGTTTCTGCATGCGGGAGGAAGAAGATTGTTTTTGTAGAGAGATATGCAGTGCGCTCTTTGTGACCTCGGCCTCATGTACTTGTGACCATTCTCAAACAAACACAGCTACAGATCTGGGCAGCATGCCAATCTGACGGTAGATATGGTCTACTACTTCTCTTGATGTACACATAAAGGCAACAAGAAATCTAGCAAGCAGTAAACTACTCAGTCGTGATTACAAAACTTGATGGAATGAAGCCATGCAAACACAGTTTTTTGTTTTTGTCTTTTTTTAGCAAATATGCATTCTTTTTTATTTATTTAAAGTATTCATCTGTACGGTATTGTAAATGGTGATTATTTGTTAATAGGTGTTGTAAATGCAGACTGTGGACCAAGCAGCATTTTACTGTTAACTCTATTGAGGGACCAGTGTATGTTCATGGATCAGTTAGTCAGGTGCATAATTGTGAATAGTCAAATTGCTGCCATTCATCTATTTCGAGAAAGCTTTGAGGAACATTGCAACCTTGTACTATAGAAATCACTTTGGTTTGCCATAAACATGACTTCACAGTCTTAATAATTATCAGTTTGTCTGTAGTATTAAAATGACTCTGTAAAGCTGTAAATTATTTTCTTGTTAGCAGGAGAGAACTACTGCAATTGTGGTTTTTACTATTATCTAAGAAAGATATATGGGTGACAATTTAAATTGTCATTACCCATGATTAAAGCAGTTTTCTACTGGAAACACCACTGTTTCTTCATCCAAATCCATAAAACTGTGTCTTAAAATGGACATGTCACCTCTCCTGACATGTTTGTTTTAGTATCTGTTTGTATTCCTTATACATTAAGAATTCTGAAGCATATTTTCATATAACTGAGAAGTTCTGTTCCTCTCCTGCTAGAAGTTAATAAATCTGCACCTGAGTGTTACCAGTAAGGGGCAGTGTCCCTGCACACAATGGCAGCATTGAATGGAGCTTCCAAACACTGGTAACACCAAGTTACATATTCATTGCTAAACTTCTAATAGGAATAACTGAAGAATAGAAGAAAATATAGGTATATGAAAGATCCTCCAGAATTGGTATTGCATGGGAAATAGAATTGTTTAGTAAAATAGACATGTCAGGAGCAGCAACAAGTGTTCTTTAATGTGAATATATTAAGTATTAAGAAACTCATGGTTAGTGATAAGCGTAGTGTTGGAAAACTTGATTCAGCTGCTTCGCCGAATTTGACAAAAAAATTAACTTTGTGACTAATTACTTTGTCACGAAGTGCATTTCTTTGTAAGTAGTGGGTGCAATGACAGGGAGCAGCGATTGTGTTTCTCCCCATAATTGTACCCCTCAGATGCCACATTCATAGCTGATCGCGGCATCTGACATCAATATTACAGTGTAAAATAAAATAAAAATATATATAAAATCATACTTACCTCACCCATTTTATTGCAAAGAGTAAAGGATTGTAAATCCAGCACAAAATCTCGCTTGGCCAGTGATGACATCATCAAGTCGCCTGGCGTCGTGACGTCATATGTCACTGTGCATGGGATTTCGTGCAGGGGTTCGTGGAGTTTACTCAATACTACTCATAATCTATACTAATATGTTAAATATATAGTTGTCCATATAAAGTAGGGGTAATGAAAATAAGTTTTAAAGCTATTTGCATGGATGGAGGGAGCTTATTTTGAAAGGTTATTCCCTCGATAAAAAATAATATAACAAAGATAGGCCAACAAAGTCATTGTAACATTCTATGATTGGTGGAGGCTCCACCTCCTCCATCCCAGTTGACACTTTAAGAAGCCCCCCCATTTCTTTATTTTTTTTTTACTGTCTATAGCGTTAGATCTAATAGCTTTATTCAAGTAAATGATACAATGATGATGTTCCCCGCATAGTTAGTGTATATAAAAGCTGCATGCAGGGAAAAAACACACTGCACTGAAGGACTGGGAAGAGAGAAAAACTGTGAGGCGGGAAAGGCTGAAAGGAGAGAAAACTGGAAGGATGGAAAGACTGGGAGGTGGGAAAGACTGGGGGAGGGAAGAACTGGGAGGAAGGAAAGACTGGGAGGATAAAAGTTTTGGGAGGAAGGAAAGACTGAGAGGAGGAAATAACTGGAATGAGAGAAAAGGTTTGGAGGAGGGAAACCCAGGGAGAATATAAAAACTGGGAGGAGAGAAAGACTAAGAGGAAGCACAGTGAGTAACACTGTGACCCCTTCATTTTCAACATTTGTGGAGGATATTAAAACCATTCCGTAAATAGATGAACATATGCAAACACTGAAAAATGAGAATTCCCAATAAAACTTACTTCCATAGATAACTGGCTTTTACACTATACATATTGTATTATTGAATAACATATATTGGTATAAATGTTCCATTTAAGTGCATAATGCACACTATTAAGATGCATTCTCTATTTCCATAGCCAAAAGACTAGTGATACTGATGATTCCTTTCTGGAAGGTGTTGGGTAGCACTAGACCAGGCATTAATGGCAGATTTCACATTAGTGCTCTTTTGCAGTCAGTCAATTAAAGCAAACAGCTGTTAGTAAAATATCGTAGTGTGATAATGCTGAAGCTCATCCATCGGCAAAGCGGTCATTCTCAGCCATTGCCAGATTGCAGATCTGGAAAGCAATGTCCTGTTCATTTTACTATTTGTTTAGTTATTCTAGAATGACATTGCTTTAATGAAATGCATAAATAAAGGATGACATAAGGTAAGAGCAGTCTGGAAATATAAAACAAAGGTACATTGGAGATTTCACTGGTATAGAGTTTATTTGTTCCAGACAATTAACTATCAAATATAAAAAGCTAGAGGCCTCATTTCAGAAGCAATCAGTATTGTATTGATGTTATATTCCGCAAATAAAAAATTTCATCTCTTGTATTATTAATGTCATAAACTAGTCTGTATAAATCTTGGCGAGTTTTTTTTTTTTTTTTTAATAAAGATGCATTTCATTATGTTTCTCCATTAAAACACTTGTCAACTAGTCTTTTAGATTATTTGTTGTATGGATATCACTTTACACATATAAGAAATGTGGATAAAGTAAAAGGATCCTGTCAGCAGATTCATGTTGCCCTAACCATAGGGAGCATGAAATATTAACAGGTTCCCTCATTAAAGAACTATTTTATGTTCTGTTGTATGTAAAAGAAAATGTATTTTTAAAAAGAACTGAGCTTGGAGAGAAGTATCTGCTGGTCTCTCTTCAAGATTCTCCTTGTTGAGCTTGACTTAATTTGCAATAGGGATAGACCTGTCAATCAAGCTGAGCTGGGGTTGAGGAATACGGAGGGAAGCCGCCAGCAATCACTCCTCCCGTAACACAGTTCATTAGGGTAAGAGAAAATTGGGGTAAGAGAGTCTGTTGGTAATTCTTCCGTATTTAGGGCAACATGAGTATGCTGACAGGTTCCCCTTAACAGGAGTTACTGTATCTTGTGACTTTTATCAATTATCAGTCATTGCATTAATTTAGAAGAATGGTTAGTAGTGTTGATCGAGCACCAAAGTGCTCGTGTGCTCGAGTAGAACACTTCACGATGCTGGGGTGCTCTACAAAGCACCCGAGCACAATGGAAGTCAACCACTCAGCTATAATAGCTACATATAACTTTTTCAGAATTAAAGATAAAATTAGATTTATATATTTTATATATTTTTTTGTATTTTTAAAAAATGTATGGGAAAAAATAAATTTGTAATTACTTATATATATATATATATATATATTTTTTTTTTTTTTTGTTATTGCACATTTATTTTTTGCCATACATTTTTTACAATTGCTAAAAAAAATATAAAATATATAAATCTAATTTAATCTCTAATTCTGAAAAAGGTTGTGATGGGATTTGAACTCACAGCTTCTGCATTATAGCCCAGAACTATAACCACTGCACTATACTGCTTTATAACCAGTCACAAAAAATAATATATATATAAGACTTTTATTGTATAGGTCTCAGAAGAAGTACAGTTGAGTAGAAGTTTTATATATATATATATATATATATATATATATATATATATATATATATATATATATATATATATATATATATATATATATATATATATATATATATATATATATATATATATATATATATTGGCTATGTAACTATTATAGCTGAGTGGTTACGTGCCTTGCCTCTAATGCAGAAGGTTGTGAGTTCAAATCCCAGCAGAAATGTTTCTGAAATACAGGCTAAATTAGATTTAAATACACTGGGGTGCCCCCAAGCATTGACTCCATATATCAGGCATCCTCAAACTGCAGCCCTCCAGCTGTTGCAAAACTACAACTCCCAGCATGCCCGAATAGCCTACAGCAGGGCATTGTGGGAGTTGTAGTTTTACAACAGCTGGAGGGCCGCAGTTTGAGGATGCCTGCCATATATGGACATAGCTATATATGGAGTCAGAGCAGGGACTCCTGAACCGCGGACCTACACTGAGGGATTCCCTCACTGTACAGTGATCTTCTGCATAGAAATAGAGGCTAAATTAGATTGAAATACACTGACTCGAGCATCGCGCTCGAACACACACGGTGTTCGGCCGAGCATAGCGATGCTCAAGCCGAACTGGTGTTCAGCCGAGCATGCTTGCTCAGCACTAATGGTTAGGCTCCATAACATTGTGATATTGAATTATGGAAATAATATACCTACTAATAATCTAGTTATGCTGTCAGAATAGTAAATGCTTCAGCTAGTCAAAGTATTAAGATGGCAAGTTCTCTATGGTTGCTACCAGTATGGTTGGTTTCATGATCTGCCTCATTTTCCATAGCCCTCTACACAGAAAAGACTAAAATGCAGTAATTGCTATTTAGCAATCATGTTATTCATTCATCTGTTATATACATAAATAATGAACTTTTCACATCATCACATGGAATCCTTAGTATTATTTTATGTCTATTCATTAAAGCTATCCATCTAGAGCATTGTCGAAGGCATTGTGGAATACATATGTAGCAGAGATGGAACAGAGTTGAAGTCTAGTATAGGTATCTGCAGAATGTATGTACTACCAAGTTTTCAGTTCTTAAAGCTTCTTTTATAAAAGTTGGAGATAATATGATTGGATAACAAATCCAATTGCTTTCAATGGGAATCTATCCTTGTTACCATAAAACCATGAATGCTGCAGACTACCTTCCTATCTGAATACATGTTGTCATTGGTTTTAATCCAATGACAAAATGAAACATACCAGATCCAGCAGACTTTCTAGAAAGCAGTAAAATGTGAGGGTAATAGGAGCTGCATCATTGGATTAGTTTGGAAATATGAACAAATTTTTATTCAGTTGGGATGTTTTCAATTAATTGACTGTAATAGGAAGCAATTTTGAAAATCATGTCATAGCATAGTAGTTTATTTCATAAGGATTAAGGCAGTGTGTTAGTATGTTTTACCTTACCTGAGTATTCATTGTGTTGTGCATGGGTTCTTTCAAGGTTACCATCACTAAGGGGTTAGTTTTGGACAACCTTTTTTACAGGAAGGTACTTTGAAGATATGATGATCAATGGGTTTCTGCTGTGGGGACCCCAGAAATTATCTATAATCTGTGAGTTACCATTGATTACCCTGCTTGCATGTGTTGTTTTGCTTCTGCAGGGAAAATGAGGCATTAGATAGTTGTCAATGCATTGTCTATGCAATGCATGCATGTGCTGGGTCCTGCTGGGTCGTGTTTTTTGTGACATTCAAAAATAGAACCTCAGTTGAAGAAATATTCCTATTTTATTGAAACAAAAAATGTTGTAGCAGAAATTACGGAAAATAATTGTATCCAAAAGGTAGTGGTGCCAGCGGTGATGGGTCCCAGCTTGTAGTATCCCCGTTTTCCAAGGACAGTAGGACGCTCAAAAAGGCTTGAAAAAAAAAACATGTAAGGTCGAAACGTCACACTGTTATGGTGAATTAGTGTATTGAATTTATGGAAGCTATATTTTATCTATTCCATAGGTTACAGTGATAATGCGTTGATTATTTAGCAAATTTTAAGATTATTACAAGCAGAGAGGGATTTTTGTTTCCTTCCTTTAATGGGGTATTGTTATGATTCCATAACAATACCAACCAAGTCACAATAATTTGGTAGACTTTTCTGAGAAGTGAAGTAATCTTTTTTCCCACTTAAAGTGTTTATATGCGAGAATGGAATTCCATTGAACGGGTATGCTTTCTTTCTTGTTGTTGCTGTTGATATTAAGTTAGTTTGTCAGAGTATTTTATGTTCAGCCCTTCATAACTCTCATATTTGTTGTTTAGTAAATCACATTACCTATTTCTATGTATATATTCAGTATTTTATTATACATCACAATAAAATGCAAGATTTACAAGCAGCACATCTTTGTTTAATGCACATTTGCTGAAATCTGAAATTTCACAGCAATTTGTTCCCCTAGTAGAAGAAAAGACACCAATTAGAGTTTCAGGTTTCAGAACTATGGACAGCAGACCATCTAGTATATTACTATAGCATTGGTGTCAGACTGATATCTCTTTATGGGGTACATTAATAGTTTTTTACAATATCCTTATATCATCTATTACCCCTATGTCACCTTATTTTAACATCAACTGGATACATTGATAGAAACATGAGTGAAAAGAAAGGTTATGAGCTGACATGAAAGCACACTCAAAATGTGATTTCTTAATTAAGAAATTTGGTTGCAAACAATTAAAAATGAGGCATATAACAAATTTAGAGTAACATAAAGTTATAAAAAACACTCACTGTCATGGAAGTAACTGAATAACTGAGTGAACATTTTTTTTTTCTCCCTAAATAGTTCAGTTTTTAACAGCTTTTAAAATTCTCACATCCTTCCATTCTAGCACTGTGGGTCTGGTTCTCGGGGCTTCTGATCCCTATTGGACCAAATGTGATGATGTGAAATATATCATTCACATGACTGCTCAGCTAATCACTGGCTTTAGCTGTCAAGGCTACAAGGACTATGTCTACCTTCTATATGGTCTATGAAATTGGCTCTGCCATGTGGTTGAGGCCTTAGGGCTTATGCACATGTTCTTGTGCTGCCCGTGGCCTTATTGCGGCCCTCATACAGTGGGTCCAGAATACATGGGACACCGGCTGTGTGCATTCCGCATCACGGATGCGGACCCATTCACTTGAATGGGTCCGCAAATCCAGATATGCGGTGTTGAACGGAACCATGGAATGGAAGCACTACGGAGTGATTTTGTGGTGTTCCATTCCGTGCTTCCGTCACGCAAAAAGATAGAACTTGTCCTATCTTTTTGCAGAACAGACAGATCGCGGGCCTCATTCAAGTGAATGGGGTTGCGATCTGCATGCGGCTGGCCCACGGTCAGTGCCCGTGCTTTGCGGACCTGCAATTTGCGGTCCGCAGCACACGTTTGTGATCATGAGCCCTAAGAGTTAACAATCTCTGGAGAGTAATTTTATCTATCTATCTATCTATCTATCTATCTATCTATCTATCTATCTATCTATCTATCTATCCATCCTATCAGATATCTATCTATCTATCTATCTATCTATCTATCTATCCATCCTATCAGATATCTATCTATCTATCTATCTATCTATCTATCTATCTATCTATCTATCTATCTATCTATCTATCCATCCTATCAGATATCTATCTATCTATCTATCTATCTATCTATCTATCTATCTATCTATCTATCTATCTATCCATCCTATCAGATATCTATCTATCTATCTATCTATCTATCTATCTATCTATCTATCTATCTATCTATCTATCTATCTATCTATCTATCTATCTATCCATCCTATCAGATAGCTATCTATCTGATATCTATCTATCTATTTTTGTTTGTTTGTTTCTTTTAAACAAGTACCTGATTCATTCATGTTTGCAGTTCATCTCTGTGCATCAAACACAAAATATAAATGCTGGCTTCTATTGTTTCTTGACATACTGCGATCCACAAAGAGGTACATGGAATAGAAAAGCAGAACCGCACACACTTTACAAACGCAACAATTATGATCACACATCTACACTGAAGGTACAGTGAAGAGGAAATTACAGCTTCATCAAAGGCCATATAAAATCGAGCAATATTAATTAGGCTTCTCCACATATAAATAACATTGTTATTTTCAAAGGATGTGATTTTATAAGTGCTGGATGGTAGAGAAACACCAGTGCAAGATTTATGTCTGGTTGTTTTCACCTGCGCAAAGAACATCTTGTCCTGCCTTTGTGCTAATTGCTGTCTAACATTAAAACAATGTATATTTAAAATGAATAGGGTGCCATATAGTTCACAGCTATGTTTCATAAATGACCTGGTTTAGCTGATAGTTGTTATGTTGTATAAATGGAATACATGTTTATTGGATGGCATTTTATTAAGGACTGGTTCTAATGGCTCCTTCTTAGCAAATCATTAATTGCTTGAATCTGTGTGTTTTTTTTTTTAGATGTTTTGTTGTGATTTATGCTAGTTTTGTATGCATAGACTCTGTCACACATGTTTATGAGTTGTGTCTAGCACTGTAGTGTGGCTCAGTTAAAACAGATGGAGTTGAGCTAAAATACCAAACAACCTATGGTTGGTAAAGTGTATAGTGCTATTTCTGGAAGAAATCTGCCATGTTTTACTAATTAAATGTTATCAGATTGTACCCTATCATAATTCATATTACTAACTACATCTGCTTATTTTTGTTATATTCTTTTTCACTTACAGTGTTATGGTTTACATGATTTTTGATCTATAGAGAATAGTTAACAGTACAGGTTAAACTTTGAACAGGATTATTAAAATCTACCTGAAGTTATAGCATCTATGGCTAGGGATCAGCGAATCCATGGAAGTTCAAGTTCACTGGGTTCGGCCAAAGTTCAGGTCAAAGTTCGGGACCTGAACTTGACCCTGAACCCGAACCGCATTGAAGTCAATTGGGACTCGAACTTCACTTTATTATTTTCCGCTATAACATGGTTATATCGTTCAGTTTTGCTCATCCCTATCTTTGACCATATTCTCTGCATTCACAAGTCTGTTGGTTACCCGGCATTAGCTGCTTGTTCAGTGCCTGCACAGAGATGCCACTGTGGACTTCTTCTGTATTCTTGCATAGTCTTTACATAACTGCCTGATGAAGGAAATACTGTGCATTTCAAGGCATTGCATTATGGAATCTGAGCTAAGTTTTTATGTCTATCAACATACTGCTGACTGTTTCTAGTCTCAGACAGCAAACGTTTGCTTTAAATTCTGTAGGGCTTCAATATAAATACAGATGAGTGAATTGATTCTAATCTAAACTAATTGAATTTGACCCTGATTTTGTAAAAATTCAAGGTGGATTCAAATGTGAATTTTTGGTGATTCAATTTGGAAAAATTTAGGTGAGAGAGACAATACATTTATAATGTTGTTTTTTTTTAAAAGTGAGAAATAAGAGAAAAAATGAGTTTTAGGAGACCTCAGAGTGTGATTCACAAATTTTCCAGCCAATCAGAGTACTTTCGATACTGGTAGAGTTGATTTGAACCTGAATCGAGTTGATGAACCATTTAAGTCACTTTGAACCTGAATCTAATTTTTTGTGAATTTCTTTAGATATAAGTAATTAATTGTATTTTACAAATTACTTACATTTATATCAGTAGTAATATGTAAGTCAGAGTAGCTAGACTTCTATTCTCTTTTAAATACATTTTGCTAGTCTTCTGACTGGATCGCTCAATTAGAAGGCCAATGGGATGATTAGCAAAATGTCTTGCAGAGAAAATAATTACGAGTTGCTCTAACAGTTGCTCTAACTGATTACTACTGATATATCATGACTTGGGTGAAGACATACTCACCTTTATGGTAATATATTGAATACATATTCAAATAGACAGTTATGTTCTAAACATTAATTAAAAACTAACTAATGAAATTGGAATCTAAGCATAAATAAAGGGAATACCAAATTACTGCTCTTAACCTTTCTTACTTTAAAACTTTTTTTTGTGTGACATTAAATAACTATGCAAACAGCACTATTTTCCTTTATAACCAGATTAGACCATCTAATCTGTTTCAGTTTGAACCAGATAGAGATACAACGATAACCGTTATTTACTTCACTGATATTTCAGTATTTATATGACTTTATACTTTCTTTTTTCCTCACTATCATCCATTTTCTGTTGTTAAAAGGATTAAATATATATACAATTGAATACAGAGCTAAAATATGTGCTATTAGTTAAAAGCAAAAGGTCCTTCTACATGAGTCATGATCATGAGGTGATTGTGTATTTCTGCTGCTACCAAAAATCATAATTTATGGATAGCAGATGTTCTGTATAAACAGGGATCTTCTGCTCAGAATCAATGATTTTCTGTGATGATTGTGACTTGTAAGTATAGCTTTTCCCTCCTCTGATGATCAGGCAGTTATTTGAAACATTTGTATTTTTCCCAATAATTGCCTGTAAAAACGGTCCATATAAAAGGACCTTAAGGGTCCATTCACACGTCCGCATGTGTTTTGCGGATCCGCAAAACACAGACACCACCAAAGTGCGTTCCGCATTTTGCGGACCGCACATCGCCGGCACTCTCATAAAAAATCCCTTTTCTTGTCCACAATTGCGGACAAGCATAGGGGATGTTCTATTTTTTTGCAGAACGGAAGTGCGGATCCGCAAATGTGGATGCGGACAGCACATTCCAGCCACATTGAAAATGAATGGGTCCTCACCTGTTACGCAAAATTACGGAACGGATTCAGATGCGTTTTGCGGACGTGTGAATGGACCCTAACTGCCAGTATGTGGTATGTATTGTGCTAAAATGTATAGGCCAACAACAATTTTCCAGTTATATTGTGTTTACAATGGAGAAAAAAAAATGTATTTCATACATTAAAAATTGTTTATTGTTTGATATAATTTAGAGAATTATTTTGAGATTGTGTAATAAAATAGTTATGTACAGTATATTGTTAAATAATTTATTTTAGGCTGATTGCCTACAAAACTGAAAACAGCACCCACCATTAATAGTGACCTTTATATTCAGCCAATTATGATCAAAACAAACTATTTTTTTGTACCTAACAAATTGTTTGAATGTAAAAATGTTCTATATAAATTCTGACTTAAATATTTAATTCCTTAATTTGGCTTATTCATATATATTTTATCTAAGCAGCACAAGTTCTCTCTGAATGAAATTATAAATGTTATTGTTTTTCTATTTAATTTTAGCATACTTACAGTATTTAAAGACAAATGTATAAAGAAATAGCCTACATTTTAAATTGTGAAACATCGTCATTGTAACATTATTCTGTGGATTTTGAGTGGCATATCTGTGCCATGTTCTAAAGGTTTTAGCCACTGGTAGATCACATCTTTACTCGCTCTATAAACTCCCTCCATTAATAGTCCTCAAGCACAAGCTTTATCTCTATTGCACCCTCTGTCTGTGGGAATTAGTGTTGTATCACTGTGTTGCAAATTGTACTCCATTAACCCACAACATTTCACAGTTAAGTTACAACATGAATCAAAATTGCCTATGATTTGATGTGTACCTGTACAGATATTACATTAAGCTTCATGCAAACGTTGTAACCATTTTATGCTGTGCTTCAACAGAACCTGATTTAAATGAGTCCTGTTTTAGCTACAAATATTAGACAGTTCTACTGTATACTACCCTGGTTTCCACCTTTAATAATTGAGCAAGTCTCCATGGTACAGAAACTGTCATATCTGTGCAGAAAATTCATATATTCCTTATATAGATTCAAATTTACTTGCAAAGGGAGTAACCTTGTAGAGCCTACACATGTGTCCACCTTTATCTTTGAGTGAACTTGGTTAAGAACAGCAATTTCTCATAAAACTAACTCAGTCCAATATAAAGATATTAGCAAAACTCATGACAGGCTGCAATGCACATAACAACCATTGGTTCCCCACACATAGAAACATATAGCATCAATTTCTCATGACAAAGTATTACAAAATCGTGTTGTTTTTTTTATTTTTATTTGAATATCTCATGCAATCTTGGATTATGTTGTATAGAAAGCAAAGATAAGGAAGGACACATCTGTACTTGTTGGCTAGAAAAAAAAAATATTAAACCCCTTTTACTGTCTCTTGCAGTTAATTAATGGGCTGTGACACATAACATTAAGCTGATTATTTCTTACAGTTACACAATTTAATTGTCTTCTATAATCACTTAACAGATACATAGTATTCTTTATTTTGGGAGCATTGACTCAATAAAACTAGAGTTTAATACGGCGTCAAACAGTATTAAAACATACCATGCTTTATTGCACATGCTTGAACACAGATTTCCAGGCAAATGAAATGCATGTGCCAGTAAGTGGTGATAAAGCCTCACTTTTAAGTATTAAACATACTAGTATTAAGTGCATATTTTCTGCTCTTCAGCTACTGTTAAAACTGAGATGGATCGGTCATATAGAGCTTCTTAGTGTAGTACTGCTTATTATTCTTTAATCATTTCAAAGTATGTCTTGTCCATAGTGGTTTTCATTATAGAAACATGAGAGCAGAGTCAAGGAAAATGTTAGGGGCCAAGTACCCCATAAATTAAGTACAATATTTGTGGCTTTGGCCTAGCATTGTTGATCTGAACAACCATTTTTAAGTTTTCCTAAATGTATTTGCATCTATTTGGAGCTGGTTTTAAAAGTAACAGTTGACACATGATTATGTTTTATCATTTGTAATTGTGTGTTTTAATCTCATATGTTATGGTTGATTAAAGAAAATGAATATGCACTATGATAAGACTGACCTTGGCTTATTTCTGGGGTAGTGCATTTATAAAGTCCTTCTGTTGATGCAGGGCTTATGGTATGAGGATAGTTAAATGTGCCAGTTTTGCTTAATTGCCTTAGTACACAGACCTGGTGTCTGTTCATTTCTGTTTTTGTCATGAATTTCCTGTTCTTTGCTTTGCACATGCTTTTATGGTTCCTGGATATGGTATGAATCAAAGGAACACATACATTACATTTGTAAATTGTCATGCCTGGCATGCTGTTAATTCAAGAAAAGGTCTAAAAACTAAATGTCTAAATGTTTATCAAGCATTAGACAACATAAAGAAAAATTGTTTTATTAAGAACACCAAAGCCATCATTGTGTACAATGTATTTCTTGCATTCCCTCAGCAAAATGATTCTCCTGTATGTTCTGAAATCAGTCCAAAGGTTCTCTATTTCCACCTTAACAACATTAGCTTAGTGCTGCATACAAATGGTGTACACTTTCCTTGAATTTTGTTAAATGAAACTTTTTTACCTATATATAAATATATATAAAAAACATAGACATCTTACATAACTGCTGTAAATATTCATTTACTGTATATGTCTCTGTTGTCTTCTTATCCATGCTGTCATAATCTCCAGTGTTATGTTACTCTTGCCCCATCTACTGATTGATGAACGCGTAGTTAAACATGTATCCTGACATAGTTTATGTAGGTCTCTTCTCAAAATAAAGTATAAAAGATCAATTCTATGTGTTGTATTATTTATTAATATAAAAAACAGCAGCAAGGTCAAATAGAGTTGTGGGTGCAATCCCTCTGAGACCCTGGGCTAGGGTCCACTGAGATATCCAATAAACGGAAAATGAGGCAGTACTCCAATATACGGTGAAGGAGGGTGCTAGAATGGGGAAAAAATACCAGTCGCCTTCACCGTATATTGAAATGCTGCCTTATTTTTCATTATATATTAGTGTTGATCGCGAATATTCTAATTGCAAATTTTTATCACGAATATCGGCACTTTGAGAATTCACGAAGATGTAGAATATAGTGCTATATATTTATCGCAAATATTCTAGATTTTTTTTCATCAGTAAACTCCCTTCTTGCTTGTGGGCCAATGAGAAGACTGCAATATCTTTGTCTGAGCTTAGCAACATCTCTAGCAACCAATAGGAAAGTTGCCTACCCCTTTACTATATAAGAAACTCCCCAGCAGACATTTTCTGCAGTTTTTTTGCAGTTCTGAGAGAGAGAGAGCAGTAACATTGCTGTGCTCTGTGCTTTCATCTGGATCCTTTTCCTTATCCAATTACGTTAGTTAGTTAGTTAGTTAGTTAGTTAGTTAGTTAGTTAGCTCATATATATAATACAGATAGGTAGTGGGAGATAGTCAGTGTAGGTTAGATAGTTATATAGTGTAGCTGATAGGTTCCAGTGCAGGTAGTGTGATAGGAATTACTGTTTCTCTGCTGTCCTTACATACATGCTACAGACATAGTGCTGTGATGACACAATAATACTTAGTGCACCAATCAGTAATATGTAGTCAGACCTGATAAAATGTGAAGTTGCATGTATTGCGCAAAAAAATATGAACATCATTAGTGCAGATTTGCGCAATCGCAAAAATAATGATTGGAGATCACAAATTCTAGAATTTGATAATTTATTGTTGATATTATGCGAAAATGACTATTGCCTATGCCGCTCATCACTATTATATATATATATATATATATATATTATTATTATTTTTTTTTTTTTCAGAACCCCATGGCATGCAGCTATTGTCAAAGGGGGCTTTTTCAGTGTTTTATATGGGCTATCCTCAGGATATGATTGGTGGGCATCCCCCTAAGGTTAGGTAATCACTATAAAGCACTCGAAAAACCCCTTTAAGACCCATTATATATTTAGGCAGTGTCCACCGCCAGCAGTTTTTGAGTGGCTCATAGAACAAGGCACTAGCACATGACTTGCCTTGATCAAACTAAGCAAATGGACAGGGGTTATATTATATATCTTCAAGGTTGGGGTGATATTGTCTCACCAGGCTTGAGAACATATATGAAGATATACTTTTCTGGATTGTATGCTGTGTACAACCACAACTCCATCACAAGTAATAAGGAAGCATTACAATAAAGATGTTCTCTGGGCAGCCTTTTGACCAGATGTGGGAAGATAGTCTGGTCAGTACTTATCCATTCTATTTGGCCGCTCATTACACTCTCATAGTGATGGACGAACATCGGCCGGGACGGTTCTCAAACGCGATTGCGCAAACACGATCAAATGTTCGCGAACCGCAAGTTTGCGGCGAACCCCATTCACTTTAATGGCAGACGAACCTAAAAAAAACTTCAGGTCAGATTTGCAGTCACCAAATACTTAGTAGAAGTGCACAAATAGTCCCACAACATGGACAGTGACATACGAGAGGGGGATCAATGGCAAAAATTACCACAAAAAATATGTATTTTAATCATGGGACATTTTTATGCGTCTTAAAGGGTAACTCGCAAAAAATGTGCCCTGTTGGAGCAAAGAAAAAATTTAATTATAGGCCACGGGAGTACAGGCCACAAAAATTAGGCATTTACCTGACAGAAAATAACTTGAGATTATGTGGCTGGTGGCTTTTAATACAGGGGTCCCTCTTCAAATACTGGAGCATGAAGGCCCCCACTTGCACTAAATTGGAAGCGGTGGAGCGCCCTGGCTCCTGCTCATTGCCCAGGAGAATGTCATCCTCGGTCTCCTCCCCCCAGCCACAGACACCTCCAGGGATCCCCGAAAACTAAAGACAAAAGGAGGATGAGAGAGCCGCTGCAGTGCTAATTCCCGCCAGTCCTGCTGCCCTCTGGCTTGGAACAATCAGCACACGGCGCAGCAGGCTGTGTTACCACAGTGTTCTGCTCCAGACTTTATTTGCCCGATATGGAAAATGAGAGCAGACCAGTGTGGGCGGTGTGTGCAGCTAAATTTGTACAAATTTATTGTGGGCTCTACAAAGTTAAAATACCTTAGAAAAAAAAACGATTTCAATGGAAAATATTGCATTTTGTATGTATGGGAGCACATTCCCACTCTAGACGAAAAACCTGCTTCTCTCAGAGGTGTCTAAGTTTATTTGTGGTGTTTTGCCCCGGTCTGGTCAGGGCCCATTCCTGGGAACACATTCCTGCTGCAAAAAAAGAACCTGCTGCTGTCTGTCCTGATCATGTTGAGTTATGTGTAGGCCTTATACTCCACCATTACCATTACTCGCTGATGCTGCTGTCTGTCCTGATCATGGTGAGTTTGCCATGGAATAAAGGGGCCTTACTGCAACCTTATAGTTTAAAATAACATGAAAACATAACAGTATTAAAAAAGTACGCACACGTTTTAACTGCAAAAATGTTTTATTCAACAGTTAGAGCCAAACAAGGCTCTATGGCAACTTTTTAAGTAGCTCATGCAGGTCACACAACTCCTGCATCTGATTTAGTTGCAGCGCATAAAACTGCTGCACCTTTAGTGCAAGCTTCCGCTGCTGCGAATGGATCTCCTTCACCCTATTTTCCAGCTGCCGCTGCTGCGTATGCTGCATATGAAAATTACTCCCTATTCAGACTAAGCGGCAATTAGTGCATTGTGTGTAGTATTTGCTTAAACACTGTCGATTTACATATCAATTTGTTTGTTAATGATATTTAAGCTAATTATATAGTTGGTTAGTTAGTGATAGTTAAGTAGAGTATAATGTTATTTATTTGGTTAGTTAATGGTTTTTATGTTAATTACAGAGTTAGTGTCCAGTGTAGTTGCTTTCTATTACTGTACTTTGTGTTGTCGCCTCATTGTTGGCCATTTTATCCCCTTCCCAACCTGCGCCGTAATAGTACAGGGCAGCGGGAGGTGACTTGCCGCCCAGCGCCGTACTATTACGGTGCAACAAAAACCCCGCCACCAGGCATAATCGTTCGGGAATCGGGTTGCAAAGGCTGCTCTGCCGAGCAGGCAGCTATGTTAACTAAGGGCTGCAGGAGGCTTTTCTGGCCCCCTGCAGACCGATCGCTGCTATTGGCCGGATTATTTACACATGCGCATGGCAGCTCCGGAGCTGCAGGGGGTGTGGGGGGTGTCATGTGGATGTGACCGATGACAAAAAATGTAATTCTCATTTTCATTTCATTCTCGTGGCCAACCTAAAGGGTTAACAAAGTTTGTAGAATCAGTTTTGATTAGCTTGAGGGTTGTAGTTTATAAAATGGGGTGATTTATGGGTGGTTTCCACTATGTAAGCCTCAGAAAGTGACTTCATAACTTAACAGGACCTGAAAAAATTGGGGTTTGGAACAGTTCTTAAAAATTTTAAGATTTGCTTCTAAACTTCTAAGCCTTTTAACGTCCCAAATAAATTAAAAGTCATTCCCAAAATGATCCAAACATGAAGATGGTCTATGGGAAATGTAAAGTAATAACTATTTTTGGAGGTATTATTATCTATCATAAAAGAAGAGAAATTGAAATTTGCAAATTTCCTAATTTTTCCCAATATTTGGTAAATTAGGTATTTTTTATGAATAATTATTTTTTTTTACTCATTTTTACCATGGTCATGAAGTAAAATATGTGATGAGAAAATCTCACAATGGCCTGGATAAGAAAAAGCGTTAAAGTTATTACCACATAAAGTGACACATGTCAGATTTGCCAAAAAATGGCCTGGGCAGGAAGGGGAAAACTGGCCTCAGGTAGAATGGCTTAATGTTTCTGTATATGTTATGGGTACATAAGAATTCGGTTAATCCGTGATAAAATCCATGGACAAATGGGTCCAAGGTCTGGACGGGATGGGTAATAGAAGCAGAGATCCGAAAGGCTGAGTATGTGTCACCTTAGCTTGTGCACAGGTACCACAGGCTGACACATAGTCCTCAACACACTTACACAACCCCAGCCACAAAAATCGCCGAGAGATGAGATCAACAGTCGTTCTGCTCCCAGGGTGCCCAGCAAGCACCGTACGGTGATGTTCCTCAAACACCTTGTGACGTAATACGGAGGGAACAAACAACTTCCCCGGAGGACAAGAGTCCGGAGCATCCTCCTGTGCCTCCAACACCCTGGCCTCAAGATCAGGATAAAGAGCGGATATGACTACCCCTTCAGATAAAATTGGACTAGGGTCATTAGACTCACCCCCCCAGGAAAGCTAAGCGACAAAGCGTCCACCTTGACGTTCTTAACCCCAGGGCAGTAAGTGACAATGAAGTTAAATCTGGTGAAAAACAATGACCATCTGGCCTGCCTTGGGTTCAGTCGCTAAGCCAACTCCAGGTAGGCCAGATTCTTGTGATTCGTAATTACCGTAATAGGGTGATTTGCTCCTTCCAACCAATGCCGCCATTCCTCGAATGCCAACTTAATGCCCAGCAAGTCCCTATTCCCCACATCATAATTCCTTTCAGCAGTAGAGTTTTTTAGAGAAAAATGCACATGGGCGCCATTTACTAGGTAAAGGACCTTGCGACAAGATTGCTCCTACCCCTACCTCAGAGGCGTCAACCTCAACAATAAATGGCTGAGTCACGTCCGGTTGCATCAGAATAGGGGCCGAAGCAAAACATTCTTTCACAGCAGAAAAGGCCTGTAATGCTGCATTAGACCAGACAGAAATATCCGCACTCTTCTTAGTCATGTCTGTTAAAGGTTTAACAACCGATGAATAGTTCAAGATAAATTTACAGTAGTAGTTGGCAAACCCCAAAAACCGCATAAGCCTTTCAGATTTTGGGGTCGATCCCAGTCCAACACGGCACGGACCTTCTCGGGATCCATACGAAAACCTGAGAATGAGAGCAGGTAACCCAGAAATTGCACTTCCTGTACAGCAAATTCACACTTTTCCATCTTAACATACAACTTATTCTCTCTTAGGATCTGTAACACCTGTCTCACATGATCCTGATGAGTCTCCATATTAGGTGAATAAATTAGTATGTCATCAAGGTATACAACAACAAACCTCCCCGCCCGATGATGAAAGATGTCATTGACAAAGTGTTGAAAAACCGCAGGAGCATTGGTTAACCCAAAGGGCATGACCAGGTTTTCAAAATGACCCTCAGGGGTATTTAATACTGTTATGTTTTGATCCTTACCAGATTATATGTCCCCCTCAGATCCAATTTAGAGAACACCTTGGCACCAACAATCTGACTAAACAAATCCGGAATCAAAGGAAGGGGATAAGGGTCACGGACGGTAATACGATTGAGCTCACGGAAGTACAGGCATGGTCTCAGGGTACCATCTTTTTTCTTTACAAAGAAAAACTTAGCAGCCACTGGGGACTTGGATGGTCTAATATGTCACTTTGCCAAACTCTCGGTAATATACTCTCGCATGGCCTTTCTTTCAGGTTCCGGAAGATTATACAACCGAGATTTGGGCAATTTAGCTCCAGGAATAAGATTGACGGGACAGTCATACTCCCGGTACGGAGAGAACTCCTGATTACCACTCTCAAAGAAAACATCTGAAAATTCGGAAATGAACGAGGGCACAGTTTTAGTGGTCACCATACAGAATGATGCATTAAGACAGTTGTCCATGCAAAAATCACTCCAATCGAAAATCTGTCTCGCTTGCCAGTCGATGTTAGGGTTATGTTTGCTTAACCATGATAAGCCCAACACCAACGGAGCAGGCAGACCCTCCAATACATAACAGGAGATAGATTCCTGATGCAAATCACCCACTCTTAAATGAATGTCATTCACTACCTGCGACAGGCATTTTTGGGTGAGAGGTGCTGAGAAGAGTTGAGCGAACCCGAACTGTAAAAGTTACGTAAAAGTTCGGGTTCGGGTTTGCTGTTCGGCGATTTTTGTGGCGCTTTTTAAAAGGCTGCACAGCAGCCAATCAACAAGCGTCATACTACTTGCCCCAAAAGGCCATCACAGCCATACCTACTATTGGCATGGCAGTGATTGGCCAACTGCAGCATGTGACACAGCCTCTATTTAAGTTGGAGTCACGTAGCGCCGCCCGTCACTCTGCTCGGATTAGTGTAGGGAGAGGCTACAGCTGCTGTGAGGGAGAGATCAGGGAGAAATCTTATCAAGAACTGTTTTTTGTACTCAGCAATCTACAGAAAAAGTGTTTTGTGGGTGCAGTGCACAATTTTTTTAAGCCTGCACTGAGCCAACTACTGCAGAAAACGAACTTTTTTTTCTTCAGTTAGTCAATATCAAAACATAATCAGCAGCCATTTTATGCAACGATAGTGCACCAGCACAGGCTATCTGCATGTCTGCAAGTCCAGAAATACAGCTTTGGAATACTCTGATATACTGCACCTCTGGGATTAGACAAACATAAGTGACTGTCACATTTAGGACAGAAAAACAGCTTTTTAGTTAGGGTGAAAAAACCCTCTAATATACTGCACATCTGGGATTAGACAAGCATAAGTGACTGTCACATTTAGGACAGAAATACAGCTTTTTGGTTAGAGTGAAAAAACCCTCTAATATACTGCACATCTGTGATTACACGTGCATAAGTGACTGTCACATTTAGGACATAAATACGGCTTTGGCATACTGGGGTGAAAAAAGCCTCTGATATACTGCAAATCTGGGATTAGACAAGCATAAGTGACTGTCACATTTAGACCATAAATACGGCTTTGGCATACTGAAGTGAAAAAAGCCTCTCATATACTGCACATCTGGGATTACACGTGCATAAGTGACTGTCACATTTAGGACAGAAATAAAGCTTTTTGGTTAGGGTGAAAAAACCCTCTAATATACTGCACATCTGGGGTTAGACAAGCATAAGTGACTGTCACATTTAGGACAGAAATACAGCTTTTTGGTTAGAGTGAAAAAACTCTAATATACTGCACATCTGGGATTAGACAAGCATAAGTGACTGTCACATTTAGGACAGAAATACAGCTTTTTGGTTAGGGTGAAAAAACCCTCTAATATACTGCACATCTGGGATTAGACCAGCATAAGTGACTGTCACGTTTAGGACAGAAATACAGCTTTTTGGTTACTGGGGTGAAAAAAGCCTCTAATATATTGCACATTTGGGATAACACGTGCATAATTGACTGTCATATTCAGGCCATAAATACGGCTTTGCATAAGAAATAATCCCAGCAGACGCACTTGCTCCCCAGAATGTGCTTTAAAGCACATTCTGAAGAGCAAGAACGTCTGCTGGGATCATTACTTATGCTTCTTATGGTGATTGCTCCTTTCCCGTGCGGACATCGATACTGAGGTCGTGAGATGTCTGATTTTGGAATTTTAATAAATACGGCTTTGGCATACTGGGGTGAAAAAACCCTCTAATTTACTGCACATCTGGGATTAGACAAGCATAAGTGACTGTCACAATTTGGACAGAAATACAGCTTTTTGGTTAGGGTGAAAAAACCCTCTAATATAGTGCACATCTGGGATTAGACAAGCATAAGTGACTGTCACATTTAGGCCAGAAATACGGCTTTTTGGTCACTGGGGTGAAAAAAGCCTCTAATATATTGCACATCTGGGATTACAGGTGCATAAGTGACTGTCACATTTAGGACAGAAATACAGCTTTTTGGTTAGGGTGAATAAACCCTCTAAAATACTGCACATCTGGGATTAAACAAGAATAAGTGAATGTCACATTTAGGACAGAAATACAGCTTTTTGGTTATGGTGAAAAACCCTCTAAAATACTGCACATCTGGGATTACACGTGCATAAGTGACTGTCACATTTAGGACAGAAATACAGCTTTTTTGTTAGGGTGAAAAAAACCTCTATTATACTGCACATCTGGGATTCGACAAGCATAAGTGACTGTCACATTTAGGACAGAAATACAACTTTTTGGTTAGGGTGAAAAACCCTCTAAAATACTGCACATCTGGGATTAGACAAGCATAAGTAACTGTCACATTTAGGACAGAAATACAGCTTTTTGGTTAGGGTAAAAAAAAACTCTAATATTCTGCGCATCTGGGATTAGACAAGCATGAGTGACTGTCACATTTAGGCCATAAATATAGCTTTAGCATACTGGGGTGAAAAAAGCCTCTCATATACTGCACATCTGGAATTACACATGCATAAGTGACTGTTACATTTAGGACAGAAATACAGCTTTTTGGTTTGGGTGAAAAAACCCTCTAATATACTGCACATCTGGGATTAGACAAGCATAAGTGACTGTCACATTTAGGCCAGAAATATGGCTTTTTGGTTACTGGGGTGAAAAAAGCCTCTAATATATTGCACATATAGGATTACACGTGCATAAGTGACTGTCACATTTAGACCATAAAAACGGCTTTGGCATACTGGGGTGAAAAAAGCCTCATATACTGCACATCTGGGATTACACATGCATAAGTAACTGTCACATTTCGGACAGAAATACAGCTTTTTTGTTAGGGTGAAAAAACCCTCTAATATACCACAAATCTGGGATTAGACAAGCATAAGTGACTGTCACATTTAGGACAGAAATACAGCTTTTTGGTTACGGTGAAAAACCCTCTAAAATACTGCACATCTGGGATTAGACAAGCATAAGTAACTGTCACATTTAGGACAGAAATACAGCTTTTTTGTTAGGGTGAAAAAACCCTTTAATATACCACACATCTGGGATTAGACAAGCATAAGTGACTGTTACATTTAGGACAGAAATACAGCTTTTTCTTTAGGGTGAAAAACCCTCTAAAATACTGCACATCTGGGATTAGACAAGCATAAGTGACTGTCACATTTAGGACAGAAATACAGCTTTTTGGTTGGGGTAAAAAAAAACTCTAATATACTGCACATCTGGGATTAGTCAAGCATAAGTGACTGTCACATTTAGGACAGCAATACGGCTTTTTGGTCACTGAGGTGAAAAAAGCCTCTAATATATTGCCCATCTGGGTTTACACGTGATTAAGTGACTGTCACATTTAGGCTATATATACGGCTTTAACATACTGGGGTGAAAAAAGCCTCTCATATACTGCATATCTGGGATTACACGTGCACAAGTGACTGTCACATTTAGGACAGAAATACAGCTTTTTGGTTAGGGTGAAAAAAAACTCTAATATACCACACATCTAAGATTAGACAAGCATGAGTGACTGTCACATTTAGGCCATAAATATAGCTTTAGCATACTGGGGTGAAAAAAGCCTCTCATATACTGCACATCTGGAATTACACATGCATAAGTGACTGTTACATTTAGGACAGAAATACAGCTTTTTGGTTTGGGTGAAAAAACCCTCTAATATACTGCACATCTGGGATTAGACAAGCATAAGTGACTGTCACATTTAGGCCAGAAATATGGCTTTTTGGTTACTGGGGTGAAAAAAGCCTCTAATATATTGCACATATAGGATTACACGTGCATAAGTGACTGTCACATTTAGACCATAAAAACGGCTTTGGCATACTGGGGTGAAAAAAGCCTCATATACTGCACATCTGGGATTACACATGCATAAGTAACTGTCACATTTCGGACAGAAATACAGCTTTTTTGTTAGGGTGAAAAAACCCTCTAATATACCACAAATCTGGGATTAGACAAGCATAAGTGACTGTCACATTTAGGACAGAAATACAGCTTTTTGGTTACGGTGAAAAACCCTCTAAAATACTGCACATCTGGGATTAGACAAGCATAAGTAACTGTCACATTTAGGACAGAAATACAGCTTTTTTGTTAGGGTGAAAAAACCCTTTAATATACCACACATCTGGGATTAGACAAGCATAAGTGACTGTTACATTTAGGACAGAAATACAGCTTTTTCTTTAGGGTGAAAAACCCTCTAAAATACTGCACATCTGGGATTAGACAAGCATAAGTGACTGTCACATTTAGGACAGAAATACAGCTTTTTGGTTGGGGTAAAAAAAAACTCTAATATACTGCACATCTGGGATTAGTCAAGCATAAGTGACTGTCACATTTAGGACAGCAATACGGCTTTTTGGTCACTGAGGTGAAAAAAGCCTCTAATATATTGCCCATCTGGGTTTACACGTGATTAAGTGACTGTCACATTTAGGCTATATATACGGCTTTAACATACTGGGGTGAAAAAAGCCTCTCATATACTGCATATCTGGGATTACACGTGCACAAGTGACTGTCACATTTAGGACAGAAATACAGCTTTTTGGTTAGGGTGAAAAAAAACTCTAATATACCACACATCTGTGATTAGACAAGCATAAGTGACTGTCACATTTAGGACAGAAATACAGCTTTTTGGTTAGGGTGAAAAAACCCTCTAATATACCACACATCTGGGATTAGACAAGCATAAGTAACTGTCACATTTAGGACAGAAATACAGATTTTTGATTAGGGTAAAAAAAAAACCTCTAATATACTGCACATCTGGGATTAGACAAGCATAAGTGACTGTCACATTTAGGACAGCAATATGGCTTTTTGGTCACTGGGGTGAATAAAGCCTCTAATATATCGCACATCTGGGATTACACATGCATAAGTGACTGTCACATTTAGGACAGAAATACAGCTTTTTGGTTAGGGTGAAAAACCCTCTAAAATACTGCACATCTGGGATTAGACAAGCATAAGTGACTGTCACATTTAGGACAGAAATACAGCTTTTTGGTTAGGGTGAATAAACCCTCTAAAATACTGCACATCTGGGATTAAACAAAAATAAGTGAATGTCACATTAAGACTAAAATACAGCTTTTTGGTTAGGGTGAAAAACCCTCTAAAATACTGCACATCTGGGATTACACGTGCATAAGTGACTGTCACATTTAGGATAGAAATACAGCTTTTTGGTTAGGGTGAAAAAATCCTCTAATATACTGCACATCTGGGATTAGACAAGCATAAGTGACTGTCACATTTAGGACAGAAATACAATTTTTTTGTTAGGATGAAAAAACCCTCTAATATACTGCACATCTGGGATTAGACAAGCATAAGTGACTGTCACATTTAGGACAGAAATATGGCTTTTTGGTTACTGGGGTGAAAAAAGCCTCTAATACATTGCACATATAGGATTACACGTGCATAAGTGACTGTCACATTTAGACCATAAATACGGCTTTGGCATACTGAGGTGAAAAAAGCCTCCCATATGCTGCACATCTGGGATAACACATGCATAAGTGACTGTCACATTTAGGACAGAAATACAACTTTTTGGTTAATGTGAAAAAACCCTCTAATATACTGCACATCTGGGATTAGACAAGCATAAGTGACTGTCACATTTAGGACAGAAATACATCTTTTTTGTTAGGGTGAAAAAACCCTCTAATATACCACACATCTGGGATTAGACAAGCATAAGTGCCTGTCACATTTAGGACAGAAATACAACTTTTTGGTTAATGTGAAAAAACCCTCTAATATATCACACATCTGGGATTAGACAAGCATAAGTGACTGTCACATTTAGGCCATAAATATAGCTTTGGCATACTGGTGTGACAAAAGCCTCTCATATACTGCACATCTGAGATTGCACGTGCATAAGTGACTGTTACATTTAGGACAGAAATACAGCTTTTTAGTTAGGGTGAAAAAACCCTCTAATATACTGCACATCTGGGATTAGACAAGCATAAGTGACTGTCACATTTAGACCATAATTACGGCTTTGGCATACTGGGGTGAAAAAAGCCACTCATATACTGCACATCTGGGATTACACATGCATAAGTGACTGTCACATTTAGGACTGAAATACAGCTTTTTGGTTAGGGTGAAAAAACCCTCTAGTTAGTATACTGCACATCTGGTATTACACATGCATAAGTGACTGTCACATTTAGGACAGAAAAACAGCTTTTTTGTTAATGTGAAAAAACCCTCTAATATTCTGCACATCTGGGATTCGACAAGCATAAGTTTCTGTCACATTTAGGACAGAAATACCACTTTTTGGTTAGGGTGAAAAAAACCTCTAATATACCACACATCTGGGATTAGACAAGCATAAGTAACTGTCACATTTAGGACAGAAATACTGATTTTTGGTTAGGGTAAAAAAAAAACTCTAATATACTGCACAACTGGGATTAGACAAGCATAAGTGACTGTCACATTTAGGACAGCAATATGGCTTTTTGGTCACTGGGGTGAAAAAAGCCTCTAATATATTGCACATCTGGGATTACACATGCATAAGTCACTGTCACATTTAGGACAGAAATACAGCTTTTTGGTTAGGGTGAAAAAACCCTCTAATATACTGCACATCTGGGATTAGACATGCATAAGTGAATGTCACATTTAGGACAGAAATACAGCTTTTTGGTTAGGGTGAAAAACCCTCTAAAATACTGCACATCTGGGATTAGACAAGCATAAGTGACTGTCACATTTAGGACAGAAATACAGCTTTTTGGTTAGGGCGAACAAACCCTCTAAAATACTGCACATCTGGGATTAAACAAAAATAAGTGAATGTCACATTAAGACTAAAATACAGCTTTTTGGTTAGGGTGAAAAACCCTCTAAAATACTGCACATCTGGGATTACACGTGCATAAGTGACTGTCACATTTAGGACAGAAATACAATTTTTTAGTTAGGGTGAAAAAACCCTCTAATATACTGCACATCTGGGATTAGACAAGCATAAGTGACTGCCACATTTAGGACAGAAATATGGCTTTTTGGTTACTGGGGTGAAAAAAGCCTCTAATATATTGCACATCTAGGATTACACGTGCATAAGTGACTGTCACATTTAGACCATAAATACGGCTTTGGCATACTGAGGTGAAAAAAGCCTCTCATATGCTGCACATCTGGGATTACACATGCATAAGTGACTGTCACATTTAGCACAGAAATACAACTTTTTGTTTAATGTGAAAAAACCCTCTAATATACTGCACATCTGGGATTAGACAAGCATAATTGACTGTCACATTTAGGACAGAAATACATCTTTTTTGTTAGGTGAAAAAGCCCTCTAATATACCACACATCTGGGATTAGACAAGCATAAGTGACTGTCACATTTAGGACAGAAATACAATTTTTTAGTTAGGGTGAAAAAACCCTCTAATATACTGCACATCTGGGATTAGACAAGCATAAGTGACTGCCACATTTAGGACAGAAATATGGCTTTTTGGTTACTGGGGTGAAAAAAGCCTCTAATATATTGCACATATAGGATTACACGTGCATAAGTGACTGTCACATTTAGACCATAAATACGGCTTTGGCATACTGAGGTGAAAAAAGCCTCTCATATGCTGCACATCTGGGATTACACATGCATAAGTGACTGTCACATTTAGCACAGAAATACAACTTTTTGTTTAATGTGAAAAAACCCTCTAATATACTGCACATCTGGGATTAGACAAGCATAATTGACTGTCACATTTAGGACAGAAATACATCTTTTTTGTTAGGTGAAAAAGCCCTCTAATATACCACACATCTGGGATTAGACAAGCATAAGTGACTGTCACATTTAGGACAGAAATACAACTTTTTGGTTAATGTGAAAAAACCCTCTAATATACTGCACATCTGGGATTAGACAAGCATAAGTGACTGTCACATTTAGGACAGAAATACAACTTTTTGGTTAATGTGAAAAAACCCTCTAATATATCGACACATCTGGGATTAGACAAGCATAAGTGACTGTCACATTTAGGCCATAAATATAGCTTTGGCATACTGGTGTGACAAAAGCCTCTCATATACTGCACATCTGGGATTACACGTGCATAAGTGACTGTTACATTTAGGACAGAAATACAGCTTTTTAGTTAGGGTGAAAAAACCCTCTAATATTTTGCACATCTGGGATTAGATAAGCATAAGTGACTGTTACATTTAGGCCAGAAATACGGCTTTTTGGTTACTGGAGTGAAAAAAGCTTTTAATATATTGCACATCTAGGATTACACGTGCATAAGTGACTGTCACATTTAGACCATAATTACGGCTGTGGCATACTGGGGTGAAAAAAGCCACTCATATACTGCACATCTGGGATTACACATGCATAAGTGACTGACACATTTAGGACAGAAATACAGCTTTTTGGTTAGGGTGAAAAAATCCTCTAGTATACTGCACATCTGGTATTAGACAAGCATAAGTGACTGTCACATTTAGGACAGAAAAACAGCTTTTTGGTTAATGTGAAAAAACCCTCTAATATTCTGCACATCTGGGATTCGACAAGCATAAGTGACTGTCACATTTAGGACAGAAATACCACTTTTTGGTTAGGGTGAAAAAACCTTCTTATATATTGCACATCTGGAATTAGACAAGCATAAGTGACTGTCACATTTTGGACAGAAATACAGCTTTTTAGTTAGGGTGAAAAACCCTCTAATATACTGCACATCTGGGATTTGACAAGCATAATTGACTGTCACATTTAGGACAGAAATACAGCTTTATAAATAGGGTGAAAAAACGCTCTAATAATCTGGTCATCTGGTATTAGACAAGCATAAGTGACTGTCACATTTAGGACAGAAATACAGCTTTTTGGTTAGGGTGAAAAAATCCTCTAATATACTGCACATCTGGGATTAGACAAGCATAAGTGACTGTCACATTTAGGACAGAAATACAGCTTTTTGGTTAGGGTGAAAAAATCCTCTAATATACTGCACATCGGGGATTAGACAAGCATAAGTGACTGTCACATTTAGGACAGAAATACAGCTTTTTGGTTACGGTGAAAAAACCCTCTAATATCCTGCACATCTGGGATTAGACTAGCATAAGTGACTGTCACATTTAGGACAGAAATACGGCTTTTTGGTCATTGGGGTGAAAAAAGCCTCTGATATATTGCACATCTGGGATTACACGTGCATAAGTGATGGTCACATTTAGGCCATAAATACGGCTTTAACATACTGGGGTGAAAAAAGCCTCTGATATACTGCACATCTGGGATAAGACGTGCATAAGTGAGTGTCACATTTAGGCCACAAATTCCGCTGTCATATAGAGTTAAAAAAATAATAATTGAGTGCAATACCCTACATCTGCGTTTTTATTAGAGGTTAATTATTTTTAACAGGTTTAACCACTTTTTACTTTGCTTTGTAAACGCTAACTATAAGGAAAACATCTAATAAGGGACGCGGTCAAGGTCGTGGTGGTGGTGTTTTTGGAGCCTCTGTTGCAGGGAGAGGACGTGGCCGTTCTGCCACAGCTACACGTCCTACTGAACCTACTACCTCAGGTCCCAGTAGCCACCAGAATCTACAGTGATATTTGGTCGGGCCTAATGCCGTTCTAAAAATGGTAAGGCCTGAGCAAGTACAGGCGCTAGTCAATTGGGTGGCCGACAGTGGATCCAGTACGTTCACATTATCTCCCACCCAGTCTTCTGCAGAAAGCGCACAGGTGGCGCCTGAAACCCATGCTAATCAGTCTGTCACATCACTCCCGTGCATATCGGGGAACCTGTCTGAGCCTCAAGTCATGCAGCAGTCTCTTATGCTGTTTGAAGACTCTGCTGGCAGGGTTTCCCAAGGGCATCCACCTAGACCTTCCCCAAGGGTGGAAGACTTAGAATGCACTGACGCACAACCTCTTATGTTTCCTGATGAGGACATGGGAATACCACCTCAGCACGTCTCTGATGATGACGAAACACAGGTGCCAAATGCGTCGTCTTTCTGCAGTGTGCAGACCGAAAAGGAGGTCAGGGAGGAAGACTGGGTGGAAGACGATGCAGGGAACGATGAGGTCCTAGACCCCACATGGAAGGAAGGTCGTGCCACTGACTTTCAGAGTTCGGAGGAAGAGGCAGTGGTGAGACCGAGCCAACAGCGTATCAAAAGCGGGAGCAGGGTGCAAAAGCAGAGCAGCCGTCGCCAAAACAATTCGCCTGTTACTGGCCACCGTCACCAGGGACCGAGCACACCAAAGGCAGCTTCAAGGAGATCCCTGGCATGGCAATTCTTCACACAATGTGCTGACGACAAGACCCGAGTGGTTTGCACGCTGTGCCATCAGAGCCTGAAGCGAGGCATTAATGTTCTGAACCTTAGCACAACCTGCATGACCAGGCATCTACAGTCATGGCCAAAAGTTTTGAGAATTACATAAATATTGGAAATTGGAAAAGTTGCTGCTTAAGTTTTTATAATAGCAATTTGCATATACTCCAGAATGTTATGAAGAGTGATCAGATTAATTGCGTAGTTCTTTTTTTGCCATGAAAATTAACTTAATCCCAAAAAAAACTTTCCACTGCATTTCATTGCTGTCATTAAAGGACCTGCTGAGATCATTTCAGTAATCGTCTTGTTAACTCAGGTGAGTATGTTGACGAGCTCAAGGCTGGAGATCATTATGTCAGGCTGATTGGGGTAAAATGGCAGACTTGACATGTTAAAAGGAGGGTGATGCTTGAAATCATTGTTCTTCCATTGTTAACCATGGTGACCTGCAAAGAAACGCGTGCAGCCATCGTTGCTTGCATAAAAATGGCTTCACAGGCAAGGATATTGTGGCTACTAAGATTGCAAATCAATCAACAATTTATAGGATCATCAAGAACTTCAAGGAAAGATGTTCAATTCTTGTTAAGAAGGCTTCAGGCGTCCAAGAAAGTCAAGCAAGCGCCAGGATCGTCTCCTAAAGAGGATTCAGCTGCGGATCAGAGTGCCACCAGTGCAGAGCTTGCTCAGGAATGGCAGCAGGCAGGTGTGAGCGCATCTACACGCACAGTGAGACGAAGACTTTTGGAAGATGGCCTGGTGTCAAGAAGGGCAGCAAAGAAGCCACTTCTCTCCAAAAAAAAAGATCAGGGACAGATTGATCTTCTGCAGAAAGTATGGTGAATGGACTGCTGAGGACTGGGGCAAAGTCATATTCTCCGATGAAGCCTCTTTCCGATTGTTTGGGGCATCTGGAAAAAGGCTTGTCCAGAGAAGAAAAGGTGAGCGCTACCATCAGTCCTGTGTCATGCCAACAGTAAAGCATCCTGAGACCATTAATGTGTGGGGTTGCTTCTCATCCAAGGGTCCAAGGCTCACTCACAATTTTTCCCAAAAACAGCCATGAATAAAGAATGGTACCAAAACACCCTCCAACAGCAACTTCTTCCAACAATCCAACAACAGCTTGGTGAAGAACAATGCATTTCCCAGCACGATGGAGCACCGTGCCATAAGGCAAAAGTTATAAGTGGCTCGGGGACCAAAACTTTGACATTTTTGGTCCATGGCCTGGAAACTCCCCAGATCTTAATCCCATTGAGAACTTGTGGTCAATACTCAAGAGGCGGGTGGACAAACAAAAACCCACTAATTCTGACATACTCCAAGAAGTGATTATGAAAAAATGGGTTGCTATCAGTCAGGAAATGGCCCAGAAGTTTATTGAGAGCATGCTCAGTCGAATTGCAGAGGTCCTGAAAAATTGGGCCAACACTGCAAATACTGACTCTTTGCATAAATGTCATGTAATTGTCGATAAAAACCTTTGAAACATATGAAGTGTGTGTAATTATATTTCACTACATCACAGAAACAACTGAAACAAAGATCTAAAAGCAGTTTAGCAGCAAACTTTGTGAAAACTAATATTTGTGTCATTCTCAAAACTTTTGGCCACGACTCTACATGCTAGACACGGGCTGCAGTGAAGTAAGCACCTTCTAAACCAAGAAAGGGCTCAGGCCCCTCCTGCTCCCTCTTCTGCTGCTGCCTCGGCCTCTTCCTCTGTCTCTGGAGGAACGTTGGCACCTGCCGCCCAGAAAACAGAGGATGTACCACCAACAACACCACCATGTCACACAGAAGTGTTCAGCTCTCCATCTCACAAACCATTGAGAGAAAGCGTAAGTTCCCACCCAGCCACCCTCAATCCCTGGCCCTGAATGCTAGCATTTCTAAACTGCTGGCCTATGAAATGCTGTCATTCAGGCTGGTGGAGACGGACAGCTTCAAACAGCTCATGTCGCTTGCTGTTCCACAGTATGTCGTTCCCAGCCGCCACTACTTCTCCAGGAGATCCGTGCCCTCCCTGCACAACCAAGTATCGGATAAAATCAAGTGTGCACTGTGCAACGCCATCTGTGGCAAGGTCTACCTAACCACAGATACGTGGACCAGTAAGCACGGCCAGGGACGCTATATCTCCCTAACTGCGTAAATGTAGTGGCGGCTGGACCCCAGGCGGAGAGCTGTTTGGCGCACGTCCTTCCGCTGCCAAGGATCGCAAGGCATCATTCTTTGCCTCCTGTTGCCTCCTCTTCCTACTCGGCTTCCTCCTCCTCTTCTACAAACTCCTCATCCGGTCAGCGACAGACCTTCACCAACAACTTCAGCACAGCCAGGGGTATACGTCAGCAGGCCGTTCTGAAACTAATGTGTTTGAGGGACAGGCCCCACACCGCTCTGGAGTTGTGGCGGGGTATAGAACAACAGACCGACGAGTGGTTGCTGCCAGTGAGCCTCAAGCCCGGCCTGGTGGTGTGCGATAATGGGCAAAATCTTGTTGCAGCTCTGGGACTAGCCGGTTTGATGCACATCCCTTGCCTGGCTCATGTGCTGAATTTGCTGGTGCAGAAATTCATTCACAACTACCCCAACATGTCTGAGCTGCTGCATAAAGTGCGGGCCTTCTGTGCGCGCTTCCGGGGTTCTCATCCTGCTGACGCTCGGCTGTCTGCTCTACAGCGTAACTTCGGCCTTCCAGCTCCCCGCCTCATATGCGACGTGCCCACTAGGTGGAACTCCACCTTACACATGCTGGATAGACTGTGCGAGCAGCAGCAGGCCATAGTGGAGTTTCAGCTGCTGCACGCACGGGTGAGTCAAACTGCGGAACAGCATCACTTCACCACCAATGACTGGGCCTCCATGCGAGACCTGTGTGCCCTGTTGCGCTGTTTCGAGTACTCCACCAACATGGCCAGTGGCGATGACGCCGTTATCAGCATTACAATACCACTTCTATGCTTCCTTTAGAAAACACTTTGGGCGATGATGAAAGAGGATGTGGCCCAGGACGAGGAGGAGGAAGAGGGGTCATCTCTAACACTTTCAGGCCAGTCTTTAAGAAGTGGCTCAGAAAGAGGATTTTTGCAACAGCAGAGGCCAGGTACAAATTTGGCCAGCCAGGGCCCACTACTGGAGGACGAGGAGGAGGAGGAGGAGGATGAGGAGGATGATGGGGATGTAGCATGTTTACAGCCGGGTGGCATCCAACGCAGCTCGGGCTATCACTGGTGCGTTGCTGGGGGGATACGGAGGATGCAGACGATACGCCTCCCACAGAGGTCAGCTTGTCCTTACCTCTGGGCAGCCTGGCACACATGAGCGACTACATGATGCAGTGCCTGCGCAACGACTGCAGAATTGCCCACATTTTAACGTGTGCTGACTACTGGGTGGCCACCCTGCTGGATCCCCGTTACAAAGACAATGTGCCGTCCTTAATTCCCTCACTGGAGCGTGATCGGAAGATGCACGACTACAGGCGTACGCTGGTAGACGCGCTCCTGAGAGCATTCCCGACTGACGCCGGGGGACAAGTGGAAGCACAAGGCGATGGCAGGGGAGGAGGAAGAGGTTGCCAACGCAGCTGTGTTAGCGCCAGCACCTCAGAAGGCAGGGTTAGCATGGCCGACTGTCACGGATGGTGTACAGGAAACAAGACAATACCATATAAACAATGTCTCTCTGGATCCACAACTAAGGAACAAAGGGAGACCCCTGCAATAGACCTGCCGCTCTCCCTCACTGCTCAGCCTATGCGAACACCCCAAAGGTGGATGGCCGCATATCCACGTTCCTCGGCTATCTATTACCTGAAGACCCTACAATAGTGAAGGGACACGACCACCGGCTCCCTACACTGACACGGAGGGAGTCAGGGTCACCTGGATCCAGAAAAGACAAAATCATAAATACATAAACAGCACTTATCTTGCAGACGAATGACGACTGACGACTGACGACTGGGAACAGGGAACTGGGAACTGGGAACAGCATGCACACACACTCCAGGAAGTTGTATCAGCCGCACACTACTGCATTATGGGGAGGAACTTAAAGGGTAGCGATCAGTCCAACTGCATGACAGCTGAGATAGACTAACGAGATGAGAAACTAAACCAAAACAAAGAAATTCAAGGAGGAGGATCTGAGAAGCTCCTGTGAGCGCTTCTCAGCTGTCTGGCTGTGACAGTACCCCTCCCTCTAGGAGTGGACTCCGGACACTCAGAGCCCACCTTCTCAGGATGGGACCTATGGAAAGCCCTGATGAGACGAGAGGCCTTAATGTCCGTCACTGGGACCCACATCCTCTCCTCAGGACCATAACCCTCCCAATGAACGAGGTACTGGAGGAACCGCGGACAAGCCGAGAATCCACAATCCTAGAGACCTGAAATTCAAGATTTCCATCAACCATAATCGGAGGAGGAGGCAAAGGCGAGGGTACAATAGGTTGAACATAAGGTTTCAATAAGGACTTATGAAAAACATTATGGATCTTCCAAGTCTGAGGAAGATCAAGACGGTAGGCAACAGGATTGATGACAGACAGGATCTTGTAAGGCCCAATAAACCTAGGACCCAACTTCCAGGAGGGAACCTTCAATTTGATATTCTTGGTAGACAACCACACCAGATCACCAACATTCAGGTCCGGACCAGGCACACGTCTCTTATCCGCCACACGCTTATATCTCTCACTCATGCTCTTTAGATTATCCTGAATCTTTTGCCAAATAGATGACAAAGACGAGGAGAATCTGTCCTCATCAGGCAAACCAGAAGAGCCCTCTCCCGAGAAAGTCCCAAACTGCGGATGGAACCCATATGCACCAAAAAATGGTGACTTATCAGAGGACTCCTGACGACGGTTATTTAAAGCAAACTCAGCAAGGGACAAAAAAGAACACCAATCCTCCTGATTCTCCGCCACAAAACAGCGCAGATATGTCTCCAGATTCTGATTGACGCGCTCTGTCTGGCCATTCGACTGCGGATGGAAAGCAGAAGAGAATGACAACCGAACCCCCAAGCGAGAACAGAAAGCCTTCCAGAATCTGGAAACAAACTGCGTGCCCCTATCAGAGACTATGTCTGAAGGAATCCCATGCAATTTGACAATGTGGTCAATAAATGCCTGCGCCAGCGTCTTAGCATTGGGCAAACCAGGGAAAGGGATAAAATGCACCATTTTGCTAAAACGGTCCACCACCACCAGAATCACAGACTTCCCCGAGGAACGAGGCAAGTCCGTTATGAAGTCCATGGACAGATGTGTCCAAGGACGGGAAGAAATGGGCAAAGGAAGGAGAGGACCTGATGGCCGTGAATGAGGGACCTTGGCACGAGCGCAAGTCTCGCAAGCTGCCACAAAACCCTCAACCGACTTACGAAGCGCAGGCCACCAGAATCTCCGAGCGATGAGATCCAGTGTGGCTCTTGCCCCCGGGTGCCCAGCAAGGACCGTGTCGTGGTGTTCTTTAAAAATCTTGTGTCTCAAAGCGAGAGGCACAAACAACCTCCCAGGAGGACAAAGATCAGGAGCTTCTGACTGGGCTGCCTGCACCTCTGCCTCCAATTCAGGAAAAAGAGCAGAGACCACCACACCTTCAGCCAAAATGGGACCCGGGTCTTCAAAATTCCCACCTCCCGGAAAACAACGTGACAGGGCATCTGCCTTCACATTCTTAACCCCAGGGCGGAACGTAACAACAAAATTAAACCTTGAAAAGAACAAAGACCATCTGGCCTGTCTCGGGTTCAGACGCTTGGCTGACTCCAAATAGGCCAGATTTTTATGGTCAGTAAACACGGTAATAGGGTGTCTGGCTCCCTCTAGCCAATGGCGCCATTCCTCAAAAGCCAACTTGATGGCCAACAATTCCCTATCTCCCACATCATAATTTCTCTCTGCGGAGGAGAGTTTCTTTGAGAAAAAGGCACACGGTTGCCATTTGGCAGGAGAGGAACCCTGAGACAAGACCGCACCCACCCCTACCTCAGAAGCATCAACCTCAACTATGAAGGGTAACGAAATATCAGGTTGTACTAGGATGGGAGCGGAAGCAAAACTCTCCTTGATATTAGAAAAGGCCTTACGCGCCTCTACCGACCAGGAAGAAAAATCTACCCCCTTTCTGGTCATATCAGTGAGTGGTTTAACAACAGAGGAATAATTCAAAATAAATTTCCTGTAATAATTGGCAAAGCCCAAAAAACGCATCAGCGCCTTCTGGTTCTCAGGAAGCTCCCACTCAAGCACAGCGCAGACCTTCTCGGGGTCCATGCGAAAACCAGAAGCGGAGACAAGAAACCCCAGAAATTGGATTTCTGGAACCGCAAACACACATTTTTCCAGTTTCGCATATAATTTATTCTCCCGCAGAATGAGCAAGACCTGACGTAAGTGTTCCTTATGAGTCTTGAAATCAGGAGAAAAAATCAAAATGTCATCCAAATACAATAATACAAATTTTCCCATTAAATGATAAAAAATGCTGTTGACGAAATGCTGAAAAACGGCTGGGGCATTCATCAAACCAAAAGGCATAACCAAATTCTCAAAATGGCCCTCAGGGGTATTGAAAGCCGTCTTCCATTCGTCTCCTTCTCTGACCCTAACCAGTTTGTATGCCCCTCTTAGGTCTAATTTGGAAAAGACTTTAGCCCCAACAACCTGGTTAAACAGGTCTGGGATTAGAGGAAGCGGATAAGGATCACGAATAGTGATACTGTTCAGCTCCCTGAAATCCAGACAAGGTCTTAAAGAACCATCTTTTTTCTTAACAAAGAAAAAACCAGCGGCAACAGGTGACTTCGAGGGTCGTATGTGTCCTTTTCTCAAACTCTCAGAGATATAAGCCCGCATAGCGACCCTCTCAGGTTGGGAGAGATTGTATAAACGAGATTTAGGCAGCTTGGCGCCTGGGATGAGATTAATAGGGCAATCATACTCCCTGTGCGGAGGTAAACCCTGAACTCCACTGTCAGTTAAGACATCCAAAAATTCAGAGAGGAAAGGTGGTACAGTCTTAGTAGAAACCTCAGAAACAGATGTTATGAGGCAATTCTCTCTGCAAAAGTTACTCCAACCATTTATTTGCCTCGCTTGCCAATCAATGGTGGGGTTATGTTTAGTGAGCCAGGGTAGCCCCAACACTAGAGGAGTAGGCAAACCGCTAAGGACGAAACATGACACATCCTCAACATGAGCATCACTCACAATTAAACGGATGTTGTGAACTATGCCCTTTAATGATTTCTGAGAAAGTGGAGCTGAATCAATAGCAAAAACAGGAATATCCTTTCCCAAAGTGCATACCTGGAAACCATGAGTTATTGCAAATTGATTATCAATGAGGTTGACAGCTGCTCCACTATCCACAAAAATCTCACAAAAAATGCTCTTGCTCTCTAGCGCCACCCTAGCAGGCAGGACAAAACGGGAACTACAAGCAAACGGAAAACCTTCAATTTCCGCCTCAACCCTGCCAATAGTAACAGACGGAACATTTTTAAAAGATTTTTTCCTTTTTGTCTCTTTATTACTCCCAGAAAACTGCCTGAATCTCCTAGAGGGACAAACATTTGCCAAATGATTTATACCTCCACAACAAAAACAAACCCTCCCATGCGGGCTGAATCTTCTATTGTCAGAGGCAATCAACCCCAGCTGCGTGGGCTCCTGCTCAGAAGGGGCTGACAGCGACTGAGACTCCTGCGCACAGAATGAGACCGCTGCACTGTTCCGAGACTGAGTAGGACAGGAAGGAGAGATCTCTCGTCTCTCTCTAAGACGCCTGTCAATACGAACGGCCTGAGACATAGCAGAGTCCAAGGAGATAGGCCTCTCATGAAAGGAAAATGCATCTTTCAATCCCTCTGAAAGACCATGGCAAAATTGACTTCGGAGTGCAGCATCATTCCAACCAGTATCAGATGCCCATCTCCGAAATTCTGATCAGTATATCTCTGCGGATTGTTTACCCTGGCATAACAGACGTTGTCTAGACTCAGCCAGAGCAATACGATCTGGATCATCATATATCTGACCCAGGGCTAAAAAGAATTCATCCACTGAGCGGAGGGGCCGTGCCCCCTCCGGTAGCGAAAAGGCCCAAGACTGAGCATTACCCCTGAGCAATGATCCCCACCCTTCGTTCTTCATCACCAGAAGAATGGGGAAGAAGGCGAAAATGGAGTTTGCAAGCCTCTTTAAAACGCACAAAATTCTCACTACCCCCAGAGAACGTATCCGGAAGCGAGATCTTGGGCTCAGCACAAACTCCATGAACGCAAGCTGAACCGGTCACTTGAAACTGAGAAAAAATCCTACGGAGATCAGCTACCTCCAATGAAAGACCCTGGAGGCGTTCAGCCAAAAGTGAAACCGGATCCATGCTTGAGACGGTTTTGGCGGCTGATAATGTCACGGATGGCGTACAGGAAACAAGACAATACCATATAAACAATGTCTCTCTGGATCCACAACTAAGGAACAAAGGGAGACCCCTGCAATAGACCTGCCGCTCTCCCTCACTGCTCAGCCTATGCGAACACCCCAAAGGTGGATGGCCGCATATCCACGTTCCTCGGCTATCTATTACCTGAAGACCCTACAATAGTGAAGGGACACGACCACCGGCTCCCTACACTGACACGGAGGGAGTCAGGGTCACCTGGATCCAGAAAAGACAAAATCATAAATACATAAACAGCACTTATCTTGCAGACGAATGACGACTGACGACTGGGAACAGGGAACTGGGAAATGGGAACTGGGAACTGGGAACTGGGAACAGCATGCACACACACTCCAGGAAGTTGTATCAGCCGCACACTACTGCATTATGGGGAGGAACTTAAAGGGTAGCGATCAGTCCAACTGCATGACAGCTGAGATAGACTAACGAGATGAGAAACTAAACCAAAACAAAGAAATTCAAGGAGGAGGATCTGAGAAGCTCCTGTGAGCGCTTCTCAGCTGTCTGTCTGTGACACCGACATGGGGAAAAGCTTTGTCAGCCTTGGAGGTGCTGACTTGCCCTGCAGCCAGTGTATAGTGTGAACGTGTGTTAAGCACGGCAGAGAGCATTATCACAAGCCGCAGCCAATGTGGTCAAGCTTACGTTTATTAAAATGAACCAGGCATGGATCCCACAAGACTTGTCCGTACCTTGTGCAGAATAGACATTTATACCAGCCTCAACCATCCATTCTTGTACTCAAGTGCACTTATTCTTTGTTTTATTTTGTTATATGTCCCAATATTTTAAAATAATAAAAAAAACAACACAAATCAGTGTTGGCTACCTATTCCTCCTTCACCGCCGCTTCCACCTACACCGCCACGTCAACCTACACCGCCACATCCACCCATCCACCGCCTCCTCAACCTCCTACTCCTAGATCGAATTTTTCTGTATTTTATGTTAATTTAAGTCATTTCCCTATCCACATTTGTTTGCAGAACAGTTGTCATGCTCTTAAGCACATTTTGATGCTTTTTGCAGCCCTCTAGCCCTTTCCAGGACTATTTTAGAGCCATTTTAGAGCCCAAAAGTTTGGGTCCCTATTGACTTCAATGGGGTTCGGGGTCAAGTTCGGGTCCCGAACCCAAACTTTTTTTTAAAGTTCGGCCGAACCTGCCGAACCGGAACATCCAGGTGTCCGCTCAACTCTATTTATCACTTCAAAAATTTGTTTCGGCATGCTTGATGCAAGCGTTTCCATGAGATGAGTGGGAACATTTCTCCAAGTCATGAAGACGGCCGCACGAAGGCCATCTACTGTCTGGAACTGTTGTCCATTTTTGTAAACTTCCCTTGCCATCCATCCCCAAAGGTTCTCAATTGGATTTAGATCAGGGGAACACGCAGGATGGGCCAAAAGAGTGATGTTATTCTCCTGGAAGAAGTCCCTTGTCCTGCGGGCATTGTTTACTGTAGCGTTGTCCTATTGAAAACCCAGTCATTACCACACAGACGAGGGCTCTCAGTCATGAGGAATGCTCCCTGCACTTCCTGAAGCTCCATTGTTCCACTGAAGGAAAAAGCACCCCAGACCATTATGGCGCCCCCTCCACTGTGGCGCGAAGAAATCATCTCAAATGGGATCTGCTTGTCATGCCAGTAACGTTGGAAACCATCAGGACCATCAAGGTTAAATTTTTTCTCATCAGAGAATAAAACTCTCTTCCACCTTTGAATGTCCCATGTTTGGTGCTCTCTTGCAATGTCCAAACGAGCAGTTCTGTGCCGTTCAAGGAGACGAGGTCTTTGAAGAAGTTATTTGTTTTTGAAGCCCTTCAGTCTCAGATGCCGTCTGATGGTTATTGGGGCTGCAGTCAGCTCCAGTAAGGGCCTTAATTTGGGTGGAGGATCGTCCAGTGTCTTGACGGACAGCCAATTGGATCCTCTGGCTCAGTGCTGATGAAATTTTTTTGGGTCTTCCACTTGACTTTTTTGTTCCATAACCCTCAGGATCATTTAAGAAATTCCAAATGACTGTCTTACTGCGTCCCACCTCAGGAGCTATGGCGCGCTGTGAGAGACCCTGCTTATGCAATTCAAGAACCCGACCACGTTCAAAAAGGGAGAGTTTTTTTGCCTTTGCTATCACAACGTGTGACTACCTGACAGAAAATGACAATGAATCCACATCTTTGCACAAATTTGGCTTTTTAAAGGCATGTGGTCTTAAAATTTGGATCAGCTGAAAAACAGCCTTTCAGTTTAATCGTTATTTTCAATTAATTGAATGCTCAAAAAATGTTTTGTCTCACTCTCATTTCTTCTTGTTGCATGTTGAAGCTCTACTTGGAACCTTGTTAAGATCCAACAATGTAAAATATGAATTTTTGCCATTTTTCAAGTGGTCTTAAACTTTTGATCAGGACTGTATTGTGCTGCTATTCTGCTATTAAGAAAATACCCATTTTGTTCAAAAATCTTTAATTGCGGCCTAGTCTGGATCTCTACGTGTGAGATACACCCTTTACATACTGTGGTTCTATTCTGCTATTAATAAAACACCCATTTTGGGCAAAAATCTTTAATTGCGGACTAGTCTGGATCTGTACGTGTGAGATACACCCTTTACATACTGTGGTTCTATTCTACTATTAAAAAACACCCATTTTGGGCAAAAATCTTTAATTGCGGCCTAGTCTGGATCTGTATATGTGAGATACACCCTTTACATACTGCGGTTCTATTCTGCTATTAGAAAAACACTAATTTTGTGCAAAAATCTTTAATTGCGGCCTAGTCTGCATCTGTACGTGTGAGATACACACTTTAGATACTGTAGTTCTATTCTGCTATTAATAAAACACACATTTTGTGCAAAAATCTTTAAATGAGGACTAGTCTGGATCTGTACGTGTGAGATACACCCTTTACATACTGTGGTTCTTTTCTGCTATTAATAAAACACCCATTTAGGGCAAGATCCTAAATTTGAGAAATATGAGGAGAGTGTCAAACAAGGGACGTGGCCCTGGTCGTGGTGCTGCTGGTGTTGGTGGAGCTACTGTTGCAGGGAGAGGACGTGGTCGATCTGTGCCAGCTACACGCACAAGTGAAACCCCTTCCTCAGGTGCGAGTAGGCGACATAACCTTCAGCGGTATTTGGTCGGGCCTAATGCGGCTCTACGAATGGTGAGGCCAGAACAAGTACAGGCGATAGTAGATTGGGTTGCTGACAGTGCCTCCAGTTCCTACACATTGTCTGCCACCCAGTCTCCTGCTGAAAGATCAGAGTTGGCACCTGCAGCTGATGTCCATCAGTCTTTCACCTCACCCCCTTGCAAATCAGCCAAGCAGTCTGTGCCCCAAGTTATGCAAAAGTCTCTTCTGCTTTTTGATGACTCTGCTAGCAGGGTTTCCCAGGGCCATCCACATAGCCCTTCCCCAGAAGTAGAAGAGATTGAGTGCACCGATGCCCAACCACTTTTGTTTCAATATAAGTACATGGGAGGACCACCGCAGCACGTCTCGGATGATTACGAAACAGAGGTGCCAACTGCTGGGGCTTTCGAAATTGTGCTAACCGACAAGTGGGGCAGGGGTGAAGTCTGGGTGGGAGATGATGTGGAGGACGATGAGGTCCTCGATTCCACATGGAATCAAGGTCATGCGAGTGACCTGTGTAGTTTGGAGGAAGAGGCGGTGTTCGCACAGAGCCACCAACACAGCAGAAGAGGGAGCAGGGTGCAAAAGCGGAGCAGCCGTCCCCTAGACAGTACGCCTGCTACTGCCCACCGAGCCCAGGGACCGAGCACACCAAAGCCAGCTTCAAGGAGTTCCATGGCGTGGCAGTTCTTCAGACAATGTGCTGACGACAAGACACTAGTGGTTTGCACGCTATGTAATCAGAGCCTAAAGCGAGGCATAAACATTCTCAACCTGAGCACAACCTGCATGACCAGGCATCTAAGTGCAAAGCACGAGCTGCAGCGGAGTAGACACCTCAAAAACCAAGAAAGGTCTCTGGCTCCTCCTGCTTCCTCTTCTGCTGCAGTCTCAGCCTCTTCATCCACCTCTGGAGTGACAGTGCCACCTACCACCCCGCAAACAGAGGATCTGCCAGCAACACCACCATCTGGGTCACCAATCATCTTCACTATGTCCCACGGAAGCGTTCAGCTCTCCATCTCCCAAACACTGGAGCGGAAGAGGAAGTACCCCCCTACCCACCCGCGATCCCTGGCCCTGAATGCCAGCATTTCAAAATTACTGTCCTTTGAAATGCTGTCATTCCGTCTGGTGGAGACAGAGAGTTTTAAAGGCCATATGGCGGTGGCTGTCCCACAGTATGTCGTGCCCAGCCACCACTACTTTTCCAGGCGAGCCATCCCTTCCCAGCACAATCAAGTTGGGGACAAAATCAGGTGTGCACTGCACAACGCCATCTGTGGCAAGGTGCACCTCACTACAGATACGTGGACCAGTAAGCACGGTCAGGGACGTTATTTCTCTATAAGTGTATACTGGGTAAATGCAGTGGCGGCTGGGCCTGAGGCGGATAGCAGTTTGCCGCATGTCCTTCCACCACCGAGGATTGCAGAGCGCTTCAGTTTGCCTCCTGTTGCTTCCTCCTCCTACTCCACTCCTCATCCTTTACAGGCTCCTCATCCGGTCAGCGTAACACCTTCACCACCAACTTCAGCACAGCCTGGGGTAAACGACAGCAGGCAGTTTTAAAACTTATCTGTTTGGGGGACAATACTCACACTGCGCAGGAGCTGTAAACGGGCCTTGAACAACAGACCGATCAGTGGTTGGTGCCAGTGAGCCTCAAGCCCGGCCTGGTGGTGTGCGATAATTGGCGAAATCTCGTAGCAGCTCTGGGACTAGCCGGTTTGACGCACATCCCTTGCCTGGCGCATGTGCTGAATTTGGTGGTGCAGAGATTCCTTAAAAATTACCCCAATATGTCAGAGCTGCTGCATAAAGTGCGGGCCGTCTGTGCACGCTTTCGGCGTTCTCACCCTGCTGCTGCGCGCCTGTCAGCGCTGCAACGTAACTTCGGCCTTCCCGATCACCGCCTCATATGCGACGTGCCCACAAGGTGGAACTCCACCTTGCACATGCTGGCCAGACTGTGCGAGCAGCAGCAGGCCATAGTGGAGTTTCAGCTGCAACACGCACGGGTGAGTCGCTCTGCGGAACAGCACCACTTCACCACCAATGACTGGGCCTCCATGCGAGACCTGTGTTCCTTGTTGCGCTGTTTCGAGTACTCCACCAACATGGCAAGTGCCGATAACGCCGTTCTCAGCGTTACTATCTCACTTCTATGCCTCCTTGAAAAAAACGCTGCATGCGATGATGGAAGAGTATATGGCACAGGAGGAGGAGGAGGAAGAGGGATCATTTCGTAGGGTTTCCGGTCAGTCATTCACAAATTGCTCCGATGGTGGGTTCCTGCACCCACAAACGCCAGGTACACCATTGTCCAGCCAGGGCACAGTTCTGGAGGATGACAAGGTGGAGGATGAGGAGATGGAGGAGGAGGAACCTTGTTCACAGCAGAAAGGCAACCAGACCAGCTCATGGCCATCACTGTTGCGTGGCTGGGGGATACAGAGGACACAGACGATACACCTCCCACAGAGGACAGCTTGTCATTGCCTCTGGGCAGCCTGGCACACATGAGCGATTACATGCTGCAGTGTCTCCGCAACGACCGCCGAGTTGCTAACATTCTAACTTGTGCTGATTACTGGGTGGCCACGCTGCTGTATCCCCGTTACAAGGACAACGTACCGTCCTTAACTTCGTAACTGGAACGTGATCGTAAGATGCTTCAGTACAAGTGCAGCATGCACTTAAAACTTGGTAGACGCGTAGCTGGTGGCATTCACACCTGACAGGGGAGGAACAGTGGAAGCACAAGGCGAAGATAGAGGAGGAGGAAGAGGTCGCCAACACAGCTGGGGCACCGCCCGCACCTCAAAAGGCAGGGTTAGCATGGCAGAAATGTGGAAAAGCTTTGTCAGCACGCCACAACCACCAGCACCACCAGCTGATATGGAACGTTTTAGCAGGAGGCAGCATTTCACCAACATGGTGGAGCAGTATGTGTGCACACGCCTACACGTACTGAATGACAGGTCTGCCCCCTTCAGCTTCTGGGTCTCCAAATTGGGCACATGGCCTGAGCTTGCCCCTTATGCCGTGGAGGTGCTGGCCTGCCCTGCAGCCAGTGTATTATCTGAATGTGTGTTTAGCACAGCAGAGGGCGTTATCACAGACAAGCGCAGCCGCCTGTCCACAGCCAATGTGGACAAGCTCACGTTCATTAAAATGAACCAGGCATGGATCCCACAGGACTTGTCCGTACCTTGTGCATAATAGACATGTATACCGGCCTTAACTAGCCATTGTTATACTACAGCGCAATTGCTCATTGTTGTATTTTGGATATTTCACACTCATTTGGAGTGTACCCTAATAAAAAAATAAAAAAAAGAGAACCAAAAACCAGTGTTGGCTACCTCGTCCTCCTCCACCGCTGCTTCCACCTACACCGCTACGTCCACGGCCTCCTCAAACTCCTACTCCATATGGACCTCCACCTCATAAATCAAGTTTTTTTGGGGGAAATTTGTACGTATTTTATTTTATTTTATATCATTTCACTAATTTGTCTGTTACATTTTCGGGTGAGATTCATAAACTTTTGGGTGGGATATACCACTGCTATACCTAGTAGGCAGGTAAAAAAATGTCACTAATTTGTCTGTTACATTTTAGGGTGAAATTAATCAATTTTTGGGTATGATATACCACTGCTATACCTAGTAGACAGGTTAAAAAAAAATTCACTAATTTGTCTGTTACATTTTCTGGTGAAATTCACTAATTTTTTGGTGTGATGTACCACTGCTCTACCTAGTAGACTGTTTAAAAAAATTAACAAATTTGTCTGTTACATTTTCAGGTGAAATTCACCCATTTTTGAGTGTGATATACCACTGCTATACCTAGTAGACAGGTAAAAAAAATATCACTAACTTGTGTGTTACATTTCCGGGTGAAATTCACCAATTTTTGGCTGTGATATACCACTGCTATATATAATTGACATGTAAAAAAAAATCACTAATTTGTCTGTTACATTTTAGGGTGAAATTCACCAATTTTTGGGAGTGATATACCACTGCTATACCTAGTAGACAGGTAAAAAAAAAACACTAATTTGTCTGTTAAATTTTTGTGTGAAATTAACCAATTTTTGGCTGTAATATACCCCTCCTCTACCTAGTTGACAGCTTAATAAATTTCACAAATTTTTCTTTAACTTTTTCGGGTGACATTAAACAATTTTTGTCTGTTATAGACCCCTACTCTACCTAGTAGACAGGTTAATAAATTTCACTATTTTTTTCTGTTACATTCTTGGGTTGACATTTTACAATTTTTGACGTGAATAAACCCCTACTCTGCATAGGTGACAGGTTCAGAAATTTTTAAAAATAATCTGTTCCATTGGTGGGTGACATTAACCCATTTTTGGTGATGAAAAACCCCTACTCTGTATAGGTGACAGGGACTTAAATTTCTAAAATTCTTCTTTAATTGGCCCTTTCATTTGATCCCACTGCTTTAATAACTTTTCCCATATTTCCGCTCAATCAAAATAAAATTTCATCCATTTATCTCCCTTGGATGTGGTCTCTCTTTCTCATGCTCCCTCTCCGGCATGGAACCCTGATTCGCCGATAACCGTGATCAACATGGTAGGCTCAGAAAAGAATATTGAGGGGGGGCGGAGCTAGCGCCTGAACTGACCGGACTCATGCTGCTGTAGCTCCGTCAGTAATATCACCCACAAAGCCTGGTTTTATAGCCTGTTAAGTCTAAAATGGTCAAGATCGGCGGATCCAAAGCTGGGGACTCGTCTGGCCAGCACAGACCTGTGAACGCCGATGGAGAGATGGACAAATTTATAAAGAAAGCGGCCTCTGCCTTGCATGCCGCCGGCCTCCTGCGGCTGTTCTCCTCTGTGTGGTGGTCCTCATATCTTCTCTCTGGGCTCCCGAGTCCTGACAAGTTGTTTGAGGACCTTTCCCACTCTGCCAATCAGTGGCCGCAGCTGTGTCACGTGTCAGGGCAGTGATTTCCCGCTGAGCAAATCACTAGTCTGACACATGACACAGCTGCAGCCACTGATTGGCTGAGGGGGAAAGGTCCTCAAAGTCTTTTCGGGAGCACAGAGAGAAGATACCAGGACACAGAGGAGAAGAGAAGCTGCTGCAGACGAGACCAGGCCCAGGTGAGGAGCATAATTTTTCTTTTTTACACAACATTAATAGAGGGGGGAAATGTGCCATGGAGGGGGGGGAGAAATGTGCCATGGAGGGGGAGAAATGTGACACAAAGGGGGTGATGTAAAAAGCAAGGGTTGATGTGACATGGAGGGGGAGAAATGTGACATGGAGGGGGAGAAATGTCACATTTCTCCCCCTCCATGTCACATCACCCCCCTATGTCACATTTCTCCCCCTCCATGTCACATCACCCCTCTATGTCACATTTCTCCCCCCTCCATGTCACATATCAACACCCTCTATGTCACATTTGAACCCCCTCTATGTCACATCACGCCCTCCTTTTACATCACCCCCACGAGTTGTGGGGGGGGGGGGGGGGCGCCAAAATGTAGCTTCGCTTGTGTGTGCAAAAATCCTTGCACCGGCCCTGCCCAGACTCAGCACATGAGGTGCTCCTGGAAAGAGCCCACAGGGCCCTCAAACCCAAACCAGCTTCCACGGCCCCTCCTAGAGACATAATCTGCAAATTTCTGCACTTTCCTGTGAAGGAGGCTGTTCTCTTAAAAGCTAGAGAAGTCAAGTCTGCAAAATGGGATGGACATGAAGTTCTCATTTTCCAAGATCTGGCCCAGTCAACTCTGCGGAAGAGAAGAGCCCTAAAGCCACTGACGGACTGGCTTAGATCAAAAAAAAGTTTTATACAGATGGTCCTTTCCTTTTGGTCTCTCCTTCTTGTATGAGGGTCGCAGAATCAATATTTCCTCATTCCAGGACCTGGAACATGCTTTTGAACACCTTGGGATTGACCCTTTGGACATTCAGAACTGGGATCCAGTCCAGGACTTGGATAAACTGCCTGCTCTCCCACCACTAGAGCTTTGCGAAAAGCAACAAACCCCTAAACCCCAAAGGGGTAGAAGAGGAAACTCCAGATCTACTCCCAGAAGGCTCACGCTGGGGGACTGAGATTATCCCCTCTCCGCTGTTGTCCCTTAACTAGGGAAATTCTGTGCTTAATTCTGCAGCAACCTTCTTCTTAATATTTCTCAGCTTATCCCCCTCTCTACCTAGCTTTCTGATACTCATCTGCCGATCCTGCCCTAGACACCTACCTCAAAACAAGGGTGATACATAGGGTAGTACCACACCCCCCCCGACTCTCTGATATTCTTAATCTCCTATACTCCTGCTTACTTCTCTCATTTCTTTCCTCCCATACTTTACCTTCCCCCTTGCTTTACACTTCTCTTGCTCTCAATTTACATTATGGTATTGTTGTACACAATGCTTATCTCCCACCTGAAGCTGTGTTGCTCCTCCTTGTATGGACATCATGTTACTCTACCTGTTATGGTATATGTTAATGTTCTGTATGTTTCCGGTTTGTTCCTCAGATGTGGGCGGTCTAGAAACAGTCTGTGGTATCACTATCAGTTGGTAGTATTGGAATCTTTCTCTCCTTGTGGCAGCACCCTCCTCCCCCTCTCACTAACGATATTTGCCATCACAATCCTTCAGACTTTTATGTTTGCTCTCCTATTTCTTACCCTGAAACATGGGCGAGATTAGAATAACATCATACAATGTCAAAGGATTGAGATCTCCATCAAAGAGATGTCAAATTCTCTCACAGCTTAATAGAGAAAAATGCTCAATAGTCTTCTTGCAGGAGACTCATTTTAAACATGGTAACTATCCGAACCTCTCCTACTCAAAATTTCCCACTTGGCATCACTGTGGGGCTGGGGGCGCAGCTTCAAGGGGAGTCAGTATAGGCTTCCATAAAGATTTGGCATTCCAATACAAAACACACATTCAAGATCCAGAGTGAAGATTCCTGATACTGAAAGGCCTAATAGGGCAGACCCTAGTTACCCTAGTTAATGTGTATGCCCCTAACAAGGACCAAATCACCTGGCTCACCACCCTTTTCTCTCTTATAGAAACCCACAAGGAGGGAATATTGATTGTTGCGGGCGACTTTAATATAGCTCTCCATCCTTTAGTAGACACCTCTTCAAAGAAATCCTCCATCCCTACAAGGGCTCTCAAATTTATACAAACCAGGATATTTGATATGGGAGTGTTAGATATTTGGCGATGTTTTAATCCTGACTTACTTGACTATTCTTTCTATTCTTCAGCTAACAACTCATATAGCAGGATAGACTACATCTTTATATCAAGAGAACATCTACAGCACTGCTCCTCCGCCAAAATTGGTGACATGACCCTCTCGGATCACTCCCCGGTATATTGTTATCTTTGTATTGCGCCCGGGTCAGGTAAGAAGACTAACTGGAGGTTCAACGAGTCTCTGCTGGGCAACCCTAGTCACAAATCCCAAATCATAACCTTTCTGGAGGAGTTTTACTCCACTAATCACCCCCCCTATATATCCCCTCAAGTCTTATGGGATACCCATAAAGCCTATATTAGAGGCAGATTGATTAGCCTTTGCTACTTCCTTAAAAGAGAATCTAACAAAAAATATAATACTTTACTGGCAAAGATTCATGCTCTGGAAAAAGCACATAAGCAGTCGTTACTAGCTCAACAGTTGGCGGAACTCTCTTCCCTTAGAACAGAGCTGAAGAACCTCCTGAATGAGCGCTCAGCCAAATTCTTTTTATCTGCTCAACAAAAATTCTATGCCCATGGCAACAAAGCATCGAAATTCATGATGCAGAGGATTAAGCAGAGAAGAGGCTCCCGCCATTTCCAGAGCATCAGATCTCCTCAGGGGAATCTCCTATTTAAGGCTGAAGAAATTGCTGAGCAGTTCAAACTCTATTATAAGACCTTGTATAACCTACCCACCCACACTCCACCCAACCCCTCTATGGGGAGGGAAGATAATATTAATGAGTTCCTGAAACATCTGCATCTCCCAACCCTCACTGAGTCTTAACGAGACTTGCTAACTAGACCATTTACTACAAATGAATTTGTAGCTATCAACTCCACCCCCAAAGGCAAATGACCAGGCCCTGATGGTCTCCCCATATCATATTATTTAGTCTTTAAAAAAAAACTCCTCCCTTTCCTGCTTTCCATATGTAATCTCTCCTTGGAGAACCACCCCATTTCCACTGATATGACTAGGGCCACGATCACAATCATTCCAAAAGAAGGCAAGGACCCTTCCCTGTGCCCCAACTATCGTCCCATCTCATTACTCAATGTAGACCTCAAATTACTAGCTAAGATGCTCGCCTCCAGACTCCAGGGTCTATTACCTACACTGATTAATCCGGACCAGGTGGGTTTCGTCAAAGGTCGAAAAGGAAAGGACAACACCATGAAGGTCCTAAATGCCCTATATTATGCCACCCACAAATCTATCCCTCTAGTCCTGATTGGCACGGACGCCGAAAAAGCATTTGATAGAGTGGACTGGTTGTATATTAGGCAGACCCTAATTAAATTTGGGATCCCGGAACCCTTTGTAAACGCAGTTTTTTCCATGTACACTCACTCTTCGGCATTCGTGTCAGTTAATGGAATCTTATCATCCCCCTTCCCAATCAGGAACGGAACTACACAGGGATGCCCACTCTCTCCCCTTCTCTTCGTTCTGGTGATGGAGACTCTTTTGCAAACCCTCAGACAAGAGGGAAAAATTAGAGGCCTTTCAGTAGATGGATGTGAGTTTAAACTTGCTGCTTTTGCAGACGATCTCCTAATAATCACTACAAATCCCTCTAGAGCTATGAACACTATTCTGTTGACCCTTGACCATTTTGGCTCTTTGTCGAATTTTAAAGTAAACCCCACCAAATCTCAGGTCCTTCATACCAGGCTTTCACCCCTAGCTCTCTCCTCCCTCAAGAAAAACTCTCCATTAACTGGCACACTCAACAATTAACGTATCTGGGGGTTAAACTTACTCCCCACTTACCTGACTTATTCAACCTAAATTACAAACCCCTTCTTCTTTCTATGGTTGCTCAGCTGGACTCTCTGGATCTCCCCTACCTGACCTGATTTGGGAGGAAGAATATTATCATGTCCTTAGTTATCCCCAGATTGACCTACTTGATACAGGTACTCCCTATTGAGATACCCAAAACATTCTTCCACTCTCTGAATAAAAAAAATTCGCACTTACATATGGCAGGGAAGAAGCCCACGCATCTCTTTTAGCACGCTGACCAAACCCCGGGCCCAGGGAGGAATTGGTTTGCCGGATCCTGAAGTTTATATGAAAGCCATCCAACTGTCTAGAGTTGTGGACTGGCTTAGGAACCCCCCTCATAAAACTTGGATTAAATTGGAGTACTCCTTCCTCAACGCCCCAGCTCGAGCCCTCTTGTTGGCTGACAGCCCTCTTCCAGCTCCTAGCTCTATCCCTAACTCCATGATCCGTAACACTTTGAAGGTCTGGAAGTTGGTCTCGGCTGACAGGGGGGTCCTGACGCTTCCCTCCCCTTTGCTACTTATTGAAGATATTGTAGCCTTCGCCCCTAAGGAGCTTAGACAAAGCTGCCCCTCTGCCTTAAGACGCTCAAAACTCACTTTATCTAGCTTACTAGACACAGAAGGCTGCTTCCCCACTGAGTGTGACATTCTAAAGAAACTAGGACTCTCTGACCAACATTATATGCTTACTCATTTTCTTAAAACAAGAATACCTCCCCTGATAAAAAAGATACCCCCAACAAGTAAGGTCAGCTGGTTCGAGAAACTATTTAGTCAACTACTGGCCCCTCTTAAAACAATCTCGATCATATATAGGTCTTTGAAATCATCTCCCCCCTGTCCCAAATTAGCTGCTCTAGGCCTTTGGGAAAGAGACTTGGAGAAGACCTTCTCATCCCCTGAAATTGCAAAGATTCTGCTGGCACCTCATAAACTTTCCAGATGCATCCGCATTCAGGAGAATAGTTATAAAATTCTCCTCCGCTGGTATAATACCCCTGACAAAACTTGCCTCTATAAACCGGGGTCTCCGGATATTTGTTGCAGATGTCTCAATGAAAAAGGGACGTACCTCCACATTTGGTGGTCTTGCGGTCCTATCAAATCATGGTGGTTTGAAATAATTAGGCTTAGCAATCAAATCTGTAAAACCACATACCCATGTACCCCAGAGTTGTCTCTTCTTTCCCTGGGAGTAGCTGGCACAAAAGAAAACAAGGCTTCTCTCTTCTCTTTCCTACTGGCTGCTGCCAGATTGCTCCTACCTACGCATTGGCTCTCTACCAAGATTCCAAAGAGAGACCACTGGATCAATAGGGTTGATCAAATTTATAGATTTGAGGAAATCTCACATTGGGAAACAAGAACAAGGTCTACCTTCCTCCAAATATGGTCGCCCTGGAAGAGCTACAGGAATTTTCCCTGATTAGTCCTGACATATTGTCTTTCTCCCACTACTATACTGGAATTGTGATCTGCCACATGTAATACACACAATATCATATTTTTCATAGACTAAACCACATCCAAACGTTGATATGGTTATATTGTTTATCCCAACAATGTTTTTATTTACACTGTATGACTGTCATAATTCAAGAAATGTATCTACAACTTGCTTATATGACTACTGAATATATGCTTATGTTGGATATTTTGAGATATCATAATATGTACAATCTGCCTTCTCTGACAAAACAATAAAAATTGTTAATTATAAAAAAAGAAAGAAAAGAATATCGAAAGTTGATAGAGAAGATATCCAAATGGATGGTGGACGTCACAGGGACGTGCGATCCGGCAGAAGTTATCTGGAGTCAACAAAGCGGCAGCAGGGCCTCTCCTGTCTAACGTTTCCTAATCCAAAATACTGCAGTGACATTCCATGTAATTTTTTTATTAATCATTCAAATAACAGGGCATCTTAAGTGTCCTGTTTTGTTATTTATCGTCACTACCTCCCCGAGTCAGGAGTGGATAATTGTCGCGCGCGCCCATACTTTGTCCCATATTTCCGCTCAATTACATTTAATTTCATAGATTGACCTCCCTTGGATGTGGTCTATCTTTCTCACACTCCCTCTCCGGCGTGGAACCCTGATTCGCCGCTAACCATGATCAACATGGTAGGCGCAGAAAAGAACATCAAAAGTTGGTAGAGCAGATATCCAATTGGATCGTGAACATCACGGGGACGTGCGACATGGTGGGGCAGTATGTCTGCACATGCCTACATGAACTGACTGATGGTTCTGTCCCCTGCAACTTCTGGGTCTCCTAATTGGGCACATGGCCTGAGCTTGCCCTTTACGCCTTGGAGGTGCTGGCCTGCCCTGCAGCCAGTGTATTGTCTGATCGTGTGTTTAGAACGACTGGAGGGGGTTATAACAGGTTATATTTTCCAATGTTTTTGGGTGTACCCTAATTAAAAAATAAAAATGAAAACCAAAAAGCAGTGTAGGCAGCCGCTTCCACCTACACCACCACATCCACCGCCTCCTCAACCTCCTACTCCATATGGACCTCGTCCTCCTAGATCAAGATTATTATTTTTTATTTTTATATATTTTATGTTATTTAAAGTAATTTCCCTATCCACTTTTGTTTGCAGAGCACTTGCCGTGCTCTTAACCACATTTTAATGCCATTTGCAGCGCTCTAGCCCTTTCCATGACATTTTTACAGCCATTTTAGTGCTCAAAATCTCAGGTCCCCATTGACTTCAATGGAGTTCGGGTTTGAGGTCAAGTTCGGGTCCCGAACTCCAACTATTTTGTTTAGTTCGGCCGAACCCGTCGAACCCAAACATCCAGGTTTCCGCTCAACTCTAATCATGATTTCAGATGGAAAAAATTACAAATATTCTAATAAACTAATATATAGCACTATATTCAATATAGTGCTATATATTTGTTTTTTAGAATATTCGTCATTTTTTTTCCATCTGAAGTGAACACATGATTCCTCCCTGCTTCTTGCTTGTGGGCCAATGACGTCATTGGACCACAAGCAAGAAGCAGGAAGGAATCATATGTTCAGATGGAAAAAAATGACAAATATTCATCATTAAGAATATATAGCACTATATTCTTAATATTCGCCAATTCTCGAAGGGACGATATTTGCGATAAAAATTAACTATTTGAATATTAGCGCTCAACACTACTAGGGGTTAGTTTCTTCTCTAGGCGGGTTAAGAAAGCTGCTCATCATCGACTCTAGACTCAAGCTACTGCTGATGGAGCTGGTACTGCTCCTACCCCACCCACCCGCCACAGCAGTCATGGCAGTGGAACGAGAGCGCAGAGGGCACTCCCGGTCAGACCTGCGAGAGGATGGACGATGGCGCAGATAGGCAGCGGCCAACTGACTACATAGGATGTCTCTATAGTAGCTCAATTTGTCCTCCCTCTCAGCGGGTGTAAAAAATGGCCCTCTTCTCCGGCTGCTCCTGCTCCTTCTCTCCTGTCACCTGTGTAGAAAAACCACCCATTTCGCTACACATTGCTTGTACTCCAATGTTCTCCTCCTCCTACAGTTCCTCCCCACAGGGCTCATGTGGCCATGAGATGTAGTCGCCACGTCTCCAGTCCCCTGACCAGCCAGATGTACCAGCATCTGTTGCAGGATATGAAGCAGTGGAATTACATTGTTCATCCCATAGTCCTGGCGACTGACAAATAATGTGGCATCCTCAAAGGGCCTGAGCAAATGGCAGGTGTCACGCATGAGCTGCCCTGGCTAACATCTAAGTTACACATGGGAGTACTCCTGTACCCTTGGATCATCAAGAAATCGTTTATGGGTAGAGTTGAACGAACCCAAACTGCGAAGTTCGGGTTCGGTTTTCGGGTGATTTTATTATTTTCCGTTATAACATGGTTATAACAAAAAAAATAATAGCATTCTTAAAACAGAATACTAAATAAAATGTCTATTGAGGGGTTAAAAAAAAACAAAAAACAATCTTTGACCTGAAGTTCGGCCGAACCCGGCGAACCCGAACTTTCAAGGGTTCGCTCAACCCTATTTATGGCCTTTCTCTGTTCGTATAGTCAATCCAACATATGGAGGGTGGAATTCCAATGGTTGGAAACATCACATATCAGCCTATGTTGGGGGATGCCGTTCTGCCGCTGCAGCTCACGGAGGGTGTTCTTGGCAGTGTATGAGTGGCTGAAGTGCATGCAAATTTTCCTGGCCATTTTTAGGATGTCTTGCAGATGGGAGGAAGACTTCCGGAACTGCTTGACAATCGGATTGAACATGTGCACCATGCAGGGCGCATGACTTAGCCCTCCTTGACACAGCGCCCGCACCAGTGCAGTTTCTAGGTAAAATTTCTCTCAGGGCGAGTGTCAAAAAAACCCCCCCCCCCCCCCAAAACTGCTCGATGAAATAAGTGTCTCCCCATTGTAAAAAATGTGTAACCACAATGCACGGCGCACCTAGTGACGCAACCAGTGACCCACTGTCCCACAGACTCAGGCTCTCACTCACAGCAGGCTTCTTTCTCAGCACTGCTCCGGGCGGGCGGTAACAGGCAGGCAGTGCGGGCGGCGGTGCTCACCTCACTCACTGTACGTCACGCGGCGCGTGAGGTACAGTGAGTGAGCGCCGCCGCCCGCACTGCCTGCCTGTGGGGGGACATTATTTTTAATAAGGATCACTATGGACATTATTTAGAATGGAGGCTGCTGGTGTCATTACTCATTATAACTGTATAATGTCTGATAGGCCTAGTCCTGAGCTGAGTTATATTACCCTGCCCTGTATAATAATGTACCATGATACCCCTTAGTTATATTACTCCAGCGGGGTAATATAATTAAGGGGTATCAGGGATGGGTACATTATTATACAGGGCATGGGCAGGGTAATATAACTCAGCTCAGGACTAGGCCTATCAGACATTATACAGTTATAATGAGTAATGACACCAGCAGCCTCCATTCTAAATAATGTCCATAGTGATCCTTATTAAACTTAATGTCGCCCACAGTGACAGTGGCCCCCATTTTCATGTCTCCCACAGTGGCCCCCCCATTGTAATTAATGCCCCCCCATTGTAATTAATTCCCCCCATTGTAATTAATGCCCCCCCCATTGTAATTAATGCCCCCCCATTGTAATTAATGCCCCCCAGGACCATCACTCGCCTCACAGCAGGCATCAGCACTTCTCAGGGGCTCAGGGCGGGCGGTAACAGGCAGGCAGTGCAGCGCTCACTCACTCACTGTACGTCACGCGCCTGCGCCGCCTAGTGGGAGGAGCAGGCGCATGACGTCAGTAAGTGCCGCCCGCACTGTCTGAAGAGTAATAGGACTCGGCACTCGGGCGCAGGTCAGAGAGAGGGAGCCAGCCAGGGCGAGATGTCAGAGGGAGGGAGCCAGGGCGCACGGCCGAGAAACGACAAGAGGGCGCCCCTGCCGGCGCCCCCCTTCTGACAGCGCCCCGGGCGGGAGCCCGTCCCGCCCGCCCCTAGAAACGGCCCTGGCCCGCACCATGTTCTTCCCATTGTTGGTCACCATGGTTCCGATTTTGAGTTGTCGTGGAGAAATCCAGGATTTGATTTCTTGATGAAGGACGTGGAGCAGTTCCTTCCCTGTGTGATTCTGTTCGCCCAGGCAAATGAGGTGTAGAACAGCTTGACAAAGGTCAGTCTCTCCACATTTTGGGTGGACAGTCAAGTTCTCCTTGGGGTAACTATGGCCCCCGCCACACTAAACACCTGCTCTGATGCCACACTACTGGCTGGGCAGGATAGATTTTCCAGGGCAAACTCTGCTAGTTGTGGCCACATATCCAGTTTGGCTGCCCAGTAGTCCAGCGGATCTTCAATGTGGGGTGGCAGGGTGCTGTACAAGTATGCCACCACCTGCGGGTTCAGGTCCTGCTCCAGGTCTAGTTGCTGCTGCTGATGAGTAGTTTCTTCACTAGGTGGGTGAATAAAGCTGGTCATCAGTGACTCTAGACTCAAGCTGCTGCTTATGGAGCTGGTACTACTCCTACCTCCACATGCTGCCACAGCAGCCATGGAAGAGGAAGTTGAGCGCAAAGGGCCCCCCCCCCTTAGATCAATGAGAGTATGGATGATGGCACAGATAGGTAGCGGCAAACTGACTACATAGGATGTCTCTATAGTAATTCAGTTTGTCCTCCCTCTCAGCGGGTGTAAAAAAGGCCCCCGTTTTGCACCGGTAGCAAGGGTCCAATAAGGTGGAGAGCCAGAAGTCATCCCTCTGCCGAATGGTGACAATTCGGCTGTCACTACGCAAGCAAGTGAGCATGCATCGGGCCATTTGTGCAATTGATTTAGAGGGGCTCCCTGTCTCCATCTCCACTGCATACTGCCACAGTGTGTCTGGGTCCTCTGCTTCGTATCTCTTATTGCCCTGTAGCTCCTGTGGCTGCTCCTTCTCTTCCTCTCTTGTCACCTGTGTAGAAAAACCACCCATTTCGCTACACATTGCTTGTGCTCCAATGTCCTACTCCTCCTCCTCCAGGGCTCATGTGGCCGTGAGATGTAGGCGCCACGTCTCCAGTCCCCTGACCAGCCAGATTTACCAGCATCTGTTCCAGGACATGAAGCAGTGGAATTACATTGTTCATCCCGTAGTCCTGCGACTGACAAATAACATGACCTCCTCAAAGGGCCTGAGCAAACGGCAAGTGTCACGCATGAGCTGCCGCTGGCTGAAATTGAAGTTATACAGAGGAGTACTCCTGTCCGCTTGGATCATCAATAAAGCATTTATGGGATTTCTCTGTTCGTATAGTTAGTCCAACTGTTCATATAGTTAGTCCAACATATGAAGGGTGGAATTCCAATGGGTGGAAACGTCGCATGTAAGCCTATGTTGGCAGATGTCGTTCTGCCGCTGCAGCTCAAGGATGGTGTGCTTTGCCATGTATGAGTGGATGAAGTGCATGCAAAGTTTCCTGGCCATTTTCAGGATGTCTTGAAGATGGATGGAAGACTTCAGGAACCTATTTACAATCAGATTGAACATGTAGGGCGGATGGCTCAGACCTCCTTGACTCAGCGCCAACACCATGCTCATCCCGTTGTCTGTGACCATGGTTCCGATATTGAATTGTTGAGGAGAAAGCCAGGATTCAATTTCTTGATGAAGGTCACGGAGCAGTTCCTCTCCAGTGTGACTCCATTCCCCCAGGCAAACTAGGTGCAGAACAGTGTCACACTGCCATGCCCTGCACATGTGGTATTCTGGAGGAGCACTTTGAATTGTCTCTGTAGTGGAGGCTGAGGACAACATGGAGGATGAGGAGGCAGAGGCGGACATTGTCGCAAGACTAATGGCGTTTGAACATGGAGGCTGTAGCGGCGTCACCTGACCAAGTTGCTGTTGTGGCTGTGCAGGAACCACATTCACCCAGTGGGCTGTAAAGGACATGTATTGTCCCTGACCATAGTTACAGCTCCACACGCTGGCACTGCCATGCACTTTGGCAGGCACAGACTGGCTCAAGGACTGGACCACCTTCTGTTCTACATGTGTGTGCAGGGCTGGTATTGCCACTGTGGCAAAGAAATGATAGCTTGGGACTCTCCACCTCTGTTTGGCACAAGCCATCAGTTCTCTGAAAGGTGCAGAGTCTACCACTTGGAAAGGAAGGCACTGCAGCACCAGCAACTTGGCCAGGAGCACGTTCAGCTTCTGCGTCGCTGGATTAGTGCACGCATGCTGTTGTCTCTTGGCAATTGCTTCGGTGATCGATTGCTGATGGAATTACTGAAGAGAAGTGGGAGGGTGAGAAGCAGTAGCATCAGGACCAGCAGATAACGCAAAGGACAGACAGCTTCCTTCTGCTGAGGTGGTGGAGCCTTTACTGCCTGAAATCAGCTGCATGCCACTGGGTGATACAGCGGTTGCTTTGGCAGGCTGGATCACTGCATTGAAGCCACGGTTCTCCCAGGCCACTTTATGGTGACACTGCAAATGTTAACGCAGGGCATTGGTGCCAACGTTGACACCCTGGCCATGCTTCACCTTCTGCCTACAGATTCTACATATGGCCATGTTCACCTCCTCCGGTGGCTTAACAAAAAACTGCCACACTGCCGAGTAGGTGATTTTACTCACAACACTATGCACTGACTGACTGTTACCGCCGCTTCCTCCATGAACCCATGCACCGCTACTTCCCAGGCAGGTAGGCTCCTGTGAAGCAGGTAATCTACCTCAGGCATATTTGGCTCCCGACCTCCCACTGATGCCACCCTGCTGACTCCCGGCCACGTTAGCGACTTGCTGGTTCTGCTGCTGCCTCACGGGCAAGCTGCCACCCTCTTCTCCCGATGATGATGAAGCCCCTTTGTCACCTGGCTCCCAAGTGTGATCAGCTACTTCATCATCATAGAGTACTGTAACAGGAAAAGCTGCAAGCGACTCACCCACCAAAGTAAAGATGAAGTAGGTGCACACCCCTCTGGCTCACCCACAGCCCGTGTAGATATCAAAAATTAAAAATAATTTGTGGGGGGGGGGGGCACTCAGTTATCAGGGCCACATGGACCATCAGTAATAGCTAAAGTTGGTAAACATTGATAAAAAATGTAATATGATATAAACGTAAATACAAAATTACTAAAAATCAGCAGCAATAGATATGAGTAAAAACACTATGTATATAAAACACAATAAAACCAATAAATCCGAGTCAGCAGCAAACTTCAAGCAGCAATGGAAAAGTGCTATATGCGTTAGCAGCAATATATCAGCAGCAATAGAATAGCAGCATAGATAACAATAGGTCAGGCACAGTCTTATGTGTATCAAGATAGGAGAAACAGCAGCATCAATGTCATAATATAAAAAATCGTAGTATAAAAGTCGTAGTAAAAAAATGAATGTCCAGCAGTGGCTAAGGTGTAATGTCCATCAGTATTACAACCATACTTATCTGTTCATATGATGAATAAATAAATACCATTCTCTATTTTCATCCAGAGTTATATTGCACAATTTATATGTGTACTTTACCACTCCACGCCGTATGTGGCTCCTCCGATATATTTCTTCCTTTTTGGCCTGCTAGGACCTACGCGGCGTCCCACGTGATCCAGCCGCCCTCTCATGGCGTTCCACGTGACGACAGCAGGAAGCAGGGCGTGTTCTCTAGGTCCTGAAAACTCCTCCGCACCGCTATATCGGAAGGATTGATTGTTTAAAATTCAAATGATTGTTAAAAATTCGAATAGTTGTTAATAGTTCCTGTATTCGAGCCGCATTCGTGGAGTGTAAATTCAATTGCTGTCCTTCTTTACCAAACGCGTTTCGGGGCCAACAAAACGCCCCTTCCTCAGTGGTAGACAGCAAATGTGATAATGTTCTTTTTATAGGATCAGCAATCTTTCCTCACAGGTGATTTAGAGAATGGATGATCCACAAAATCTGGATTTGCGATCCAGCTAATGGCCTTCTGCTCACAATCTCACTCTCATTACCTTCTGTCTTTCACTCATATCTTTTATATTGTTGCTTATTCATTTTACATACAATATAATGATTATATAAAAAAAGCACCTGCATTTTTTGTGCGTTTTACATGCGTTAGTCAGAAAATTTCATGTGACACTCTCTTTCTAATCGCAATCTCATTCTTATCATATTAGATTTTCTGTCTATATATCTAAATCTCCATATTTACATGACTCTCAAATCCCCATGAAGTCATGTCGATTTTCTTACTGTTTTATTTTCAAAATTTGATAAAAAATTCTATTAAAAACAATTATATTTATACGATCCTTTTATGTATATCTCTACAACTCGATATAAAAACTCTCATATTCATATTACTAAAACTCCTTAAAACTGTCATATTCTTTATTCTATTAAAATATTGTTTAGCCTCTAAAACCGCACCTGCGTTATTTGTGCGTTATCCACGCGTTATTTTAAAAAAAAACTGTATTCTGAAAGACTATATACTCTGTCTATTTTCTTTCTTTAAATGGTACATCTATACGGATCTTTTGATGAGACGTAAATGTGGGGAGCAGTCCACCGGGAAGGAGAGATCTGGGGGCTGATATACAGCCAGACACCCGATGTCTCGTCACCAGTGGACTGCCACCCCACCTACAGGAACCCAAATATCTCCATTTCTGCATTTAATCCTCTTGGCATCATACTGTCAAATTCAAAGATCCTTTTAGACTCGACTCTTGACATGTGTGCTATATGGTTGCCACCCCTCCAGGTTTTTTTTACCCTTTCTAAAGCCATATATATGAGGCTGGAGGGGTCAGAACCATGTTTTTCCTTGTAGTGTTGTGAAAGGGAGTGTAATTCATAGCCTTTCTTTATATTCCTCATATGTTGGGCTATTCTTTTCTGCAATGGTCTTTTGTCCTCCCTATATATTGTTTAGCACAAGGACATTGTATCAGGTATATCACATCTGTGGAGTCACACGTTAATCCTTCCTTGATTTCTAAACTGAATGTATTTTGTGTAGATTGTGCTTTTATAGTTTTCTTTGTAAAGGAACTAAATTTACAACAATAACAGCGTCCACATCTATGGAATCCCTTCGATATTAACCAGTTTGGTTTTGTTGTTGGTTTCTTATTTATTATTGATCGGACTACTTTCAATCCTAGATTTGGCACCTTGGTATATGTGATATGTGGTATATTAGTCAATTGGGATCCTATCACTTTGTCATTTAGCAGGTGGTACCAATGTTTTTTGATGATTTGTTCTACCTTTCTATATTGTGGATGATATGGCAAGATCATTCAGATTATTTCTTCTTGTTCTTTCTTTTGTTTAGGAACAAATAAATCTGTTCTATCCATAATTTTGACTTTGCTCAATGCATTCTCTAGCATATATTGAGGATAGTCTTTCTCTATGAATTGTTGATTTAAATCTGCGGCTTCTTTTTCAAATTGTTCATTTTCAGTACAGTTTCTTTTGAGTCTCCTGAATTGACTTGTTGGAATATTTGTAAGCCACCTTGGTAGGTGGCAACTAGAGAACTGAATGAAGCTATTCTTCATCACTGGCTTAACGTAAGTGTTGCATATTAGTCTTTGTCCCTCTACCTTTATGTTTAAATCCAAAAATTGTATGTCCGATTCACTGATCATTGCTGTGAACTTTAGATTCCTATTGTTGCTGTTGATATGTAGTAGGAAAATATCAAGCGATTCTGCCTTGTTCTTCCAAATAAATACTATATCATCAATATAGCAACGCCATAGGGCCAGATCCGTCCCCAGCCTGGGCTGAATGACTTCAGTCTCCCAGTCTGCCATGAATAAATTAGCATAGCTGGGGGTGAATCTGGTCCCCATGGCCGTCCCCTTCTTCTGCACATAGAATTCCTTCTCAAATACAAAGTAGTTATGACTAAGTATGTATTTTACTCCTTTGAGTAAAAAGGACATTTGTTCCTCTTCCATTGTTTTATTGTTCATTAACTGTTTTTGGAGAGCTTCCAGACCTAATGTGTGGTCTATTATTGTGTATAAGTGGCTTACATATAGGGTGCCTAGCAACCACCCTTCATTCCATTCTATTAATTCTATAGTCCTGACTATCTCTGTCGTGTCCCTAATGCATTACGGTGTATTCCTAACAACTGGCTGCAGGATTTTATCTATATATTGGGACAGATTGCAAGATATCAAGCCTATTCCAGACACAATGGGTCTACCTGGTGGTGTAGTCATGTCTTTATGTATCTTCGGATTACAGTAAAATACCGGTATCCTCTTGGGTGTCTCCATAATATATCTTGCTTCCTGTTCCAACAAAAAACCTGCATTGTTACCTTTTTTGCAATATTCTACAAGTTGTTTGTAGTATTAATCTGTTGGGTCTTGTCTACATTTCTCATATGTATACTCATCATTCAACTGTCTTTTACATTCTCGTATATAGTCCTGCACCACCTGCATAACTACTGCACCACCTTTGTCCGCCGGACGTATGATTATCTCATTGTTAGCTTGTAGCTCTTCAATGGCTTCCATTTCTTTTTTAGTTAAATTATTTCTGTTCCTTTGTATTTTTAGATTCCTCAAATCTTTTTCTACATTTAGTCAAAATGTTCCCATTTTTTTACTAATCTCCGGTTTTGGATACTTCTTTGATTTCACTTTTAGATCCGTATGTATATATCTTTCCATATTAGACTCAACTGTATTTTCTCTTATAATGGGGTTTTTGATGTAATGTCGTTTTAAGCATAATTTCCGGATACATTTTTCTACTCCTATGTATGTAGAAAATTTGTCTAATGTGTTTGTGGGGGCATATTTTAAACCTTTATTTAAAAGTGCTGATTGAGTCTCTGTGAGTTGTATTTTACTTAAATTGACTATACTATTAGTGTCATGTGTCAGTTGTAATTGTTTCTTCTTTGAGTGTCTCCCTCTCCGAATTTTCTTTCTCTGTTGTGGTGGTGTGATCTGGTTTGAATCCTTGTGTTGTGATCGTAGGTTTGGTGATAGTGATTGTGGTGGTAATTCTGTCGTGTATCTCTCTTGGCATAATCTGCATCCCTCACTTGTCGATATCTGAAATTGTATTCGTGTCTCTGTGTGTAATGTTTTGTGTTTCTTTGTGGTGGGGTTCGTGAGCGTGTTCTTCTCGTCCTCGCCTTGTGGTGTGGCTGTGTTTGGTCTAAAAAAAGTGGTGAAGATAAAGATTAATATCTATTTGTAACTGAAACAGTATAATGATCCGGTTTTCCTTCATTGAGTCTTTCCTGTTGGTTATATGCTTGTTTGTTTATTGCATCTCTCTCTTTCTTTCTCTTATTCAGTTTATTATCATAATTGAAATTCCTCATTTTCTTGTATTTTTTGTTTATTATTTCTTTTTCTAATATGTCTAGATTTTTGCAGATTCTTTCCTGCCACTTACTAGTCTGTTCTGTGATTTGGAATTTCTCTATTTCTCTTTTCAAGGCCGAGATTTTCTCTGATAATTCCTCTATAATCTGTGTACGTCTATCTATAATTTTCTGGATTAATATTAACAATTGTGCTTTGAGAAAGGAATCCCATTCCTGTTTAAATTCATCACTTAATAGATCTAATGCTGGTGTCTTGGATTATAATAACCCTTTTGGTATAAAACCCTGTTGTATATATTGAGAGAGTCTTTTAATTTCCCATTTATTACGTAGCTGTTTTTGTAATGATTTTTCCATAATCCTCAGATTTCATGATACCTTGCACACATTCAAGGCACCCAGTGCCATAGGAAGCAAAACAACCCCAAAACATCAATGAACCTCCACCATATTTCATTGTAGGTACTGTGTTCTTTTCTTTGTAGGCCTCATTCCGTTTTCGGTAAACAGTAGAATCATGTGCTTTACCAAAAAGCTCTATCTTGGTCATTTTTGCAAAATTTAGTCTTGCTTTTTAATGTCTCTGTGTCAGCAGTGGGGTCCTCCTGGGTCTCCTGCCATAGCATTTCAATTCATTTAAATATCGACGGATAGTTTGCACTGACATTGATGCTTCCTGAGCCTGCAGGACAGCTTAAATATATTTGGAACTTGTTTGGCGCTGCTTAGCCACCATCCGGACTATCCTGCGTTGACACCTTTCATACATTTTTCTCTTCCATCCATACTTGATGATGTTGCGCACTGAGGACAAAGTCAAATCTAGATCTCTGGAGATGGACTTGTAACCTTGAGATTGTTGATATTTTTCTACAATTTTGGTTCTCAATTCCTCAGACATTTCTCTTCTCCTCTTTCTGTTTGTTTGCGGTTCTGCTGCATTACCACTGCTACACACAGTGACAAACGCTATTGGAACAAATAATTACAAATGGTGTGATATACCAGTTGCCCCCCATAAAAATGATTGAGGCAGGGGTGTTATATACCAATAATATACTTTCTATATAGTGCATTTTGGTAGTGCAGCATTTGTTTGCGGTTTTGCTGCGTTACCGTAGCTACACAGTGACAAACGCTATTGGAACAAATAATTTCAACTGGTGTGGTATACCAGTTGCCCCCCCCAAAAAACTGATTGAAGCAGGTGTGTTATATACCAATAATATACTTTCTATATAGTGCATTTGGGTAGTGCAGCATTTGTTTGCAGTTTTGCTGTGTTACCGCAGCTACACAGTGTGATAAACGCTATTGGAACAAATAATTTCAACTGGTGTGATATACCAGTTGCCCCCCCAAAAAACTCATTGAAGCAGGTGTGTTATATACCAATAATATACTTTCTATATAGTGCATTTGGGTAGTGCAGCATTTGTTTGCGGTTTTGCTGCATTACCGCAGCTACACAGAGTGACAAACGCTATTGGAACAAATAATTTCAATGACCACGTAATCTACCTCCAGCCACATACTTACTTGTTCTTTTCTTTCTGCTGAATGCATAATTCAGTCCACTGGCCTGCTGTAAAATTGATATCCAATGACCGTGTAATCTACCTCCAGCCACATACTTACTTGTTCTTTTCTGTACAGTGAATGCATAATTTTTGGGGGCTGTAGTTCACTGGTCTGCTGTAAAATTGATATCCAATTACAGTGTAATTTACCCCCAGCATGTAATTTTCCTCCAGCCACATACTTACTTGTTCTTTTCTGTCCGCTGAATGAATAATTTTTGGGGCTTGTAGTCCACTGGCCTGCTGTAAAATTGATATCCAATGACTGGGTAATCTACCTTTAGCCACATACTTACTCGTTCTTTTCTGTACGGCGAATACATCATTTTTGGGGATTCTAGTCCACTGGCCTGCTGTAAAATTGATATCCAATGACCATGTAATCTACCTCCAGCCACATACTTACTTGTTCTTTTTTGTACGGTGAATGCCTAATTGTTGGGCCCTCTGAGGAATTCAACACCTGTGACGACCACGTGTTATCGACTTATTATCATTTGGGGTTTAAACAAGAGGAAGGATTTTGTTAGCCATGTTTTTAATCCAATTTTATATTTTTAGTTATTTTAAACATATGTATTTGACCTGAATTTCTAATGTCCTGCAGTAAAATTGATATCCATTGACCGTGTAATATACCTCCGGCCACATAATCACTTGATATTTTCTGTCCGGTGAATGCCTAGTGTTTGGAGCTTGTAGTCCAGTGGTCTATAGTACAATTTTTATCCATTGACCGCATAATGTACCTCGTGCCACATAATCAGAATTTCTTTTATGTCAGGTGAATGCCTAATTTTTAAGGCCTGTACTCCCGTGGCCTAAAATAAAAAATTTCTAGGCTCCAACAGGGCACATTTCAGAGAATTTCCCTTTAAGACGCATAAAAATGTGCCCTGATTAAAATACATATTTTTGTTGGAATTTTTTCATTCATCCCCCCCCAGTATGTCAATGTTCATGTTGTGGATCTATTTGTGCACTTCTATTAAGTATTTGGTGGCTGCAAATATGGGCTGAAGGTTTCTCAGTTTTTTTTTAATATTAAATATTTTTATATTTCTCAGGTTTGCTTGCCATTAAAGTGAAAGGGGTTCGCTCGTTCACGAACCGTCCCGGCCGATGTTCGCCCATCACTAATCAGGAATTGAAAAAAAAGGAGATTCATTATATGGTAAGATTATTGAAGATCAGAATTCTATAAAGGAAATATTTGTTAATTATTTTTTGGAATTATATAAATCTGATAATACTTTTTCAGATGAAGCGATAGATTCATATTTGGATCCTATTTCTTTACCAGTCCTTACAGATATTCAAAGAGAATTCCTTGAAGTGGATCTTTCACTTCAAGAGCTGGAAGATGCATTAAAGGCTTGTTTAGCAAATTATATTAAATGGATAGTATTATAGAGGCTTACCCGTCCGTTAATATGGGTATGGTGCATTTACCCTGATTGATTACACCCAATAAATAGAAAGTAATTAAAATTGAAATAGATAACGGCAGGAACTCATTATCTGTAACCACCTGCAGAAAACGGGTGTAAATATTTTATTAACCCTTTAAGGACTCAGCCCTATTTCACCTTAAGGACTTGGCCATTCTTTGCAAATCTGACCAGTGTCACTTTAAGTGCTGATAACTTTAAAACGCTTTGACTTATCCATGCCATTCTGAGAGAGTTTTTTCATCACATATTGTACTTCATGACACTGGTAAAATGAAGTAAAAAAAATCATTTTTATTTATAAAAAAAAACCAAATTTTCCAAAAATGAAGTAAAAAATTGCAAATTTCGAAGTTTCAATTTCTCTACTTCTATAATACATAGTAATACCTCCAAAAATAGTTATTACTTTACATTCCCCATATGTCTAATTCATGTTTGGATCATTTTGGGAATGATATTTTATTTTTTGGGGATGTTACAAGGCTTAGAAGTTTAGAAGCAAATCTTGACATTTTCAGGTCTGAAGTCACTTTGCGAGGCTTACATAATAGAAACCACCCAAAAATTACCCCATTCTATAAACTACACCCCTCAAGGTATTCAAAACTGATTTTACAAACTTCATTAACCCTTTAGGTGTTCCACAAGAATTAATGGAAAATAGAGATACAATTTCAAAATTTCACTTTTTTGGCAGATTTTCCATTTTAATAATTTTTTTCCAGTTACAAAGCAAGGGTTAACAGCCAAACCAAACTCAATATTTATGGCCCTGATTCTGTAGTTTACAGAAACACCCCATAAGTGGTCGTAAACTACTGTACGGGCACATGGCACGGTGCAGAAGGAAAGGAATGCCATACGGTTTTTGGAAGGCAGATTTTGCTGGACTGTTTTTTTTTACACCATGTCCCAATTGAAGCCCCCCTGATGCACCCCTAGAGTAGAAACTCCATAAAAGTGATCGCATCTAAGAAACTACACCCCTCAAGGTATTCAAAACTAATTTTACAAACATTGTTAACCCTTTATGTGTTCCACAAGAATTAATGGGAAATAGAGATACAATTTCAAAATTTAACTTTTTTGGCAGATTTTCCATATTAATTAGTGATGAGCGGCAGGTGCCATATTCGATTTCGACGAAATTCGCGAATATTCGATAGAATATTCGTTTTATATTCGTCGAAATCGAATATTCGTCATTATTCTTGTTATCGAAATTAATATGCGATTTAAATAATCGCGTATTGCGATTTTAACTTAAAGGCTACTCTCCTATTGAAATAGCAATGCGATTAATTCAAGTTATAATAATCGAATTTCGATTTTAACTTAGCACTGCTATATTCCATATTTGTTAATTCTAGCCTAATATGGAATATAGCAGTGATAAGTTAAAATCGAAATTTGATTATTATAAATTGAATTTTTTTTTTTTTTTTTTTATTGTTATATTTTTTTCTTTCCCACTTCCCTAAAGTTGTTCTTACCTGTCCTTTGGATTCCTGGCTTCCTGGCTGCTCCAGTCAGTGCCCGTTGCTGCTTATGCCGACTTCCGTGCTCATGGAGCGTCCCCATCACCATGGGAACGTCTCCATATACTAGAATGTACTGTCGGATTTGAGAATTACGTGAAAAATCGCAATTCGATTATTTCAAGTTATAATAATCGAATTTCGATTTTAACTTAGCACTGCTATATTTAATACTAGCCTAATATGGAATATAGCAGTGCTAAGTTAAAATCGAAATTCGATTATTATAACTTGAATTAATCGAATTGCGATTTCAACTTGGACCTGGTTTACTATGGTTGGCTTGGTAGAATTAGCGAATATGACGAATGTATTCGTCATATTCCACAAAACGAATATAACGAATGTATTCGTCATATTCCACAAAACGAAGATAACGAAGTATTCTGCATCTTCGTTTTAGCTACCTATTCATCAACTTCGCTAATTCCAGCAATCATATAGGAAAGTTTACTATAGAGACAGCTAAGTTTAATTCGCTATGCGATTATATGACTGCTTTTTTTAAAAAATAAATTGAATAATTATAATACCTGATAATTATTATAATTATTCTATTTATAAAAAAAAAAGCAAAGTAATATAATCGCATAGCGAATTAAACTTAGCTGTCTCTATAGTAAACTTTCCTATATGATTGCTAGAATTAGCGAAGTTGATGAATAGGTAGCTAAAACGAAGATGCAGAATACTTCGTTATCTTCGTTTTGTGGAATATGACGAATACATTCGTTATATTCGTTTTGTGGAATATGACGAATACATTCGTCATATTCGCTAATTCTACCAAGCCAACCATAGTAAACCAGGTCCAAGTTGAAATCGCAATTCGATTAATTCAAGTTATAATAATCGAATTTCGATTTTAACTTAGCACTGCTATATTCCATATTAGGCTAGTATTAAATATAGCAGTGCTAAGTTAAAATCGAAATTCGATTATTATAACTTGAAATAATCGAATTGCGATTTTTCACGTAATTCTCAAATCCGACAGTACATTCTAGTATATGGAGACGTTCCCATGGTGATGGGGACGCTCCATGAGCACGGAAGTCGGCATAAGCAGCAACGGGCACTGACTGGAGCAGCCAGGAAGCCAGGAATCCAAAGGACAGGTAAGAACAACTTTAGGGAAGTGGGAAAGAAAAAAATATAACAATAAAAAAAAAAAAAAAATTTCAATTTATAATAATCGAATTTCGATTTTAACTTAGCACTGCTATATTCCATATTAGGCTAGAATTAAATATAGCAATGCTAAGTTAAAATCGAAATTCGATTATTATAACTTGAAATAATCAAATTGCGATTTTTTACGTATTTCTCAAATCCGACAGTACATTCTAGTATATGGAGACGTTCCCATGGTGATGGGGACGCTCCATGAGCACGGAAGTCGGCAGAAGCGACAATGGGCACTGACTGGAGCAGCCAGGAAGCCAGGAATCCAAAGGACAGGTAAGAACAACTTTAGGGAAGTGGGAAAGAAAAAAATATAACAATAAAAAAAAAAAAGAAAAAAAAAAAAGAAAATCGAATATTCGAAATATCGAATTTATATCACTATATTCGAAATATTCGCGAATTAGCGAAGTGCCGATATTCGCGAAAAAAATTCGATATTCGAATATTCGCGCTCAACACTAATATTAATATTTTTTGCACTTTTACAAAGCAAGGGTTGACAGCCAAACAAAACTCAATATTTATGGCCCTGATTCTGTAGTTTACAGAAACACCCCATATGTGGTCGTAAACCGCTGTACGAGCACACGGCAGGGCGCAGAAGGAAAGGAATGCCATATGGTTTTTGGAAGGCAGATTTTGCTGGACTGTTTTTTTTGACACCATGTCCCATTTGAAGCCCCCTGATGCACCCCTAGAGTAGAAACTCCAGAAAAGTGGCCCCATTTTAGAAACTTAGGGATAGGGTGGCAGTATTGTTGGTACTAGTTTAGGGTATATATGATTTTTGGTTGCTCTATATTACACTTTTTGTGAGGCAAGAAAACAAGAAATAGCTGTTTTGGCACCATTTTTATTTTTTGTTATTTACAACATTCATCTGACAGGTTAGATCATGTGATATTTTTATAGACCAGGTTGTCATGGATGCGGCGATACCTAATTTTTTATTTATGTAAGTTTTACACAATGATTTCTTTTTTGAAGCCAAAAAAAATCATGTTTTAGTGTTTCCATAGTCTGAGAGCCATAATTTTTTCAGTTTTTGGGCGATTACCTTGGGTAGGGTATGATTTTTGCGGGATGAGATGACGGTTTTATTGGCACTATTTTGGGGTGCGTGTGACTTTTGTGATGTAAGGTGACAAAAAATTGTTTATTTAGCACAGTTTTTATTTGAAAAATTTTACGGTGTTCATCTGAGGGGTTAGGTCATGTGATGTTTTTATAGAGCCGGTCGATACGGATGCGGCGATACCTAATATGTATACTTTTTTTTATTTATGTAAGTTTTACACAATAATATCATTTTTTAAACAAAAAAAAAATCTAGTTTTAGTGTCTCCATATTCTGAGCCATATTTTATTTATTTTTCAGGCGATTGTCTCAGGTAGGGGCTCATTTTTTGCGGGATGAGGTGACGGTTAGATTGGTACTATTTTGGTGGGCAAACGCCTTTTTGATCGCTTGATGTTGTACTTTTTGTGATGTAAGGTGACAAAAAATTGTTTATTTAGCACAGTTTTTATTTTTTATTTTTTATGGTGTTCATCTGAGGGGTTAGGTCATGTGATATGTTTATAGAGCCACTCGATACGGACACGGCGATTCCTAATATGTATACTTTTTTTTTTTCCCTATTTTTTCCCAATTTGTTTTAACTTTATTTGGGGAAAATTACGTTTTTGTTTATTTTTACTTGAAACTTTTAATTTTCTTTGGGGAAAACTTTTTTTTTTCAACTTTTTTTTAACTTTTTTGTCCCACTTTGGGACTTGAACTTTTGGGGGTCTAATCCTTTACAATGCATTCCAATACTTCTGTATTGGAATGCATTGGCTGTATGAGTAATACTGTGTGTATTACTCATACAGCTTCCGGCCTGTGAGATCCAGGGGGCTGGATCTCACAGGCTCGTCACCGGAAGGCAGCACAATGCCTTCCTTAGGCATCGCGCTGCATTCCATGCCATAGAGTTCCCCCCTACAGCCGCATGGGGACCCGATGGCACCGTCACACGCCGCTGCAAACCGCAGGAAAAGCCGCAAACCGCAGGTCTGAATTGCCCTGCGGTTTGCGGCGATCGCCGACACGCCGATGCCTGCTCAATGATTTGAGCAGGCATCGGGTTCCGATCACCGCCCGCCGGGCGGTGGTGATCGGAAATACACATGTCGTACCGGTATGTCATGGGTCCTTAAGGGATTAAATCTATATATAAAAGCATTAATTAGTATATAATCAAATTAGATATCAATGAACAATAAAAATTCAAAAGATGAAAACAATAAAAAATAGGGAATAAAAATTATAAATACAGAATACAGGTTAAAAATGCATAAATAGGTGAGCATGTATACAGTCATGTGAAAAAATTAGGACACCCTTTGAAAGCATGTGGTTTTTTGTAACATTTTTAATAAATGGTTATTTCATCTCCGTTTCAACAATACAGAGAGATTAAAGTAATCCAACTAAACAAAGAAAACTGAAGAAAAGTCTTTTCAAGATCTTCTGTAAATGTCATTCTACAAAAATGCCTATTCTAACTGAGGAAAAAGATAGGACACCCTTGCCCCTAATAGCGAGCGTTACCTCCTTTGGCTGAAATAACTGCAGTGAGACGGTTCTTGTAGCCATCTACCAGTCTTCGACATCGGTCTGAGGAAATTTTACCCCACTCCTCAATGCAGAACTTTTTCAGCTGTGAGATGTTTGAGGGGTTTCTTGCACGTACAGCCCTTTTCAAGTCACCCCACAGCATCTCAATGGGATTCAAATCTGGACTTTGACTTGGCCATTCCAGGACTCTCCATTTCTTCTTTTTCAGCCAATCTTTGGTTGATTTACTAGTATGTTTTGGGTCATTGTCATGTTGCATGGTCCAGTTCCGCTTCAGCTTTAATTTTCTAACTGATGGTCTCACATGTTCTTCAAGCACCTTCTGATACACAGTAGAATTCATCGTGGATTCTATGATGGTGAGCTGACCAGGTCCTGCTGCAGCAAAGCAGCCCCAAACCATGACACTTCCACCTCCATGCTTCACAGTTGGTATGAGGTTCTTTTCTTGGAATGCTGTGTTTGGTTTACGCCAAACATGTCCTCTGCTGTTGTGTCCAAATAATTCAATTTTGGACTCATCTGTCCAAAGAACATTATTCCAGAAGTCCTGGTCTTTGTCAACTTTATCTCTGGCAAATGTCAGTCTGGCCTCGATGTTTCTCTTGGAAAGCAAAGGTTTCCTCCTTGCACACCTCCCATGCAAGTTAAACTTGTACAGTCTCTTTCTGATTGTAGAGGCATGTACTTCTACATCAACAGTAGCCAGAGCCTGCTGTAGTTCTCGAGATGACACTTTAGGGTTTTTGGAGACCTCTTTTAGCATCTTGCGGTCTGCTCTTGGGGTGAACTTGCTGGGGCGACCAGTCCTGGGCATGTTGGCAGTTGTTTTGAAAGCCCTCCACTTGTAGACTATCTTCCGGACAGTGGAATGGCTGATTTCAAAATCTTTTGAGATCTTTTTAAATCCCTTCCCAGACTCATAGGCTGCTACAATCTTTTTTCTGAAGTCCTCTGACAGCTCTTTTGCTCTCACCATGGTGCTCACTCTCACTTCAACAGTCAGGAGCACACCAAACTAAATGTCTGAGGTTTAAATAGGGCAAGCCTCATTCAACATGCAGAGTAACGATCTACTAATTATGTGCACCTGGTGTGAGATCTGAGCCAATTTAAGAGGGAATACATGTGAGGGTGTCCTATCTTTTTCCTCAGTTAGAATAGGCATTTTTGTAGAATGACATTTACAGAAGATCTTGAAAAGACTTTTCTTCAGTTTTCTTTGTTTAGTTGGATTACTTTAATCTCTCTGTATTGTTGAAACGGAGATGAAATAACCATTTATTAAAAATGTTACAAAAAACCACATGCTTTCAAAGGGTGTCCTAATTTTTTCACATGACTGTAGATAGATATATCTCTGTATATGTTGCTCTATAATCTAACATCTATTAAGAGAGTATTTCCCAGATGGTTGTCCAAGGCACAACAATAGTTCATCAATGTTCATCAATGCATAGATCCACATGAATAGTTTGCAATGCATAGATGAGTCCATGTTGAAGGAGGTGATTAAATGGTTAAATGGTTAAAAGATGGTTAGCAAATGGTTAAGAAGGTGAAAAGATGTCCACATGGAGTTATTTTCAGCTTTAGTGTAATATTATATTTGATAGACTTGATACCCCAAACTAGGTATGTTGGCATATACAGTCAGGTCCATAAATATTGGGACATCAACACAATTCTAATATTTTTGGCTCTATACACCACCACAATGGATTTGAAAATAAACGAACAAGATGGGATTTAACTGCAGACGGTCAGCTTTAATTTGAGGGTATTTACATCCAAATTAGGTGAACGGTGTAGAAATTACAACAGTTTGCATATGTGCCTCCCACTTGTTCAGGGACCAAAAAGTAATGGGACATTTGGCTTTACAGCTGTTCCATGACCACGTGTGTGTTATTCCCTCATTATTACAATTACAATGAGCAGATAAAAGGTCCAGAGTTAATTTCAAATGTGCTATTTGCATTTGGAATCTGTTGCTGTCAACTCTCAAGATTAGATCCAAAGAGCTGTCACAATCTGTGAAGCAAGCCATCATTAGGCTGAAAAAAAAAAAAAAAAAAAACATCAGAGAGATAGCAAAAACATTAGGTGTGGCCAAAACAACTGTTTGGAACATTCTTAAAAAGAAGGAACGCACTGGTGAGCTCAGTAACACCAAAAGACCCAGAAGATCACGGAACTGTGGTGGATGACCGAAGAATTCTTTCCATGGTGAAGAAAACACACTTCACAACAGTTGACCAGATCAGGAACACTCTCCAGGAGGTAGGAGTATGTGTGTCAAAGTCAACACTTTACCAGAGTGAATACAGAGGGTTCACCACAAGATGTAAACCATTGGTGAGCCTCAAAAACAGGAAGGCCAAATTAGAAACATAGAATGTGTCGGCAGATAATAACCATTTGGCCCATTTAGTCTGCTCAATATACTGAATACTGTAAATAGCCCCTGGCCCTATCTTATATGAAGGATGGCCTTATGCCTATCCCATGCATTCTTAAACTCCTTCACTGTATTTTCAGCTACCACTTCTGCAGGAAGGCTAATCCATACATCCACTACTCTCTCAGTAAAGATTAGAGTTTGCCAAACGACATCTAAAAAAGCCTTCACAGTTCTGGAACAAAATCCTATGGACAGATGAGATCAAGATCAACTTGTACCAGAGTGATGGGAAGAGAAGAGTATGGAGAAGGAAAGGAACTGCTCATGATCCTAAGCATACCACCTAATCAGTGAAGCATGGGGGTGGTAGTGTCATGGCGTGGGCATATATGGCTGCCAATGGAACTGGTTCTCTTGTATTTATTGATGATGTGACTGCTGACAAAAGCAGCAGGATGAATTTGAAGTGTTTCAGGCAATATTATCTGCTCATATTCAGCCAAATGCTTCAGAACTCATTGGATTGCGCTTCACAATGCAGATGGACAATGACCAAAAGCATACTGCAAAAGCAACCAAACAGTTTTTTAAGGGAAATAACTAGAATGTTATGCAATGGCCAAGTCAATCACCTGACCTAAATCCGTTTGAGCATGCATTTCACTTGCTGAAGACAAAACTGAAGGGAAAATGCCCCAAGAACAAGCAGGACCTGAAGACAGTTGCAGTAGAGGCCTGGCAGAGCATCACCAGGGATGAAACACAACATCTAGTGATGTCTATGCGTTCCAGACTTCAGGCTGTAATTGACTGCCAAGGATTTGCAACCAAGTATTAAAAAGGGAAAGTTTGATTTATGATTATTATTATGTCCCCTTACTTTTGGTCCCTTAACAAGTGTGAGGCACATATGCAAACTGTTGTAATTCCTACACCGTTCACCTGATTTGTATGTAAATACCCTCAAATTAAAGCTAACAGTCTGCAGGTAAAGCACATCTTGTTCGTTTCATTTCAAATCTATTGTGGTGGTGTATAGAGCCAAATACAGTATGTTAGAATTGTGTCGATGTCCCAATATTTATGGAGCTGACTGTAATAGATATAGTAGATAATACTTCAAAGTATCGCTCACCTTCCTCCTGCTGTTAGTCAGGGTTAGTAATTTTACTGCCTACCGCTACTCCGTGGCATCCCACGTGGGGGGCTGGGTACACAAAAATTTAATTTTTTTGCCTCTCTTGGAGAATCAAAGGTAGACGGAGCCCTATCTGCCGGCTCTGCCGCTCTGTGTTGTTCGCGTTGGACGTCTCACGTGGTTCCGTGGTATAAAGTTCAAGATTGTCACGTGTGTCGGCATTTCATCAGCGTTCTTGTGCTTGCGATCCTACTGTCAATAAGACATTGAAAGAAGTGTTCCACGGCGGCGTCTGTATACAGATTTTGTTATCAGATTTTGTTAGGGTTGTTTCTACTAAATTTCCATAATTGTAAAGTGGTGGGAGTAGTCCACAATTACAGGTATAAAACACCAAACGAGTTTCGGAGTACACCTTATTTCTTCCTCAGTGGTTTGTTTAGAAAATTCTTCTCCGTAAGCTGATGGATTCCCATATGAATTTTATCGCAAGTACAGGGAGGTTATTCTTCCCTGTCTTCTGAAGGTATTTACTGAGTCACTGGAGGAAGAAGTACTTCCAGAATCAAAACAGAGGCTGTGATAATAGTGATATTGAAAGAGGATAAGAATCCTCAGGATATAGGATCCTATAGACCTATCTCTTTTCTCAATACTGATGTCAAGATTCTTTCAAGGATTCTTGCCACAAGGCTTTCTAAGGTTATCTTTTCAATTATACATCCTGATCAAAATGGTTTTATTCCCAATAAGGGTACTGATTATAATTTGCACCGTCTCTTTGCTAATATAAAGTCTCCTGGAGGGGTCTCCAGGTCCATCCTTTCTCTAGATGCCTCCAAGGCCTTTGATAGGGTGGACTAGCGATTCCTCTGGAGAGTGCTACATACGATGGGGTTTGGTACTAGATTTATTAAAATAATTAATCTTCTATATAGATTCCCTAGTGCAAGATTAAATATAAACGGTTTTCTTACAAGGAGTATTTTTTTTTTTAGAAAGAGGTACCCATCAGGGATGTTCTCTTTCTCCACTTTTATTTGATATTTATATTGAGCCTCTTGCAGCTAGGATCAGACAAGATTCTCAGATTAAAGGCTTTTGGGTATTAGGAGTTGAAGATCGAATCTCCTTATATGCCGATAATATTTTATTTTATATACAACATACTAATATTATACTTCCAAAAATTATTCAAACGGTTAAGGCTACTTTCACACTTGCGTTCGGGGTTCCGCTTGTGAGCTCCGTTTGAAGGCTCTCACAAGCGGCCCCGAATGGATCCGTACAGCCCCAATGCATTCTGAATGGATGCGGATCCGCTCAGAATGCATCAGTTTGGCACTGTTTGGCCTCCGTTCCGCTCAGCAGGCGGACACCCGAACGCAGCTTGCAGCGTTTTTGTGTCCGCCTGGCCGTGCAATTTCAAACGGATCCGTCCCCCATTGACTTTCAATGTAAAGTCAGGAGTCCCCTATTAATATACTATCAGATCAGAGTTTTCTCCAATCCGATGGTATATTTTAACTTGAAGCGTCCCCATCACCATGGGAACACCTCTATGTTAGAATATACCATCAGATTTGAGTTAGATCGTGAAACTCAAATCCGACAGTATATTCTAACACAGAGGCGTTCCCATGGTGATGGGGACGCTTCAAGTTAGAATATACTGAGAACTGTGTACATGACTGCCCCCTGCTGCCTGGCAGGTGCTGCCAGGCAGCAGGGGGCAGACCCCCCACTCCCCCCCTGTATTTAACTCATTGGTGGCCAGTGCGGCCCCCCTCCCTCCCTCCCCAGTATTAAATGTGATCAGCGCGGCCCCCCCTCCCTCTATATTCATTGGTGGCCAGTGCGGCCCCCCCAACCTCCGTCCCCAGTATTAATTGTGACCAGTGCAGCCCCCCCTCCCTCCCTCCCTAGTATTAATTGTGACCAGTGCGGCCCCCTCCCTCTATATTCATTGGTGGCCAGTGCGGATTCCCAGTATTAAATATGACCAGTACGGCCCCCTCCCTCTATATTCATTGGTGGCCAGTGCAGATTCCCAGTATTAAATATGACCAGTGCGGCCCCCCTCCCTCTATATTCATTGGTGGCCAGTGCGGATTCCCAGTATTAAATGTGACCAGTGCGGCCTCCCCTCTTCGCCCCCCCTAATTAAAATCACCCCCCCATCATTGGTGGCAGCGGAGAGTTCCGATTGGAGACCCAGTTTAATCGCTGGGGCTCCGATCGGTTACCATGGCAGCCAAGACGCTATTGCAGTCTTGGCTGCCATGGTTACTTAGCAATAAATAGAAGCATTATACTTACCTGCGAGCTGCAATGACTGTGACCGGCCGGGCGCTCCTCCTACTGGTAAGTGAAAGGTCTGTGCGGCGCATTGCTTATAGCACAGACCTTTCACTTACCAGTAGGAGGAGCTCCCAGCCGGTCACAGACATCGCAGCTCGCAGGTAAGTATAATGCTTCTATTTATTGCTAAGTAACCATGGCAGCCAAGACTGCAATAGCGTCTTGGCTGCCATGGTAACCGATCGGAGCCCCAGCGATTAAACTGGGACTCCGATCGAAACTCTCCGCTGCGACCAATGATGGGGGTGATTTTAATTAGAGGGGGCCGAAGAGGGGAGGCCCCACTGGTCACATTTAATACTGGGAATCCGTACTGGCCACCAATGAATATAGAGGGAGGGGGGCCGCACTGGTCATATTTAATACTGGGAATCCGCAATGGCCACCAATGAATATAGAGGGAGGGGGCCGCACTGGTCATATTTAATACTGGGAATCCGCACTGGCCACCAATGAATATAGAGGGAGGGGGCCGCACTGGTCACAATTAATACTGGGGAGGGAGGGAGGGGGGGCCGCACTGGTCACATTTAATACTGCGGAGGGAGGGAGGGGGGCCGCACTGGTCACATTTAATAATGGGGAGGGGGGCCGCACTGGCCACCAATGAATATAGAGGGAGGGGGGCCACACTGGTCACATTTAATACAGGGGAGGGAGGGGGTCTGCCCCCTCCTGCCTGGCAGCACCTGATCTCTTACAGGGGGCTATGATTCGCACAATAATTGTGCGGATCACAGCCCCCTGTAAGAGATCGGGTGCTGCCAGGCAGCAGGGGGCAGTCATGTACACAGTTCTTTTAGTATATTCTAACTTGAAGTGTCCCCATCACCATGGGAACGCCTCTGTGTTAGAATATACTGTCGGATCTGAGTTTTCACGAGGTGAAAAATCAGATCTGTAAAAACCAGTTATGCAGACAGATCCGTTCTGAACTATGCAGATGCCAGACGGATCCGCTCCAAACGCAAGTGTGAAAGTAGCCTAACTCTTTTGGGGAGGTTTCGGGACTTGATATAATTTGGTTTAAAACTAGGCTTATGCCTCTAGATAGACTCGAACTTCCCCAAGAAGGGCCCTTGAATACTTTTAAGATCTCCGATTTATTTAAGTATCTAGGCATAGTAATATTGGAAGGACTCAAGATTTTGTACAGCTTAATCTTATGCCACTGATAAACAAATTGAGGTCTAAAATAATGATATGGCTCCGGCTTCTGTTATCGAGAGCCCATAGAATATCCCTAGCCAAGATGGTGATTGTGCCCCAATTACTTCATATTCTTAGGAACTCCCCAGTGTGGATTGAGGATAAGTTCTTTAAATTAATCGAGAGAATTATTAACGACTTAATCTGGGGGAGAATATGGGTAAGGTTAAAATTGGAGTATTTCTACAAGCCAATGGAGCAGGGAGGGCTTGATCTTCCTTGTTTTAAGGGATATTTTATAGCTGCACAGCTTTGGTTTCTTTGTGAATGGAAGAACAGCCCACTTTGTAGAACTCTGGTGAGGGAATCCCAGTCCGATAATATATTTACCCTATTAGAATCCGGCCAACTAATTAAGTATCAAAAGGATTATAGAGCTGCTGAGAAGTTATTTACTAATTCTTGGAGTACCATCAGAGGTTGGCTGGGTATAAAGGGTTCTCTTTGCTGCACCCCGCTTTGGTACAATTATCATTTGCAAGTTCTAGATGAATTGGTTAGTGAGCAGTATTGGCAAAAAAAATATATCCTTTATATTGCACAAGTGGTTGGGAATGGGAATATACTTTCGTTTTTGGAGTTAGCACAAAGAGAAAATATATAGAATTTATCTTGGTTTAGGTATTTTCAGCTACGTTCGGCACTAGCGAGTGTAAAGAAAAAAGATCTTTTGGAGATAGATAGTTCTACATCTTTAAATCACGTCATAGGAAACACAGGTCAGAGGCATAAAATTTCACAACTTTATAAAGTTTTGTTTAACCGCCTCCAGACCGCCTAACGCAGGATCGTGTTCCGGAGGCGGCTGATTCATTCCTCCTTCACGCGCCGATGCGTCATCTCTTGGTTTAGGTATTTTCAGCTACGTTCGGCACTAGCGAGTGTAAAGAAAAAAGATCTTTTGGAGATAGATAGTTCTACATCTTTAAATCACTTCATAGGAAACACAGGTCAGAGGCTTAAAATTTCACAACTTTATAAAGTTTTGTTTAACCGCCTCCGGACCGCCTAACGCAGGATCACGTTCCGGAGGCGGCTGATTCATTCCTCCTTCACGCGCCGATGCGTCATCTCGCGAGACGCGAGATTACGCTCACAGCCGGCCCGCGCATGCGCATCGAGGGGCGGCAAAAGTTAGAGGAGAAGTTCGTCATCAGCCCGCCAGCCAATGATCATCGCTGGCAGGCTGTTGATTTTCAAAAAAACGAATCACAAGCCAGTTAACACATTATATTTATAAATTTAATGTGTTAAATGGCTTCTGTGCTCCTCTGCTGGTCCTTTTCGTCAGTTGGTCCCAGCAGAGGAGCACACATCACTGTAAGTACACACGAACAGTAGACTTAGCCCCAGATCACCCCCATCACCCCAATTAACCCCTTGATAACCCCTTGGTCGCCCCTGTCAATCACCTAGTGAAAGGGAAAAAAGTGATCAGTGTAAACTTTTTTTTTTTTCCACTAGTATTGACGGTTAGGTTTAGGATAGTTTAGACCCCTTTGTTAGGCAGTTAGCGTCGGTTAGCGCCCAGCCCACCGTTCCGCAGTCACAGATTCGCTGATTAGCGTATCGCTAATCATAATTGGTACTTTTATAGTATCTGTAAGTGATCAGAACTGATTACAGTCAGATCTATAATAGTATTAGTGTCACCTTAGTTCACCCTCCACCCAAAACGCAGTGTTAGCCCGATCAGGCCTGATAGGTCGCCCACACGTGCGTTCACCCACGCCCGCCCCGCCGCAGTGACAAAAATGTTTATTTTTTTTAATCACTGCACAATCACTTCACAAGCGCTGCTGTGATAAAAAAAAAAAATCAGTTTTGATATTTTTTATCAATCGCTGCGGCTTCCTGTACTTCACTAGCCTCCCATTTGTAAGACAGGCTCGCTTTTTTTCTTGGGTAGTCTCAGGGAATACCCCCTAAATTTAGTTGACCAAATGGCAAATAAGGGGTATTCTTCTGAAGAGGCCTACAGGATTCTGACCCAGTCGGATGAGGAATGGGAACCCTCATCTGACGAATCCAGCGGGTCAGAATACGAACCTGTAGAAAGCAGTGGCAGTCTGACCCAAAGTTCGGACGAGGAGGTTGAGGTCCCTGATACCATCAGGCATACCCGGCCCCGTGTTGCTAGACCACAGGTTGCGCAGGATCCACTTCAAGGGCAGCAGAGTGGGGCTGGCGCTGTCGGATTAGGTGGTGAGGCATACACCAGCAGCGCAGCCCATCCTGGACCTAGTACCAGCACTGTCGTACAACATGGTGAAGTGGCAAGCACCAGAAGGGCAGTTGAAGCTGGTACGTTGGCACGTGCATTAGTTCCCCCGTCGCAGCCACCGCACAGACAGGCCCGTAGAGCCCCTAGAGTCCCTGAGGTGCTGGCAAACCCTGATTGGCAGCCCCCAACTTCAGCCGCACCAATAGTTCCCCCTTTCACCGCCCAGTCTGGAGTTCGGGTTGAGACAGCTCAGATCGGTTCGGCACTGGGATTTTTTGAGCTGTTCTTGACTGCGGAGCTCTTGGACTTAGTCGTGGCAGAAACAAATCGGTATGCCGCTCAATTTATAGCCGCCAACCCGGGAAGCTTTTATGCCCAGTCTTTTCTGTGGAAACCCGTCCAAGTTTCTGAATTTAAAATTTTTCTGGGCCTTCTCCTCAACATGGGCCTAACAAAAAAGCATGAATTGCGGTCATATTGGTCCACGAACACAATTCATCACATGCCCATGTTCTCTGCTGCCATGTCCAGGGCACGATTTGAGGCCATCCTGCGTTTCCTGCACTTTAGCGACAACAGCACCTCTCGTCCCAGAGGCCACCCAGCTTTTTACCGGCTCCACAAAATTCGGCCCCTCATAGACCACCTTAACACCAAATTTGCAGATTTGTATACCCCTGAGCAAAACATCTGCATAGACGAGTCCCTTATACATTTTACCGGGCGCCTTGGCTTCAAACAATACATCCCAAGCAAGCGCGCCCGGTATGGGGTCAAATTGTATAAGCTCTGTGAAAGGGCCACAGTCTATACGCACAAATTTTGTGTCTATGAGGGTAAAGATCACACCCTGGAGCCGGTCGGTTGTCCCGACTACCTGGGGAGCAGTGGGAAGACAGTCTGGGACTTGGTGTCACCCTTATTTGGCAAGGGGTACCATCTTTATGTGGACAATTTTTACACAAGTGTGCCCCTCTTCAGGCATTTGTTTCTAGAACAGATTGGCTGCTGTGGCACCGCGCGACCTAGTCGCCGGGGCTTCCCCCAACGGCTCGTTACCACCCGTCTTGCAAGGGGGGAGAGGGCTGCCTTGTGTAACTGCTCGCGGTGAAATGGAGAGACAAGCGTGACGTTTACATGCTCTCCTCCATTCACGCAGACACGGCAATACAAATAGAACGAGCAACCAGTGTCATTGAAAAGCCCCTCTCGGTCCACGACTATAATTTGCTCATGGGAGGGGTGGACTTCAATGACCAGATGTTGGCTCCTTATTTAGTGTTCCGTCGCACCAGATGCTGGTATAAGAAGGTGTCTGTATATTTAATTCAATTGGCTGTATATAATAGTTTTGTTCTCTACAGTAAGGCTGGGAGAACAAGATCCTTCCTCAAATTTCAGGAAGAGATCATCGAGAACCTCCTGTATCCAGGAGGTTCCGTGGCCCCATCCACCAGTGTAGTGAGCCGTCTACACGAGCGACATTTCCCCAATGTCGTTGCTGGTACCTCAACCCAACCGTCACTCCGAAAAAGATGTTGTGTCTGTAGCAGGAGTGGAATAAGGCGTGACACCCGCTATTTCTGTTCTGACTGCCCTGACCAACCTGCCCTATGCTTAGGGGAGTGTTTCCGGAAGTACCACACACAGGTACACTATTAGCATAGGGATTACGTTACACAGGACAGGCACACAGGACTGTTAGGGGCCTTTCACTCACAGCTGCTGCAAACCTCTCCTTTCACCTGGGACAAAGTGCATAATGTACTTCGCCACATCTCTGGGCAATTTGCACTTTGCACATTGTCCCATGGGGAAGGAGAGGTTTGTCCTATAAAGGTAAAAAAAATAAAAAATCACTGATAAGCAAAAAAGTTAATGTTCTGTTCAAAAAGTTAAATAAAGTTTATAAAAGTTAATGTTCCGTTCAAATGTTATATAAATTTAATGTTAATAAATTTATTGTGTTGCGGCCTGTTTTTTATTTTTTATTTTTTTATTTTTTTACCTTCTAGGTGGACCAACCGATGAACGAGCTGCAGCACTGATGTGCATTCTGACAGAAGCATTGCACTGCTGTCAGATTACACAAAAGTCGGTGTATGCGGCGCTGCAAGACAAAATTTCTCCTCTGCAGTAAAAAAGATACGTTTGCGGAGGCATATGAGCTGAGGGGCGGTGTTCATATGCTTTGGAAAACACTTTGTATATATATAAAAAAAAAATCCCGGCAATGATTTATTCATCCACATCGATTGATGTGAATGGAGAAATCGGGTTTGCCAGGGCATACGGGCTAAGTGGGTTTGGATGTTGGGCGGAGCTCCTATGTCCTGGCAGACACCTTTCCCCTCCTTTTTTCTTTTTGGCAGAGATTTTTTCATCCACATTGATCGATGCGAATGAAGAAATCTGTGCCGTTCATTTTTTCTTTCAGCCCAGAGGCTGAACGGAAAAAAAAAAATCTCATTACCCGTATGCTCAATATAAGGAGAATAGCAGAAACTCCTAATGCTGGCCATACATGTAATGATTGTGGAGACCCTCAAATGCCAGGGCAGTACAAACACCCCACAAATGACCCCATTTTGGAAAGAAGACACCCCAAGGTATTCGCTGAGGGGCATATTGAAGATTGAAATTTTTGTCCCAAGTTAGCGGAAAGGGAGAGTTTGTGAGAAACAAAATATATATCAATTTCCGCTAACTTGTGCAAAAAAAATAATCTTCTATGAACTCGCCATGCCCCTCATGGAATACCTTGGGGTGTCTTCTTTCCAAAATGGGGTCACATGTTGGGTATTTATACTGCCCAGGCATTTTAGGGGCCCTAAAGCGTGAGAAGAAGTCTGGAATCCAAATGTCTAAAAATGCTCTCTTAAAAGGAATTTGGGCCCCTTTGCCCACCTAGGCTGCAAAAAAGTGTCACACATGTGGTATCGCCGTACTCAGGAGAAGTAGGGCAATGTGTTTTAGGGTGTCTTTTTACATATACCCATGCTGGGTGAGAGAAATATCTCGGCAAAAGACAACTTTTCCCTTTTTTTATACAAAGTTGTCATTTGACAGAGATATTTATCTCAACCAGCATGGGTATATGTAAAAAGACACCCCAAAACACATTGCCTTACTTCTCCTGAGTACGGCAATACCACGTGTGACACTTTTTTGCAGCCTAGGTGGGCAAAGGGGCCCAAATTCTAAAAAGCACCTTCAGGATTTCACAGGGCATTTTTAACACATTTGGATTTCAAACTACTTCTCACACATTAGGGCCCCTAAAATGCCAGGGCAGTATAACTACCCCACAAGTGACCCATTTTGGAAAGAAGACACCCCAAGGTATTTCGTGATGGTCATAGTGAGTTCATGGAAGTTTTTATTTTTTGTCACAAGTTAGTGGAATATGAGAATTTGTAAGAAAAAAAAAATCATCATTTTCCGCTAACTTGTGACAAAAAAATAAAAAGTTCTATGAACTCACTATGCCCATCAGCGAATACCTTAGGGTGTCTACTTTCCGAAATGGGGTCATTTGTCGGGTGTTTCTACTGTCTGGCCATTGTAGAACCTCAGGAAACATGACAGGTGGTCAGAAAGTCAGAGCTGCTTCAAAATGCGGAAATTCACATTTTTGTACCATAGTTTGTAAACGCTATAACTTTTGCGTAAACCAATAAATATATACTTATTGCATTTTTTTTTATCAAAGACATGTAGAACAATAAATTTTGAGAAAATATATATAAATGTATTTTATTTGAAAAATTTTACAACTGAAAGTGAAAAATTTCATTTTTTTGCAAAAAAATCGTTACATTTTGATTAATAACAAAAAAAGTAACAATGTCAGCAGCAATGAAATACCCCCAAATGAAAGCTCTATTAGTGAGAAGAAAAGGAGGTAAAATTCATTTGGGTGGTAAGTTGTATGACCGAACAATAAACCGTGAAAGTAGTGTAGTGCAGAATTGTAAAAAGTGGTCTGGTCTTTAAGGGTGTTTAAGCTAGTGGAGCTGAGGTGGTTAAAGCACAATTTAGTAAGATAAGCTCCCCCGGACAAAAGGCCTGGCAATTTGATTGTCCAGGAATTTGTCTCGAAGAGTGGGATGATGTATTGGGAAATTTAAGTTTAGTTTCGCATAATTTTAATCATGTTTTGGTTCAATTTAATATTTTACATCAAACTTATATTATAACTTTATGGTTGAATAAATGTGGTCTAAGGGATGCTTCTAACTGCCCATAGTGTGATGCACCGGGGTGGATAATTTGCATATGTTCTGGACATGTACAAAGTTGAAACAATATTGGGGTGCAATTCATAAATTTATTACCCGAGAATTGAAAGTTGAGATTCCATATACAGTGGAATGCTGGGTATTAGGTGACCTTCCCAAGGTGGGATGCCCAACATATAAAAAGACTCTTTTGATTAGGACAATGTTTTTGGCAAGACTTTTGATTTCCCGGGAATGGTTTTCCCGAAATACTCCAAATATTACTACATGGCTAAACCTTGGTAATAAGATTAAGAGATATGAAAATATTCTATATAGACATAGAAACACTGGGGAGAATTGGCTAAAAATTTGGGCAGAATGAAAGTTTTAATGGTTTTCCTGCTTCTATTGCCTCATTATTCAACCCCCTTTTTGTTTATTGATTGGGAGCAGGGGGAGACACATAGCAAGAGGGAGGGTTGGTTGGGCATGAATAGGGGGGGTAAGGTTTATTGGGGAAAAATTATATATTTATGTTGCTGTCTTTATATAAGTGTGTCGTTTGAACTTCTAATAAAAGTAGAAAAAAAAATCATCTGTTTGGGGGTAATACCCCACACTGCGCAGGAGCTGTGGATGGGCATGGAACAACAAATCGATCAGTGGTTGATGCTGCTGAGCCTCAAGCCTGGCCTGGTGGTGTGTGATAATGGACAAAATCTCATAGCAGCTCTGGGGCTAGCAGGTTTGCCGCACATTCCTTGACTGGCGCATATGCTGAATTTAATGGTCCAAAGGTTCCTGAAAAATTACCCCGATATGTCAGAGCTGCTGCAGAAAGTTTGTGCGCTTTTGGCGTTCTCACCCTGCTGCTGCTCGCCTGTCTGTGCTGCAGCGTAACTTTGGCCTTCCCGCTCACATCCTCATATGCGACGTACCCACAAGGTGGAACTCCACCTTGCACATGCTGGAGAGACCGTGAAAGCAGCAGCAGGCGATAGTGGAGTTTCAGCTGCAGCATGCCCCGGGTGAGTCGCTCTGCGCAACAGCACCACTTCATTACAAACAAGTGGGCCTCCATGCAGGACATTTCGAGTACTCCACCAACATGGCCAGTGTCGATGACTCAGCGTTACTATCCCACTTCTATGTTTCCTTGAAAAAACACTTCGGACGATGATCGAAGAGGATGCGGCACAGGAGGAAGAGGAGTAGGAAGAGGGATCATTTCTACGGTTATCATGCCAGTCATTTACAAGTAGCTCGGATGGTGGGTTCGTGGATGAAAAGATGCCAGGTACACAACTGTCCAGCCAGGGCACCGTTCTGTAGGATGAGGAGGAAGATGATGATGATGATGATGATGAGGAACCGTGTTCACAGCAGGGTGGTACCCAAAGCAGCTTATGGGCATCAATGGATCATGGTTAGAGGGGATACAGAGGACACAGACAATACACCTCCCACAGAGGACAGCTTGTTGTTGCCTCTGGGCAGCCTGGCACACATAAGCGACTACAGGCTGCAGTGCCTACGCAACGACCGCTGAGTTACCCACATTCTAACCAATGCTGATTACTGGTTGGCCACCCTGCTGGATCGCTGCTACAGGGACAACGTGCTGTCCTTAATTCCGTCACTGGAGCATGATCGGAAGATGTGCGAGTACAAGCGTACCCTGGTAGACGCGCTGCTGATGGCATTTACACCTGACAGCGGGGGCTCAGTGCAAGCACAAGGCAAAGGCAGAGGAGGAGGAGGAGGAAGAAGTCGCCAATGTAGATGGGGCACCGCCAGCACCTCAGAAGGGAGGGTTAGCATGGCTGAAATGTGGAAAACCTTTGTCAGCACGCCACAAAAACCAGCACCACCAGCTGATATGGAATGTCTTAGCAGGAGGCAGCATTTCAGCAACGTGGTGGAACAGTACGTGTGCACACGCCTACACGTACTGACTGATGGGTCTGCCCCATTCAACTTCTTGATCTCCAAATTGGGCACATGACCTGAGGTTGCCCTTTACGCCTTGGAGGTGCTGGCCTGCCCTGCGGCAAGCGTATTGTCCGAACGTGTGTTTAGCATGGCAGGGGGGGTAATCACAGACAAGCGCAACAGCCTGTCCACAGCCAACATGGACAAGCTTATGTTAATTAAAATGAACCAGGCATGGATCCCACAGGACTTGTCTATATCTTGTTCTGAGTAGACAAGTATACCGGCCACACCCAGCAATTGTTATACTCCAGCGCATTTTCTATTTGCATTCTCTTTTCTATTTACCAATGTTTTGGGGTCTTCCCAAATTTATAAATAAAAAATAAAAAATAAAGGGAAAAAAATAAAAATAAAGTTCAGGTCCCCATTGACTTCAATGGGGTTCGGGTTCGAGTTCGGGTCAAAGTTCGGGTTCGGGACCGAAACCAGCGAACCCGAACATCCATGAGTCCGCTCATCCCTATGCCTATTATTATGCATGTAGCATTCTTCATGGAAGCAAAAAGCACAGAAAGGCAACTGATCTTCAGTGTTCACAAATAATTAAGACAGGGTAAAATAATGTAGAAGTGATTTACATTCTCCTTGTCGTTCTTATGAATGTTTCTGCAATTAGTAATGTGTTTTATCACAACATGTCTCTGGAGGCACACTTGCAGCTTCCGGTAATAGTCTAGTTGAAGTAAACTTGTTTCTTGTACTGGCCCAAAGGGAGGACACATCAGGCAGTTTTGAATACATCTGAAACTGTTCCAGATCATGTTAGTGTCCCATCTGTTACATTTGACTTCTTTTTTCCATTTGCCTGCAAGTTCACCAGGCTATATCAAATTGCACAGCAAATGCAATGGCCATTATACGTAAGTTCTGCATGCTATGAGTAAGGGACATGGAAATGTTATTTGACAAAAAAAAAAAAATCATAAATGTGCATTATAATTTTACTTTACAGTCCACTAAATTCATAAAACCTCTACACGGCAACCCATAAAATAAGCCATTAATCATTATCAATTACAACAAAAAGATAAAGCTATGTGAGATACAACAGATGTTCAGCTTTCTTTACAAATCATACAAGTAAAGACATCTTATTCTCTCCAAAAATTAACAGAAATAACAATGATTAATTGTCTTTAAGAGCTATAAATTTGAAAGCAAACAGAATTAAACAGAATGTTTATTTAAAGTGATGATGCCTTTGTTTTAGGCAGAGGTTCAAAAGTCAATTTACAGTGGACTAGAGATGGTAATAGTCTAAAAAATATGCACAAGTTCATCTTGTTCCTGTCATTTGCCAACCCAAAAGCATTTCTCACTTACAATATGTACTTCTTGCTATACTGGATCGCCACGATCCAATTAATAGCTGAAATTATAACTCCATGATTAAGCACTAGTTTAACCCTCTAGCTATGTTAAAGTTGGAATTTGGCTTAAAAAATCCAAATTACATAAAAATAATGGGGTTGTGTGAGGAATGTGGAATTTTGATCTAATGCCAGCCATGATCTAATTTGCTCTGAGTCAGTGTAAGCCGTGTACCGGGGTGGTCTCCCCAGGATACAGCAAAGTCACGAACGAGGAAAGCAACTCTGACACCAGCTATTGCAAAAACTGAATTTTACTAACACGTGATAATAAACACAACCACAAATGCTGAGAACATAAAATAAGTTTACATACACCCAGCCCAAAGGATGAGACCCCTGTGTTGCACAGTACAGCACCCCCTGATGAATGCCAGCAGAAATTTTGCGGCAATTTAACTACTGGCGGGCACAACTAAAACTGCCTCGCCATACCTATTATTACCCTGAAACAAAGACGAACAATTGGTTGTGTGCTTAGTACTGGTTGGCCTGCTTATCGTGCTCTATATTATTCCCCCTTCCCATAACTAGTCCGGTAGCACGTGCCTGATTATTTCTCCTGAGCAAGATGCTGAACTGGATAGAGTTCATGGGGGTGTTTATCAGCTCTCAAATGTGCAATGCCTCTTTTAGTAATGGAGTCCTTGTAGTACAGTAGCAACACTTTAGAACTGACACAAAGCAGAGACCCTAACTATCTAACTACAGGCTTGGTCTAAGTCTCTAGGCGCCAACACTGCAGTGTGATGCGTGCACGATTTTATTGAACCGGGTCTGCTCTTTATCCACTGAACCGAATGACCAGTCTCTCCAGCAAGCATGAGGTCCCACAGGGTATGCAGCTTGTTCCTTAGCTCTTGTCAGCCTTCCTGGAAACAATTCTCCTTTCTCCGGGCAGGATCTTGGTTTTGGACAATAATCAGCTTCACTAAGTTGCAGCTGTGGTCACAGAAGAGGTCCTCTCACTCCTGGATCTATTAGCTTCTCTGCTCACACACAGCTCCTCAGCTCGCTCCAAGGCTGCATATACTTCTTCATGCTCTCAAGAACCACACCTCTCATGAATATGGAAATATATATGCAGTCAGTCAGCTGTGCCTAGGAAACAGCAGCATCTTGTAGCCAAACAGTAAAACGTCAGTCCAGAACATTAAATTTAATCCACACAAAAACAGTGTTCAAACAATGGGAGCTGTTTTTCAATCTCACAATAGGAGGAGTGAACTCTGCAGGGGTCCTGGCTTCAAGCAGGCCACATGTATACAATTCACACCTCACCAGCATGGAGGCAAACTCATCCTACAGGAAAAACCCTCTATAGGGGGTCTCAGCATACACCCAGATCACTCAAATCCATCAGACATCATGGAACCAGGGATTCATAAGGAATTATGAATTGCCCGTCCATCACAGGCATAAACCAGTTACATATCTGCGACACAAGGGCCAAGACAGACACGCCCCTGCTTGTAGTTTGGTGGTAGAATGCCAGGAAGGGGAGATACAGAAATCTCCCAGCAGAAACCTAATAGCGGCGCAATATTTGGTCTCCACCTTTAGCTGGAACCCAGGCGGATCTGTTGGTTCCAGAACCATCATCCTGTGACCTTCTGGTCTGGAGCTATGGGCCCTAATGGGTTTTGTGGGTCTTTTGGCTGCCAGGACAAGCAAGGGAGGGTGGACTCCTCCCAGAGGGAGGGACGGGAGTTACCGACTACAGGTGAAAAGGCCCAGGCAGGCCCGAGGCCGGGGTCTTTCTCTGAAGGGGGTCACATCGAGTAATGTGTTTGGAGGGACTGTGGATAAACTGCTGACATCACTGCCCCCATGTGACTACAGACAAGAATTACAGCACCCCAGAACTCATCGTAACCCAAAGAACTACTCATCCATCTGGAAACTGACTCTTGCTCTGTCTAATTCTGTTATATCATACCACTTGTATTTTCACCTCCGACCACTGTATATATTCTCTGTGTGTATCGTGAATTGTCTAGTGCACCCTTAAGGCAATTAAATATATAATTTTATCTTGTTCTGTTCTTGTATCTCGGTCGACGAATTCCCACGTCCGTGTTCTAAACCGTATTGACATCAGGCGGGGCCGCGAGGTGCGGTATTCATGACAAGTTGTCTGACTTATTTAACCTCTTAATGACGAGCAGGTTTTGGGCCTTGGGCATTTGATTTAAATTTTTTCATAATCGTTTTCTAAGAACTTTTGCCTTTTTTATTTTCTCAGTCTATGTAGCCATATGAGGGCTTGTTTCTTGCAGGACAAGTGATAGTTTTTTAATGGCACCATTTTGAGGTACACATAACTTACTGATTAACTTTTATTAACACTTTCTGGGAGGGAGAGGAGAAAAATCAGCAATACCATCTCAGAATTTTTACGTTATACATTTTGTGAGGATCATTTTTCGGCATAAATAACATGGCAACTTTATTCTCTGGGTCAGTATGATTACAGCGATACCAAATATATATAGGCTTTTTTTGTTTAACTACTTACACACTACTGCACAATAAAAATCCTTTCTTAAAAAGAAGAAAATCTTTCAGAATTACTACATCCCAAGATCCATTACTTTTTTCTTTTTCTTTCTATTGAGCTGTGTGAGGGCTTGATTTTTGTGGGACGACTTGAACTTTTCATTTGTATAATTTTGGAGTAAATCACTCATTTTGATTGCTTTTTAGTATAGTTTTTTTGGGTGGCGAGTAAACAAAATGCAGCAATCCTAGCATTTCTTTACAGTGTTCACCATATGGGATAATTGACATGATATTTGTTTAGTGTAGGTCGTTATGTATGCAGTAATACCAAACGTAGACAATATTTTATTTTTGAAAGGTTTTTTTTTTTTTTTTTTATTTAATACATTTTTACTTTTTTTTAAACCATTTAATAGTCCCACAAGGGTACTATAACAGGCAATATTTTTGCTTGCTTCTAAAACACAGTGCACTATTACTATAGTGCATTGCATTTTAATGTCAGTGCCATACTGACATTGACCAGTCAGGCTATGCCAGGCAGGAACAGCCTGCTGGGGTACACTCAAGGCAGACTTGGGGACTATACCAGGGTCAAGCCTACATATACACACATCGGCACCCTGCAATCTTATTTGCGGAGTGCCAATGGGAGACAGAGGGAGACCAGTTCCTCTGTAACTGCTGTTATGTAGTTAGTGTTAGAGCAGGCTGTTAGAGCAGTATTGAGAGACGAGCAACGACCCGTGCAGCGCTTAGACAGGGCTGCCATAAAAAGGCGGTGGCCCAGACTAAGGCCCTTTAGAGATTGCTGCAAAATGGCATTTTTAAAGACACTAAGGGGTTAACCCCCCCCTTCCAGGCAGCAATGGTGATACAACAATAAGAGCAATTATACTTTTCCAGTTAACCCTTTTCAGTTCCAATCCTCCCCACAGGTTTATGTTTGTTTGGCTGCACAGACGATATAATGAATAAATTATATAATAGAATAAAATCCAACTAGTCAATTGAGCTTGATCTGGTCTACATGTTTGTGTTTGAATCTATGTGTTAACTGAAGCATGCCTAATAGCATACCCTACTTTCTGCCCGTTCTCGGTTTAATTGAAAGTGGCCTACCTTGGTCTGTTTTTATAAAAAGCATATTATTGCCTTGGTAAATGATTGGTTGAGCAAACATTACCAGGCTACCGGGACCTGCCAGCATTGGAAAGCCAGTGCTGAGGGATTAGTGATGTGAGTAATCTATATATATATATATATATATATATATATATACACTCACCTAAAGAATTATTAGGAACACCTGTTCTATTTCTCATTAATGCAATTATCTAGTCAACCAATCACATGGCAGTTGCTTCAATGCATTTAGGGGTGTAGTCCTGGTCAAGACAATCTCCTGAACTCCAAACTGAATGTCAGAATGGGAAAGAAAGGTGATTTAAGCAATTTTGAGCGTGGCATGGTTGTTGGTGCCAGACGGGCCGGTCTGAGTATTTCACAATCTGCTCAGTTACTGGGATTTTCACGCACAACCATTTCTAGGGTTTACAAAGAATGGTGTGAAAAGGGAAAAACATCCAGTATGCGGCAGTCCTGTGGGCAAAAATGCCTTGTGCATGTCAGAGGAGAATGGGCCGACTGATTCAAGCTGATAGAAGAGCAACGTTGACTGAAATAACCACTCGTTACAACCGAGGTATGCAGCAAAGCATTTGTGAAGCCACAACACGCACAACCTTGAGGCGGATGGGCTACAACAGCAGAAGACCCCACCAGGTACCACTCATCTCCACTACAAATAGGAAAAAGAGGCTACAATTTGCATGAGCTCACCAAAATTGGACTGTTGAAGACTGGAAAAATGTTGCCTGGTCTGATGAGTCTCGATTTCTGTTGAGACATTCAAATGGTAGAGTCCGAATTTGGCGTAAACAGAATGAGAACATGTATCCATCCTCTGATAGCTACTTCCAGCAGGATAATGCACTAGGTCACAAAGCTCGAATCATTTCAAATTGGTTTCTTGAACATGACAATGAGTTAACTGTACTAAAATGGCCCCCACAGTCACCAGATCTCAACCCAATAGAGCATCTTTGGGATGTGGTGGAACGGGAGCTTCGTGCCCTGGATGTGCATCCCTCAAATCTCCATCAACTGCAAGATGCTATCCTATCAATATGGGCCAACATTTCTAAAGAATGCTATCAGCACCTTGTTGAATCAATGCCACGTAGAATTAAGGCAGTTCTGAAGGCAAAAGTATGGTGTTCCTAATAATTCTTTAGGTGAGTGTATGTATATATAAAAATAAGGATGTAGATATGTATGTATGCATATCTGTATGTATGTTCCGTGATCACTCAAAAACGCAACCATCGATTTCAACGAAACTTGCTATACACATCCCTTGCTACCTGGAAAGAAATCTTGTGGGGGTCACAGCTCTCTAGGACGTACCGTTCCTGAGATATTCCCAAAATATGACCTGCATTAGTCAAAACAAGCCTGCAATTCTTTCTCTTCATATGACAACTGCCATACACACGGTCACTTATCAGCCAATAGAAGCTTGCAGGCCCTTAGTCTCCACATACACATAGCTTTACTCCAGGTTTCCATAACAACTTAGCCATTTTTCTTCACTGCTGTAGGTCAGCTTTAGCCTAGGGCTGCATGACACATATGGCACAACTACACTGCTATATGCATCCATCTCGGAAGGATTTTTTGTGACTGTCGAGTCGCAGTCGCAGCATGTCGCAGTTCAACACCATAGCCTATCAGTATAAAAATTGTTGCGCGACATTGGTATGACAAAATGTTGCGCCACACATGTCATCATGTAGCCCTAGCCTTAAAGAGGCAGGGCGCTGTGGAGGTCCTGTTAAGGGGGCAGGGACCACTATTAAAGGGGCAGAACGCTGTGGAGGATACTGTTAAGTTGTCAGGAGGCACAATTAAAGAGGCAGCTGCTGTGGAGGTCACTGTTAATGGGGCAGGGGCCACTATTAAAGGGGCAGGCCACTGTAGAGGTCACATATAAAGGGGCGGGCACTGTGGTGTTCACTGTTAGGGGGCAGGGGCCACTATTAAAGGGGAAGCTTCTGTGGAGGTCACTTTTAAAGGGGAGGGCACTGTGGAGGTCACTGTTAATGGGGAGTTCAGTGTGGAGGTCACTGTTAAAGGGGAAGGCTGTTCTGGAGGTGACTGTTAAAGGGGCGGGCACTGTAGAGGTCACTATTAAAGGGACGGGCACTCTGGAGGTCACTGTTAAAGGGGCGTGCTCTCTGGAGGTCACTATTAAGGGGCGGGCACTGTGGAGGTCACTATTGAAGAGGCGAGAACTTTGAAAGTCACTGTTAATGTGGCGGGCACTGTGTAGGTCACTGTTAAAGGGGTGGGCACTGTGTAGGTCACTATTAAAGGTGCAGGCACTGTGGAGGTCTCTGTTAAGGGGGCAGACACTGTGGAGGTCACTGTTAAAGGGTGGGAACTGTGGAGGTCACTGTTAAAGGGGCGGGCACTGTGAAGGTCACTGTTAATGGGGCAAACACTGTCGAGTTCACTGTTAAAGGGGCGGGCACTGTGGAGGTCGCTGTTAACCCCTTAAGGACTCAGCCCTATTTCACCTTAAGGACTTGGCCATTTTTTGCAAATCTGACCAGTGTCACTTTAAGTGCTGATAACTTTAAAACGCTTTGACTTATCCAGGCCATTCTGAGATAGTTTTTTCGTCACATATTGTACTTCATGACACTGGTAAAATGAAGTAAAAAAAATATTTTTTTTTTGCATAAAAAAATACCAAATTTACCAAAGATTTTGAAAAATTTGCAAATTTCAAAGTTTCAGTTTCTCTACTTCTGTAATACATAGTAATACCCCCAAAAATTGTGATGACTTTACATTCCCCATATGTCTACTTCATGTTTGAATTATTTTGGGAATGATATTTTATTTTTTGGGGATGTTACAAGGCTTAGAAGTTTAGAAGCAAATCTTGAATTTTTTTAGAAATTTACAAAAACCCAATTTTTAGGGACCAGTTCAGGTCTGAAGTCACTTTGCGAGGCTTACATAATGGAAACCACCCAATAATGACCCCATTCTAGAAACTACACCCCTCAAGGTATTCAAAACTGATTTTACAAATGTCGTTAACCCTTTAGGTGTTGCACAAGAGTTAGTGGCAAATGGGGATGAAATTTGAGAATTTCATTTTTTTGCCTAATTTTCTATTTTAAACAATTTTTTTCCACTAACAAAGCAAGGGTTAACAGCCAAACAAGATTGTATCTTTATTGCCCTGACTCTGCCGTTTACAGAAACACCCCATATGTGGCCGTAAACTACTGTACGGCCACACAGCGGGGCGTAGAGTGAAATGTGCGCCGTTTGGTTTTTGGAAGGCAGATTTTGCTGGACTGGTTTTTTGACACCATGTCCCATTTGAAGCCCCCCCCCGATGCACCCCTATAGTAGAAACTCCATAAAATTGACCCCATCTAAGAAACTACACCCCTCAAGGTACGGACCGCGGTATGGAAAGGGTTAAACGGCTGACATCGCATCACAGATGTCAGCCGTTTATACCAGGGTGTCAGCAATGTGCTGACACCCTGGTATACCCACTGGCCACCAACGATTATTCAAGGGGAGGCGGGCGGGGGATCGCGATCCCGCCTGTCGCACCGCCCGCCTCCCGCACGCCCGCACCGCCCGCAACACCCCCCCTGCACCTCCCACCGGGATAAAATCACTCAGGGGTGCAGGGGGGTGAAACATATGTATTTTAGGAATACTAAAGTTTCGTCCCTAAGGGGTTAAAGGGGTGAACACTGTAGAAGTCACTGTTAAAGGAGAGGGCACTGTGAAAGGTCATTGTTAAAGAGGCAGGGTGCTGTAGAGGTCACTGTTACAGGGGCGGGCACTGTGGAGGTCACTGTTAAAGTGGCGAACACTGTGGAGGTCACTGTTAAAGGGGAGGGCATTGTGGAGGTCATTGTTTAAGGGGCAGGGTAGAGGTCACTGTTATGGGGTATACTGTCAATATCTTTTAATGACACACAAAAACATTAAGTCAAATAGATTAAATATATCCGTGCAAAGCTGGGTCTTTCTGCTAGTGCGTCTTTAAAAAAAATCTGCCTCATATATGAAAATTGAATCCATCAGACAACTCCTTCAAAGTCTATGTCCAGCTTGGCAATGAATGTATGCAGCAGCTCCCTTCCTAAACTCCCAGCACTGACCGGGTCGCATGGCATTATATTGATTTATGATGCTATGTAATACTTAGAGGTCTGGAATGTATGGTATAAGACTGACAGAATTATGTCAGTGTTATTCAATACATTCCATCATAAATCAATATAATAGTGTGCCACGGGTCAGTGCTAGGAGATCAGGACAGGAGCTGCCGAATACTCACTCTGTGAGGGGACATACTCCCATATTGCTATTGGATATTGCTTGCTTTGACTTTGATGTTTGACCATTTTGGTTCTAACCCCAACTAGTACAACTACTCGACCTGTCCTTGCTACAAAGCAAACACATATCAGATTCCATTCCACCTGCAGGGATCGTTCAGGGTTATCTAGTTAGGATTTTCCTGGGCCGCTCATCATGGTGGCTATTCCACTGTAGGCAGTGTCCCTATAGTGATTGGCGTGTTTCAGGGCAAGTTTGCCAACTCTTTTTGAACAGGTATTTGAAAACTATATTACGCTGGCGCTTTTAACCTCTGTGAACCTATAGCTGATACTGCGTTACCGCAGCAGTAACGCCACTATTGCAAAAAACAGGAAAACTATTATCAATAATATGGTTCAGCGCGACAATTCCTTCTTGTTGAACGGGGTATCGAGTGTCAAATCTGGCATTGGGTGAAGGTTTTCTGGACAGGTTACGTGTACCCAATCAGTTTGCTACAACAATAGATTTACAATCATTGTAGTTTTTGAGCTTTACTCTACAATCTTGAGGAAGACATAAATCATTTTGCCCTTGCTGTGACTTAGTGAATAAAAATATATGGGATATGTCATTTTTACTATCTATTTGGACCAGAATATAGAGGTGAAACTAAAAAAATTTGAATATCGTGCAAAAGTTCATTTATTTCAATAATGTAAATTAAAAGGAATTGCATTAATGCAGCTGAAAATTAAAATTTTGGGAAAAGGTTCAATATTCTAGGCTCAAAGTGTCACACTCTAGTCAGCTAATCAATCCATATCCCCTGAGCACGGGGTACCTGAGATTGTGACTTTGGGGTTTCATAAACTGTAAGCCATAATCATCCAAATTATAACAAATAAAGGCTTGAAATATCTCGCTTTGCATGTAATGAGTCTATCTCATATGTTAGTTTCACCTTTTAAGTTGCATTACTGAAATAAATGAACTTTGCACGATATTCTAATTTTTCAAGTTTCACCTGTATGTACCCTAATGACTATGAAACCATACAAAGTGAAAAAATGCATTCAACATGTCCTGGTTATCAACTCGTTTGTCTGCCACTATCCATTAAGAGTTAAAGTGTCTGATGTTCTGTATATTTAGCTCTGTAATAGTATATTATGTCAATACAGAGAAGGCGGTGAATCCATTTTGGCTGATCAAACTAATTATGTTTCTTGGGACCTCTCTTCCATGGAGGTTAAATATTTATCCGGTATATGTGCCACTCTCTAACAGAGATAAATACTCGTTTTCACACACCTTGTTGCTGCACATCTATAAAAAGTTAATGTACAAACTCTCACCACTGACATCAAGTCCAAGGCCAGCCAAGAACACCCTTCATTATATATGTCAGGGTTGGTATATCAGATTAATTTTTGTTGCTTTCTCCTTGCATAATAAAGTGCATTGTCTCCTTTTTGTAAATAAAATGAAAAGGACAGGGCTTGACTAAGTTACGGCACAAGTACATTACTGCATAAGTAATCACACTGAGCATTTCCTCAGAATAATTTACCTGTCAAGAAGATTTTCTTTTTCTTTTTACCCAACTAGAAAGTTAAAGTGAAGAACTCATTAAAAGTATAACAACCTAGTGTTCTATAATAACCCGCAGGGTGTCAGACATGTTGACCTTATGAATATGGAGACCGGATCCATGAGGTCTCTCTCCATCATAATTAAAGGTTAATAGGGTTAGATTTTCTATATCACAATCACGAGCTGAGCATGTTCTGCCTGAGTGACTTCCATTATTTTACACTTTAATGTAACATTTTTCTTACTAAATGAAACTCACTATGAGCAGCGTTCAAAAAGTAATGAGGTAGAGTATAGTTAATACTTTCTACATCCATGCTGTCATGAAGGTGGTCAGATAAGATGTACAGTAATCAGGGTTTAGAAGGAGCAGTTAGCTGTTAATGTTGAGCGAATCGAAGTATCCGATGTGGACTTTGATTAGAATTTCAGGGAAATTCAGCAAGTGGCAGTTATCATGTATAGAAAGTTAATACAAGGCACTTACTAATTACTTTCTCACAAAGCGCTTTTCTTTGTAAGTAGTGGGTGCAATGACTAGGAATGTCGATTGCACCTCTCCCCATCATAGAACACCTCAGATGCTGCATTAATAGCTGATAGTGGCACCTGACATTAATATTAAAGAGGTTGTGTCACTTTAGCAAATAGCATCTATTATGTAGAGAAGGCTAATACAAGGCACTTACTAATGTATTGTGATTGTCTATATTGCCTCTTTTCCATCATATTACACACAGCGCGTATCCGTGATTACGACCACCCTGCAATCCAGCAGTGGTGGCCGTGCTTACACACTATAGGGAAAGGCTGGAAGTGCGCATAGGCCAACACCTTTACCTATAGTGTGCAAGCACGGCCACCGCTGCTGGATTGCAGAGTGGTCAAAACCATGGATACGAGCTGTGTATAATGTGATGGAAAAAAGAGACAATATGGAGAATCAGAATACATTAGTAAGTACCTTGTATTAACTTTCTCTACATAATAAATGCCATTTGCACAGGGGAGTGTCAGAGGCATAAATGATTCCTGCGCAGGCACGGGTCGCAGCAGAGTAAGGGGGCGTGGCAGCCGGGCTTTCTTCCCAAGGCCTCAGGTCCACATGTCAGCTAGCGGTTGTGTCTTCACCAGCAACCCAGCGGTTCATGATTGGTTGACTCGATCTTTGACTTCGTTGCAAGTGACAGCAGCACCAGCAGCCTGAGTCTAGAGTCGCTGATGAGCAGTTTTCTTCACCGGCCTAGTGAATAAACTACTCACCAGCAGCAGGTAGACCTGGAGCAAGACCTGAACCAGCAGGTGGTGGCGGCATACTTGCCAGCCATCATAGAAGATCTGCTGGAATACTGGGCAGCCAAACTGGATTTGTGGCCACAACTGGCCAAGTTTGCTCTGGAAAAGCTGTCCTGCCCGGCCAGTAGTGTGGCATCAGAGCGGGTGTTTAGTGCGGCGGGGGCCATAGTTACCCCAAGAAGAACTCACCTGTCCACCCAAAATGTGTAGAGACTTACTTTTGTCAAGGTGAACCAGTCTTGAATCAGCAAGGATTTCCACCCACCAATGCCTGAAACATCAGATTAGATCATCCATCTCCACACTATGTCACCATGCCACTCTGTGATATCATGCTGTTGCTGCCATGTCCACACTATGTCACCTTGCCACTTTGTGGCCTCCTGATGCTGCCATGTCCACATTATGTCACCTTTCCACTCTTTGGTATTATGCTGCTGCTGTTGCTGCTATGTCCACACTATGTCAGCATGCCACTGTGTGGCCTCCTGGAGCTGCCATCTCCACACTATGTCACCGTGCCACTTATTGGCCTTTTGTCATGGATGTAGTAGGGGAGAACACCAAAATACAACCAGAAGGAAGGGAAAAGACACTAGGTCTCACCGCTAGGGAAGAAAAAGGGTCACCACCTATAAAACCCTGCTCCTGGCCCTAACTACTATCTGTATGGGCACCTCTCGATTGTAGAGATGCCCATACACAGGAACCTAGAAAACCTTGGTGGCCCTCGGATGCCCTAATGGTAATGACAGGGCAGAGACAACCCGCTCCTTCCCTGGTGAAGGAAACAGCATCTCGCTGAGGCCTAGTAAACAAAAAAGGTGGGGGAAATACAAAATACAACAAACGGAACATGTAACTTCTGAGGCTGATGGATGATGGATGAGCAGGACTTCAACTAGACCCACACTCCAGCTCTTCCAAAAACCAAATGAAGCTATCCAGAGCAAGGAGTGATGGGTAAATTCAGACTAAATAGGGGGAGGTAAAGGTCACATGATCCACACCTGAACAGGAGGTGTGGACATATAAGCAACACAACAGACAAAATGAAACCAAAACCAAAAGAGGATGACAGATCACTAATGTGCAGATAATCTTTCAGACCTTCTAAAACCTGTCACTGGAACTCCCCTTCTACGGGTGAACTCCTGGCACCCAGGACCGACCTTATCAGGATGAGCTCTGTGGAATGCTCTCACCAGACGACTAGCATTAACATTGGTCGCTGGAACCCACATCCTCTCCTCTGGTCCGTACCCTCTCCAATGAACGATATACTGGAGGGATCTCCGGAGAACTCGGGAGTCCACAATCCTGCTGATCTGAAATTCTAAATTGCCGTCCACCATGACAGGAGTGGGAGGCAAGGAGGATAGCTCAACAGGTTCAACACATTTCTTTAACAACGATTTATGAAAAACAATATGTATTTTCAATGCCTGAGGAAGTTCAAGACGGAAGGCTACAGGGTTAACATTAGCAGTGATCTTATATGGACCAATAAATCTTGGGCCCAACTTCCAGGAAGGTACCTTAAGTTTAATGTTTCTTGTAGACAGCCACACAGAATCACCAACTCTCAGGTCCGGACCACTCATACGTTTCCTGTCAGCCACACGCTTATACCTGTTGCCCATCTTTTCCAGGTTATTTTGGATTTTCCGCCAAATAGAAGACAAAGAAGAAGAAAATTGTTCCTCCTCAGGAATACCAGAATTATGAGCACCAGAAAATGTGACAAACTGTGGATGGAACCCATATGCCCCAAAAAACGGTGACTTATCAGTGGATTCCTGTCTACGATTATTTATAGCAAACTCAGCTAACGACAAAAATGAAGACCACTCTTCCTGATTCTCTGAAACAAAACATCTCAAGTAAGTCTCCAGATTCTGATTAGTGCGCTCTGTCTGTCTGTTCGACTGAGGATGAAAAGCCAAAGAAAAGGACAATTGTACACCCAGACGAGAACAGAACACTCTCCAGAATCTGGAAACAAACTGAGTCCGTCTATCGGACACCACATCAGAGGTAATGCCATGTAGTTTCACGTAGTTTTGTCGACAAACACCTGCGCAAGAGTTTTAGCATTGGGTAGACTAGGTAATGCAATAAAGTGTGGCATTTTACTAAAACGATTGACAACCACCAGAATCACGGTCTTTCCCGAAGAATTCGGCAAATCCGTGATAAAATCCATGGACAAATGGGTCCAATGTCTGGGCGGGATGGGCAATGGAAGCAGAGATCCGGAAGGCCGAGTATGTGTCACCTTAGCACGTGCACAGGTACCACAGGCTGACACATAGTCCTTAATACACTTACGCAACCCCGGCCACCAGAATCTGCGAGAGATGAGATCGACAGTCGATCTACTCCCAGGGTTCCCAGCAAGCACCGAACAGTGATGTTCCTCGAACACCTTGTGACATAATTCGGAGGGAACAAACAACTTCCCCGGAGGACAAGAGTCCGGAGCATCCTCCTGTGCCTCCAACACCCTAGCCTCGATATCAGGATAAAGAGCGGATATAACCACCTCTTCAGATAAAATGGGACTAGGGTCATTAGACTCACCCCCCCAGGAAAGCTACGTGACAAAGCATCCGCCTTGACGTTCTAAACCCCAGGGCGCTAAGTGACGATGAAGTTAAATCTGGTGAAAAACAATGACCATCTGGCCTGCCTTGGGTTCAGTCGCTTAGCCGACTCCAAGTAGGCCAGATTCTTGTGATCCATAATTACCGTAATAGGATGAATTGCTCTTTCCAACCAATGCCGCCATTCCTCGAACGCCAGTACAACATGGCACGGACCTTCTCGGGATCCATATGAAAACCTGAGGATGAGAGCAGGTAACCCAGAAATTGCACTTCCTGTACAGCAAATACACACTTTTCCATCTTAGCATACAACTTATTCTCTCTTAGGATCTGTAACACCTGTCTCACATGATCCTGATGAGTCTCCATATTAGGCGAATAAATTAGTATGTCATCAAGGTATACAACGACAAACCTCCCCACCCGATGATGAAAGATGTCATTGACAAAATGTTGAAAAACCGCAGGAGCATTGGTTAACCCAAAGGGCATGACCAGGTTTTCAAAATGACCCTCAGGGGTATAAAATGCGGAAAAATAAACGAACCAGCACCTCCACAATAAGTGAATATAAGAACGCAGGTGCACGCTACCTTGGCTAAAACACACTTGGATTAGCTTGGTACTACTTTGCCCAGATTGTAGGCTGTAAGCCCAGGAGAGGCATGTCAGAGTAGGACCCATCTGATTAGAAGCGACCTTGACGACCGGTAGATGGGCCCGAAATATTTTTGATCAATTATATTCGCAAAGAGCATCTAGCTGCATTTGCAGTAAGTATGACCACCAAGCATTTATTCTTTCAGTGTTTGCTTATATCTTTGTGCAATTGACTAGCAGAGTGCTGTTACCTGTAGTTCTACTAATCCAAGGGTATAAAATGCGGTCTTCCACTCATCCCCCTCCTTGATTCTTACCAGATTATATGTCCCCCTCAGATCCAATTTAGAGAACACCTTGGCACCAACAATCTGACTAAACAAATCTAGAATCAAAGGAAGGGAGTAAGGGTCACGGACGGTAATACGATTGAGCTCACGGAAGTCCATACATGGTCTCAGGGTACCATCCTTTTTCTTTACAAAGAAAAATCCAGCAGCCACTGGGAACTTGGATGATCTAATATGTCCCTTTGCCAAACTCTCGGTGATATACTCTCGCATAGCCTTTCTTTCGGGTACTGAAAGATTATACAACCGAGATTTGGGCAATTTTGCTCCGGGAATAAGATTGACGGAACAGTCATACTCCCGGGGGGAGGCAACTCCTGATTACCACTCTCAAAAAACACATCAGAAAATTCAGAAATGAACAAGGGTACAGTTTTAGTGGTAACCATAGAGAACGATGCATTAAGACAGTTGTCCATGCAAAAATCACTCCAATCGAGAATCTGTCTCGTTTGCCAATCGATGTTAGGGTTATGTTTGCTTAACCATGGTAAGCCTAACACCAACGGAGCAGGCAGACCCTCCAACACATAACAGGAGATAGATTCCTGATGCAAATCACCCACTCTTAAATTAATGTCATTCACTACCTGCGACAGGCATTTTTGAGCGAGAGGTGCTGAGTCAATTGCAAAGACAGAAAAACTATTCTCTAAAGCATTAGTAGTCAACCGTGAATGCGTACAAACTGTCCATCAATCAAGTTAACTCCTGCCCCACTGTCGATAAATGCTTTGATTTTCACAGTTTTGGACTCTAGCCCAAACCTCGGCAGACAGGAGAAAACGGGTACTACCAGTAAAAGACAAAAGTAGGTTTTCTTGCTCCTCACCCACACTGCCAATAGTAATTTGGGGATTAAACTTTTTTCTTTTTGTTTACACCTTGATGCTGCAAGTATGGACAAATATTTACAAAATGTCCCTTCTTGCCAAAACAAAAGCAGGCTCCTTTCACATGACCCAAGCTTTTGCCAGTAGTTCCAGAAGTAACTCCTCCTAACTGCATAGGCTCATCACAAGGCACAACCACCCGTGTCTCTCCACCATAAAAGTGTCAAAGGAAGCAGTACCCTTATTGGACAGTACGTCCTGAAGGTGAGGACCCCTCGATCTCTCCCTCAGGCGTCTATCAAGACGTACAGCAAGGGACATAGCTGCTTCCAATGACTCAGGATTTTTATGAATAGCCAATGCGTCCTGCAGTCTCTCAGAGAGACCCTGGCAGAATTTGCTATGGAGAGCAGAATCGTTCCACTCTGTATCCGTAGCCCATCTCCTAAATTCAGAGCAATAGGTCTCCGGAGAACGTTCTCCCTGCCGCAAACCCCATAACTTGGTCTTGGCCTGAGAGATCCAATCCGGGTCATCATAGATAAGACTCAAGTCTCTAAAGAATTCATCTACTGACCGGAGGGACGGTAATCCGGTTGGCAGAGAAAAAGCACAAGATTGGGCGTCCTCTTTAAGCAATGAAATAATCATACCCACACGTTGACACTCATCACCAGAAGAGTATGGACGCAGCCTAAAGTATAATTTACATGACTCCCTGAACCGGATGAAATTGTCACTACCCCCGGAAAACCTGTCCGGGAGAGCTACCTTCGGTACAGGGCAGGCCTGGAACCCACCACCGGAACCAGCAGCCTGTGGACTCTGAATCTGCAAAACCATCGCACGGAGGTCTGCTACCTCCAAAGTCAGATTCTGCAGCTGTTCGACCAGTGCACTCATAGCTTCCATAGCTGCACAGATCAGAACAAAAAATTGTGGTATCGGCTCTGGATAATGTCACGGATGTAGTAGGGGAGAACACCAAAAGACAACCAGAAGGAAGGAAAAAGACACTAGGCCTCACCGCTAGGGAAGGAAAAGAGTCACTACCTATAAAACCCTGCTCCTAGCCCTAACTCCTATCCGTATGGGCACCTCTCAATGGTAGAGATGCCCATACACAGGAACCTAGAAAACCCTGGTGGCCCTCGGATGCCCTAATGGTAATGACAGGGCATAGACAACCCGCTCCTTCCCTGGTGAATGAACCAGCGTCTCGCTGAGGCCTAGTAAACAGCAAAGGTGGGGGGAATACAAAATACAACAAGCGGAACACTTAACTTCTGAGGCTGATGGATGATGGATGATGGATGGACAGGACTTCAACTAGACCCACACTCCAGCTCTTCCAAAAACCAAATCAAGCTATCCAGAGCAAAGAGTGATGGGTAAAGTCAGACTAAATAGGGGGAGGTAAAGGTCACATGATCCACACCTGAACAGGAGGTGTGGACATACAAGCAACACACAGACAAAATGAAACCAAAACCAAAAGAGGCTGTCAGATCACTAATGTGCAAATAATCTTTCAGACCTTCTAAAACCTGTCACCGGTGTGACACCTTTTGATTAGAGATGTCGTGAACATAAAATTTTCCGTTCGTGAACGGCGAACGCGAATTTCCGCAAATGTTTGCGAACGGGCGAACCAGGCGAACCGCCATAGACTTCAATAGACAGGCGAATTTTAAAACCCACAGGGACTCTTTCTGGCCACAATAGTGATGGAAAGTTGTTTCAAGGGGACTAACACCTGGACTGTGGCATGCCGGAGGGGGATCCATGGCAAAACTCCCATGGAAAATTACGTAGTTGACGCGGAGTGTGGTAAGTTAAATCCGCAATGTGATTAATATAACCTGTATTAATCGCATTGCGATTGCAACTTAGATCTGTTCCTAATGGTTGTATTGCTAGAATATTACGAAGATTGAGAATATAGTGCTATATTCGTCAATTCTAGCAATACAACCATTAGGAACTCAGATCTAAGTTGTAATCGCAATGTGATTAATACAGGTTATATTAATCGCATTGCGATTACAACTTAGATCTGAGTTCCTAATGGCTATATTGCTAGAATTGACGAATGTAGCACTATATTCTCAATCTTCGTTATATTCTAGCAATACAACCATTAGGAACTCAGATGTAAGTTGTAATCGCAATGCGATTAATATAACCTGTATTAATCGCATTGTGATTACAACTTAGATCCAGTGGCATTGCGAGGGGGGTGCAGTGGGTACGGGCCGCACCGGGTGACACCAGTCTGATGGGGTGTCACCCGCTGCCCGCCGGCGCAGGAGTTCTCACTCACAAGTTCAACTTCTAAACTTTGCAAGCAAGTAAGCACGTCGCGCCTTCACGTGGTAAAGGGGGACGGGGGTGTGACTCACTGCAACCTGGTGAGTGGTGGGGCGCCGCGGCAGCTGCCCTGCAGGAGTCTCTGGTGCCGGGAGGAGGAGGTAGGTAGAGAGGCTCTGACTTTATAGACCAAATTATTTTAATAATACCCCAATAATAATAAGTTAATAACCTAACCCCATTCATAAATTACTGGTGGATTATTATAGAGACGGCCCCAGGCCAGGAGACATAAGGGGTTGGGTTGAACTGTGGGCTGGGGCCACCCGGCCACATTTACTAATCTTTGCTCAGGGGGGCCCTCATAAATATAGACCCACATGGTGTGGACTGGTCATTTTAACTAAGGAACATAGTTTAAACGTTTATGTGAAAAAGAGAAAATAAGAAGTCAGCTCCAATCAGATATTTGCACATAGACCAAGACTCTGGGTCTATGCAGATATCTGATTGGAGCTGACTTAGTGACTTCTTATTTTTTTTTCTTTATCTCTTTATTATGGCTTCGGGAGGGGGGGGGGGCAGGGGGGGGGGCAGGGGTGACACCATTTTCTACCGCACCAGGTGACACCAGCCATAGCAACGCCAACCATTAGGAACCCAGCTCTAAGTTGAATTCGCAATGCGATTAATATAACCTGCATTAATCGCATTGCGATTACAACTTAGATCTGAGTTCCTAATGGTTGTATTGCTAGAATTGAAGGATATAACGAATATAGCACTATATTCTCAATCTTCGTTATATTCTAGCAATACAACCATTAGGAACCCAGCTCTAAGTTGAATTCTCAATGCGATTAATATAACCTGTATTAATCGGATTGTGATTACAACTTAGATTTTAGTTCCAAATGGTTGTATTGCTAGAATTGAAGGATATAACGAATATAGCACTATATTCTCAATCTTCGTTATATTCTAGCAATACAACCATTAGGAACCCAGCTCTAAGTTGGATTCTCAATGCGATTAATATAACCTGTATTAATCGCATTGCGATTACAACTTAGTCAAATTTGTGACACTGCAGCTTCAGAATGAATCGAAGATGGATGCTGTCCTTGCTTTTTGATAGGAGGTGGGAGGGTCTGGGAGGGAGGGTATGCTGATTGGCTGGAATGTGTCTGCTGACTGTGAGGTACAGGGTCAAAGTTTGCTCAATGATGATGTATAGGGGGCGGACCGAACATCGCATATGTTCGCCCGCCGCGGCGAACACGAACAAGCTGTGTTCGCCGGGAACTGTTCGCCGGCGAATAGTTCAAGACATCTCTACTTTTGATGCTGCCATGTCCACACTATGTCAACTTGCACTCTGTGGTATCATGCTGCTGCTGCTGTTGCTGCCATCTCCACACTATGTCACCTTGCCACTTTGTGGCCTTCTGATGCTGCCATGTCCACACTATGTCACCTTGCCATGCTGTGGTATCATGCTGCTGCTGTTGCTGCCATGTCCACAATATGTCACTATTCCACTTTGTGGCCTCTTGATGCTGCCATGTCCACACTATGTCACCTTGCCACTCTGTGGTATCATGCTGCTGCTGCTGTTGCTGCCATCTCCACACTATGTCACCTTGCCACTTTGTGGCCTCCTGATGCTGCCATGTCACCTGGCCACTCTGTGTTATCATGCTGCTGCTGTTGCTGCTATCTCAACACTATGTCACCTTGCGACTCTGTGGCCTCCTGATGCTGCCATGCCTACACTATGTCACCTTGCCACTCTGTAGTATCATGCCGCTGTTGCTGCTATCTCCACACTATGACACCTAACCACTCTTTGGCCTCCTGATGCTGCCATTTCCACACTAAGTCACCATGTCACTCTGTGGCCTAATCATACTGCTGCTGTCACCTCCACACTTTGTCATTCTGCCACTTGGTGATCTCCACATGCTGCTTCCACCTCACCACTATGTCATAGGGCCACTCTGTGGACTTCTCATGCTGTTCCCTACCTCACCACTCTATGACGGGGTCGCTATTGTCCTTGTTTGGCCTTCTTGAAATCACCATTTATTTGACCTTTCTTCTGATCGGTCAGAAGGAAGGAAAAATGAGATGAACAACGGATCCTGTCTGTGTAGCATGTATGGTTCCATCAGAATTGGCTTATTATTTGGTAGCCAAAAGCAGGAGTGGGTACAAAACATAGTAGACATGCAAATATTACCTTTATGTGTCATCTCTGATTTAGATTCACTCCTGGTTTTTTTGGGCATTACCAATACTCATGGATTACTGAGCAAATGCTGACCGAGTGAAGGTGTATGCTCCCCAGACAGGATCCGTTTTTTGTGGGTTATTGTTCTGACAGATCAGAGGAAGGGCAAATTAATCAGTGACGTCAACACAAACTTACTGCTGACACCACCTCCACTCTGTCAGGGGCTTTACTTGTATAAGCGTTTAATAGAACAGGTTGTGTAGACATCTATGTGGAATCAGCTGATGACGGTGTAAAAGGAGTGTGGTTCTTCTTGACACTAAGATGGACCTGTAAGGCTGAGTTCATACTTGAGTTATTTGGTCAGTTTTAGTGAATTTAAGTGTACTTTCTTATAATTTTATTCAAGTTTTGGTTCAATTTAATATTAAATATTTAATGAATTTACTAATAAACATTGCATGCTGCCAAAGACAGGAGAGAATCGGCCAGTCTTCGGTTAATTCAACGATGTGGTGTTGCGATGGAGAAAGCATGCAAAGAAAACAATTCCTTTCCACCTGGAGATTAATCCTGTCAAGATTGTTGCAAGTGCGGTATTGGCTGCTCATCAACCAAGATACTTCTGGGGGCAACCTGCCTGTCATGATCAGGCCTCCAGTAGCTACAGACAATGAGAAGACAAAGGTTCAAGATAGCTTGGAGTCCGGAAGAGTCGCAAAGTTAGTCAAGATTCAAACCACCAACCAGGCCCCGGTCCGGTGAAAACATCACGGGTTCCCAGTCATCATGGAAATCAAAAGGAGGGCATCCTGTGGTGCACGGAGATGGAGAGGGTCTTTGGATTCCCCCTGCACTATACGAAAATGAAACGCTGCTCCTGACAGCTGCTCCTTGGAAGGTCATGGAGCGTCCCGGTCATCCGGAATCTATTCGCCCCGCTGAAGGATTATTATTATTTTTATTTTTTTGGTTTTTAAACATTTTATTGAATAAATCAGTACAATACAAAAATAGAGCAGAAGAGAAGTAAACAAACTCCTCTACTCTTACATATAAGAAAAACAGAATACAGGTCTGTCAAATATTAATTATACAATAAGTATGATGAGACGGCATCCAAGGGGTTAATCGGTATAGAACATCACATGGATAATATGGAAAATATGCTTTAGAAAAAGCACATTTAAAAACCAGGTGGTAATTATTGATCTAAAATGTCTGTTAATCACCTTAAGTCTTAGTGATATGATCCATCCGAGATGGTCCCAAGCGGGAGCAGCAGCACCATCTGAGCAACTCAACGTCCAACAATATGAGAAGGGTTAGGAAATAAGTAGCTGGGAAAATAGATGAGGTGAGCCCTAGATGCTGTATATCTAAGGATAATGTTGATTGTGCTAATCCCTGTCTAATAGCCTCTAAAGGAAATACATTGACTCCAGTTCTTTAGAAACTTATGATGGGATCTCAGTTCCCATGAGGATAATTCCTCTAATCGGTAAATTTGATCTATTTTCTGATACCATTGATCCAAAGAGGGAACCTCGGAGGATAACCATAGTGTAGGGATCAGCAATTTTGCGGCATTCACTAGATGTTTGAAAAGAAGTAGATTAGGGGGGGAGGGGTTACGAGGATAAAGATTCAGGAGGGCAACTTCCGGAGACAGAGTAATATTGGAATTGCAAATCTTGTTACCGATTTGAAAAACCTTTTCCCACCAATTAAGTAAAATTGGGCAGGTCCACCATATGTGGATAAAAGCACCCCTTTCTTTTGAGCATCTCCACCATGTGTCAGATGCTGTAGCTGAGTATAAGCATGTCTTGTCGGGGGTTTTATACCATCTTGTGATGATTTTATAGTTATTCTCCTGTATCCTGACACACCTTGAGGTTTTATGTGAAGAGTTATATATGATGCAGGTATCCTCTGGTGAGAGACTTATATTTAGGTCTTTTTCCCAAAGTCTTATGAAAGCAGGCGTTAGGGCTTCAGGAGGAGTTCTCAACCTGTTGTACCATTGTGAGATCAGTTTATGTAGAATCACGAGAGATAACATGTTCAAGCCAGGTAATAGGGCGTAACAGTGTATGTAATTGTACGTTTTGAGACATGTATGCTCTTAAGAAATGGAGCCCATTAAAACTTGAGAGTGGACTTTTTAAGAGATCACATATTTCTTTTATGGAGAGTAGTTTGCCTTCTTTGTATAGATCTATCAGTTTCAGACTAGACTGAGCAATTTCAGTGGGAAGGCTGTTCTGTAAGGCCTGGGGGGCTAAGTGAAAAATATCAACTATTTTGAGGACAGGAGATGGGAGTGGGGAGCTTAAGGGTGATTTTTGTAAGGTGTACCACGCATTTAGAGTGGCTTTCATAACTGGAGTAATGTTAGGATGGGGGGGCAGTGGAGACATGCGTCCCAGTAGAGCCGCTCTGAACGGAAGTTCCAGCAAGGACTCTTCCATTGGGACCCAAGATTTCTGCTTGGGGGCCGTTAACCAGTCTACTAATCTAGTGAGTAAAATAGCTCTGCCATAGAGTTCAGGGTCTGGTAAAGCTATTCCTCCCCTCTCTCTCGGATAAGACAAAGATTTGTAAGACGTTCTGGCCTTTTTCTTATTCCATATAAAGGAACAGAACATGGACTTGAGTTTAGAGTAGTATGTGGAAGGGACGGGAATTGGTAAAGTTTGTTGGAGGTAGGTAAGTTTAGGGATGATGAGTGACATTAATATGTTTTTCCTCCCAAACCACGAGAGTATAGGGATATCAAGAGAAGTTAAATCTTCCGCCAATTTATTTTGGAGAGGGATTTAGTTCAGGTTAAAGAGTTGATTGGGATCTGTACTCATTTTGATGCCTAGAAAGGTTAGATAGGGAGAGGACCAGTTAAATGGCGAACACGCTTCTAGATGAATCTTCAAAGACTTTTTAAGTCCTGAAGATATTATTAGTGATTTATTGTGGTTCACCTTAAAATTAGAAAGTGATCCGTATGTTTCAAGATGGTCATAAATTCTAGGGAGAGCCATTTCGGGGTTACTTATTATTAAAAGCAAGTCATCCGCAAATGCGGCTACTTTGTGTTGTTGGTCACCTAGATTTATTCCCAATATGTCAACATCCATCCGAATAGTCTGTAGAAGAGGTTCTAAGGCGAGAAAAAACAGTAGGGGAGATAGAGGGCAGCCTTGCCGGGTGCCATTACTAATTCTAAAGGAATTTGACAGGGTATCGTTGACCCTAACTGAAGCTGAGGCATGTTGATACATTGCTTTTATTGCTGCTATGAAGGGGAGGGGGGAATTCCAAGATTGCAGCGCCACGTACATGAAGGACCAATTGACTCTGTCAAATGCCTTCTCAGCATCTGGGCTGAGAAGGACCAGAGGTAGGCCTTTCCTCTTGACATAGTGTATAATGTTGAGGATACGTGCCGTGTTATCCTTCCCTTCTCTTTTTTTCACGAAACCCACTTGGTCTCTGTGGATTAATGAGGGGAGAAATTTTGATAATCTGTTTGCGAGCATCTTACAGTAGGTGAACCCGATTTTGTGTCAATCTCGCCGTATTTCTCGGCGAGATTGAGCACATACGAGCCCCATCGCGGGAGCCAGCGCCGAGCTGGCTTGCCGCGATGGAGAGCAAGCGCGTCATAGAAGAGGCGGGAGATCCGACTTGGATTCCCGCCAATTCTACACGTGTGCGGCGTTTGTTATGAATCCTGAGGGGGAAGTCCCCGCCGGATTTTAAATAAAAATCCGGCCTGGGTCCCGCCCTCAGGAGCATACCGGGCCCTTAGGTCTGTTATGGGTTGTAAGGAGAGCCCCCCCTACGCCGAAAAAAACGGCGTAGGGGGTCCCCCTACAATCCATACCAGACCCGTATCCAAAGCACGCTACCCGGCCAGCCAGGAAGGGAGTGGGGACGAGCGAGCGCCCCCCCCCCCCCTCCTGAGCCGTACCAGGCTGCATGCCCTCAACATGGGGGGTTGGGTGCTCTGGGGCAGGGGGCGCACTGCGGCCCCCCCACCTCAGAGCACCCTGTCCCCATGTTGATGAGGACAGGGCCCCTTCCCGACAACCCTGGCCGTTGGTTGTCGGGGTATGCGGGCGGGAGGCTTAACGGAATCTGGGAGCCCCCTTTAATAAGGGGGGCCCCCAGATACCGGCCCCCCACCCTAAGTGAATGAGTATGGGGTACATCGTACCCCTACCCATTCACCTGCAAGAAAAGTGGTAAAAACACAAATAAACCACACAGTGTATTAAAATATTTTATTTTTCTGCTCCGGAGGCCGCCCCCTGTCTTCTTTATTAGCTCTTTTACCAGGGGGGGCTCTTCTTCTTCCGATATCCCGACGGGTCTTCTCCGCTATCCGGGGGGGGTCTTCTCAACTCTCCGGGGTTCTCCTTCTGTCTTCTCCTTCTGTCTTGTTGTCTCCTTCTGTCTTCTGTCTCCGGGGGGGGCTCTTCTTCTTCCGATATCCCGACGGGTCTTCTCCGCTATCCGGGGGGGTCTTCTCAACTCTCCGGGGTTCTCCTTCTGTCTTCTCCTTCTGTCTTGTTGTCTCCTTCTGTCTTCTGTCTCCGGGGGGGGCTCTTCTTCTTCCGATATCCCGACGGGTCTTCTCCGCTATCCGGGGGGGTCTTCTCAACTCTTCGGGGTTCTCCTTCTGTCTTCTCCTTCTGTTCTTCTTCTGTCTTCTCCTTCCTTCTTGTTGTCTCGGCGCACCCCGATTCTTCTCTCTGTTGTTGACTCGGCGCACCCCGGTTCTTCATCTCGCGAGAAGAGAAGAATCGGGGTGCGCCGAGTCTCGCGAGACGAAGAACCGGGGTGCGCCGAGTCAACAACAGAGAGAAGAATCGGGGTGCGCCGAGTCTCGCGAGACGAAGAACCGGGGTGCGCCGAGTCAACAACAGAGAGAAGAATCGGGGTGCGCCGAGACAACAAGAAGGAAGGAGAAGACAGAAGAAGAACAGAAGGAGAAGACAGAAGGAGAACCCCGAAGAGTTGAGAAGACCCCCCCGGATAGCGGAGAAGACCCGTCGGGATATCGGAAGAAGAAGAGCCCCCCCCGGAGACAGAAGACAGAAGGAGACAACAAGACAGAAGGAGAACCCCGGAGAGTTGAGAAGACCCCCCCGGATAGCGGAGAAGACCCGTCGGGATATCGGAAGAAGAAGAGCCCCCCCCGGAGACAGAAGACAGAAGGAGACAACAAGACAGAAGGAGAAGACAGAAGGAGAACCCCGGAGAGTTGAGAAGACCCCCCCCGGATAGCGGAGAAGACCCGTCGGGATATCGGAAGAAGAAGAGCCCCCCCTGGTAAAAGAGCTAATAAAGAAGACAGGGGGCGGCCTCCGGAGCAGAAAAATAAAATATTTTAATACACTGTGTGGTTTATTTGTGTTTTTACCACTTTTCTTGCAGGTGAATGGGTAGGGGTACGATGTACCCCATACTCATTCACTTAGGGTGGGGGGCCGGTATCTGGGGGCCCCCCTTATTAAAGGGGGCTCCCAGATTCCGTTAAGCCTCCCGCCCGCATACCCCGACAACCAACGGCCAGGGTTGTCGGGAAGGGGCCCTGTCCTCATCAACATGGGGACAGGGTGCTCTGAGGTGGGGGGGCCGCAGTGCGCCCCCTGCCCCAGAGCACCCAACCCCCCATGTTGAGGGCATGCAGCCTGGTACGGCTCAGGAGGGGGGGGGGGCGCTCGCTCGTCCCCACTCCCTTCCTGGCTGGCCGGGTAGCGTGCTTTGGATACGGGTCTGGTATGGATTGTAGGGGGACCCCCTACGCCGTTTTTTTCGGCGTAGGGGGGGCTCTCCTTACAACCCATAACAGACCTAAGGGCCCGGTATGCTCCTGAGGGCGGGACCCAGGCCGGATTTTTATTTAAAATCCGGCGGGGACTTCCCCCTCAGGATTCATAACAAACGCCGCACACGTGTAGAATTGGCGGGAATCCAAGTCGGATCTCCCGCCTCTTCTATGACGCGCTTGCTGGGATGTGCTGTCGCTATCCCAGTGAGTGCGAGATCTCGGCACCACGTCGCCGAGTATCAGCGCGACGCTGTCGTGCTGAAAACACAATGTCACAAACACCTACTGTAGCTAGAAGTTTTAAATCAATATTGATAAGAGAGATGGGTCTGTAGTTGGGACAAAGAGAATGGTCTTTACCTTCCTTGGGTATTAAGGTGATGTGAGCTTTGGTCATATCAGTCGATAATGGTATAACCTGCAAGGCGCTATTGTATACTGGTATAAGATGTGGGATTAGTACTTCATGAAAAGACAAGTAGTAGGGTATAGGGAACCCATCCGGGCCTGGGCATTTCCCTTTGGGGGAATTTTTAATGGCTTGTAAGAGTTCCTCTGAAGAAAATGGGGAAGCTAAGTGAACTTTATCCTGTTCCGAGAGAGAGGAGAGGGCCAAACCACTAAAATATGAAGTAAGAGGTGGCGGGACCACTGTAACACCAGAGGAAGGTTGCATCGAGTTATGATTGTAGAGGGATTCATAATAGTCTCTAAATAAGGAAGCAATTTTACTTGGTTTAAAGGTTAGAGCACCTTCTGGAGTCTTTAGTTTATGTATATAATTATTTAGTTTCCTACGTTTAAGTCTGGACATCATATATCGGGAAGCTTTATTTCCGTGGGCAAATATTTTATATTGGGAATGTAAGTAAAGTTTGGCAGAGGCCGTGTTTAACAAATTTTTGATGGCAGCCCTACATGAAGAGAGTTCCATTAAGTGTGATTCTAATTGGGATTTTTTGTGGGCACTCTCCAGGTGACTAATTTTTTCATAGAGGGCGTCTAACTGTTTTTGTCTCTCTTTTTTGAGATGAGCCCCTAAACTAATACAGTGGCCCCTTATAAATGCTTTATGGGCATCCCAAATTGTTTGTGGCGAAACCTCAGGGGTACAGTTTGTTTTGAAATATTCTTCAAGAAGGTCTTTTAGTTTAGATTTAGTGGCTGGTAGATTGGTGAGATGCTCATTGAATCGCCAATGACTGGAGGGTTTATGGTTAAGAGAGAATTCATATGTAAAAATATGGGAGCATGATCAGAAAGGATTATAGATCCTATTTCAGTTCTAGCGCATAAATGGAGATGTTCCTTTGAGATGAATAGACAATCTAGGCGTTGATACGATCTGTGTAGTGATGAATAGAAAGTATAATCTCTGGAATCTGGATGTATGGTGCGCCAGACATCTATTAGGTGAGCTTTGGCTAGTGACCTTAATAGAGAACGAATTCCCTTTTGGGATTGGGCTGATTTGTGCGAGGAGGAGTCAATGAAGGGGTTTAGGACCAGATTTAAGTCCCCCCCAACTATCGTAATGCCATCTCTAAAAGACTCTATTTTTAGTAGCATTGACTTAAGCCAAGGTATCTGTCGGTTGTTTGGAGCGTAGATATTTATAAAGGTATATAGGTGTTGGCCTATCTTGCCTTTAATCACAATGAAACGACCCTCAGGGTCACATAGTTAATCATCTAAGATGAAGGGTATCTTACTCTGGAAGCCAATACTGACTCCTTTAGAGTTTGACTTGGGGGAACCACAATGAAACCAAGTAGGATAGAATGAGAAGGATAAATTGGGGAAGTGTTGAGACTTAAAATGTGTTTCCTGTAAGAAGATTACGTTCACTTTGTCTCTCCTCAACATCCCAAAGATCTGGCTCTGCTTAGAAGGTCAGTTGCAACCCTTAACATTATAAGAGGCAATACTGATAGCCATTATGGGGGTGACGAGGAGAGGCAGAGCAACGAGTCAGATACCTATGGAGGCATTTAATGAAAGTGAACTGCTCAGGGTACTTAGCGTTTAAACGAGACGGTAGTATTGAAAGCCGCTGTCTCAGTGGTAGGATGAACCACCTCGGATGGATACACCACTGTATATTGAGAGACCTGTGTAGAACAAAATAAAACAAATACAAATTGAACAAAATAGAAACTAAAAGAACCATACTAAATGGGTCTTGAATGACTTATCAAGTGGGGGGAAGTGGCAAATGTCATTTGTAGACCCGGTTCACAACTATAACTATCATCTTAGCTAATGAGTTAAAGCTAATTATTATTATTAAGGGAAAATAGGATTAAATGGGCTGCGCCTTCAGCACCTAAGGTTGATCCTCACAGGTGATCCAAAATGAAGCCAGGGGCCGCTGAGTACATAAAAGTAGAACAGAACTTAAGTGTTAATAAAATAGTGTGACATTATGATACCGGCCACCCATTAAATCATCGCAGAGAAAGAGAACACAGAGATAATGTGTAGTCGGGAGCACCGTCAGTGACCATCAAGTATATGATCAGGTCTCGTTAAGTAGGGGACATTTGAGAGTCATATTTCAAATATGTTGTAACTATAAGCCTAAGGTCGGTGGTTACATAGAAAATAAAACCTAAGTAAAGCGAATAAAGTATGACCCTATGCTGCCGGCTACTCACTGAATCATCGCCCAAATAAGAAAGCACAGAGACAGTGTGTCGCCGGGAGCACCGCCAGTGACTGCTGAATACAGATCTCAGCTTCAATGCTTCAAAACTAGCATCCAAAGGTGATTTCAACTATGGTGTAAGTATAAGCTTAAGGCCACTGGGTACATATAGGATAGAGCATAGACAATGTGAATAAGTAAGACTTTACGTTGCCGGCTACCCACTCAATCAACGCATCAATAAGAAAGCACAGAGACAGTGCGCAGCCGGGAGCGCCGTCAGGGACCACTGGCCACAAGTTAGAACTACATTACTCTAAAAATATTATCTGTAGGTGATTTTCAAAAAAAGGCTGGGTACATAGATAATAGAGCATAGGCAATTCTAATATGCATAACATTACACTGCCGGCCACACACTGAATCATCGCGTAAATAGACAAGCACAGAGTCACCGTGAGGCCGGGAGTATCGTCAAGGACCTTTGGATACACGACAGAGCTACCCTGCTTTGAAAATAGTATCTGTAAGTGATTACAAAAATGGCATATATATAAGCTTAAGGCCGCTGGGTATATAAAGAATAGAGTACAGACAATGTGAGTAATGATGGTATTTTGCTGCCGGCTATACAATGGGTCACCGCATATATAAGCAAGCACAGAGGCAATGCGTAGCCGGGAGCACCGTTAGGGACTGCTGAGTACATATACAAGGGAGAGAAGGAAGAGAAAGTTAAACAGAGTATTTAAGGGTATAGATAAGGGAGTGGAAGGGAGAGATATAGAAATAGAGGGTTTTGCGTCTTATACTCAGCATATGAGATTCGTGATGTCAAGAACATGTTCCCCGATCCGTCTTCTTAGCTCTCTGATGGTTTTGCCAACGTATTTGATGCCGCATACACATGTCATTAGATAAACAACACCAACCGACTTGCAATTATAAAAGGATTTGGTGAAAAACGTTTTATCTGCAGTGCTGTTGGTGAAGCTTTTGGCCTTTTTAATGAAACCACAGAACTTACAGGATCCCCACGGAAATGTCCCTGTAAGTGGGTTTCGCAACCATGACTGCGGTCGGGGGCTAGTGTATAAGCTATGCGTCAACATGTCCCGCAGATTGCTGCTGCGCCGATATGTGACTGAGGGTTTGGCTGGGATCAGACACCCAATATCTGGGTCAGATTTAAGTATGTCCCAGTGTTCAGCAAGAACATGGTGCACCTTCTCATGGGCACTATCAAACGTCCCGATAATTCTCACAATGTTATCAACAGTGTCTCTCTTTTTGGGAGACAACAACAGATCCCTGTTGGTGCTCATGGAGTGCTGATAGGCCTGCTTTAAACACTGCTGAGGATAACCACGACGCTGAAACCTCTGCTGAAGATCTTTCGCAGCCACCCTAAAGTCACTAAGATGGGAACAATTCCTCCTCACCCTTAAATATTGGCCCTTCGGAATTCCTCTCTTAAGGGCCAAGGGGTGCCCACTCTCCCATTTCAACAGATTGTTAGTGGCTGTGGGCTTTCTAAAGACGTTGGTACTAATATGCTCATCAGCAGACAGTGAAATGGCGAGGTCCAGGAAGGAAATGGTGTTCAAATCAATTTCTGACGTGAAGAACAATCCCAGAGTATTCCTATTGAGGGCTGCAACAAATTCTAGGAACAGCTCACTGTCGCCCCCCCACAGGATCAGCACATCATCGATGTATCTGATCCAGAGGGGGACCACAACCATGAACCGCTCCATGTCCTCACAAAACACCACCTCTCTTTCCCACCAGCCCAGGTAAAGGTTCGCAAAAGTCGGGGCACAGGGACTGCCCATTGCGACCCCCCTGAGCTGGTGGAAAATACTGCCATCAAACAAAAAGACGTTATGTCTGAGTATGAAACTCAACAGTTCCATGACAAAGGTATTATGATCCCTGTATTGTCCCCCTCTCTGCTGAAGAAACGTGAGGATCGCTCCTCAGCCCAACTCATGAGGAATCGAGCTGTAGAGCGCCTCCACGTCCAAACTAGCCAAAAAGGTACCCTTGTCACATTGGACACCATCCAAACGTCCCAACACATCCATAGTATCCCTAACATGTGAGGGCAAACTATTGACAAAAGGACGCAGGATGGTGTCCACATAGGTGCTGATATTGGCTGTAAGACAGTTGTTCCCAGACACTATCGGCCTCCCTTTTAAAGGTTCATACCCCTTGTGAACTTTGGGGAGACAGTAGAAGGCCGCAGTGACTGGGTGTGCAGGTAAAAGAAAAGCCAATTCAGTCTTATCGATGAGTTTCTTCTCCAGGGCTTGGTTCAAGATGCAGGACAATTCCATCCTATAGGCTGGAGTGGGGTCAGACGGGAGTTGTTCGTATGTGAGTTTATCCTTGAGCACACTCATACACATGTTCCGGTATTGTTCGTGCCCAAGAATAACAATATTCCCGCCCTTATCTGACGGTTTAATCACTAACTCCTTGTCCTGCTGCAACAACCAAAGGGCCCCTCTTTCTTGTTCATTCAAATTGTCGCTGCTAAGTCCATGCAGATCAATTTGACTTAGCTTACTGGACACTATAGACACAAAGGTGTCAAAAGGGGTGCAGTCACCAATGGGAGGCATTTTGGTTGATGGTGATTTGAGCTTGGTAAATGGACCATCACCTGGATTTCTTTGTCCTTCAGCAAACAGATCTGACAAAATTTGGACATCTGGCAGATCTGACAACTCAATTCCCAATTCCTCGCATTTCCTGCGGTCATGGGTGACAAAAAATTTGCGCCACTTGAGTTTGCGCGCAAATAGATTTAAATCCTTTACCCACCCAAAACAATCAAATCTACGCATCGGGACAAACGAGAGGCCCTTTTGTAAAATTTGAGTCTCCATGGTAGTGAGACTGCGAGGGGACAGGTTAATAACTTGTAACTCATCCCTTGCTGATCTAGATGAGAATTGAGATGCTGTCTGGGAAACAACGGGGGATGTCATTGTTTGTTCCTCAGTAGGTATTGGGAAATCGGCGGGGTGTCGTCTAAAAAACCCCCCCTGCCGTACTGACCTCTCCCCCCTCGTCCTCTTCTGCAGCCCTGACCCCTATTCCTACCGCCATAAGGTCTTCTGGCGGATTGGGGCCCTGTTCGCTTCCCACCAGTGGCTTCTGAGTCTGGTTCACCCTCTGAGGAAGAAACTTCAGTATCTAACTCAAGGGCATCTGAGTGTTTAATACTATAATCAAAGATTTTGCACTCTTTGAAGTCTCTAATATCCCTATTAAAAAGGGAGTGTTTCTTTTCTTTCAACTGGGCAGTATATTTTTCTACGGAGATTTGAAGGAGCGATTCTTTTTTATTAAAGTCAGTATGACTACTGAATTTTTTGGTTGCCTCAATCGCTTCCTTCAAATCACTCTCCAGAGATGCCACAACACTCTTTTCCTCCTCCAATAGGAGTTTCATTAATCTCAGGGATGAATCTATGGATTCCCTCTCCCACTTTTTGAGAAAATCCGTAGATCTCAGTCGGACTGCTGGTGTAATGGGATTCCTCAGACCACGTGGGACAATTTTATTCCCAATGTACGTTTCCAAAGACTGCACCTCCCACCAAGATCTGACAAAATTTTTGTATATCTTGGTAACTAGAGGAATGCGGTGTTAGGCAGGTTATTCCACTGCTGCCTGTCCGTCCATTACCTCAGTCTATAGATCATAGCTGAGGCTCTGGGCTCTGTTTGAAGTTTGGTGCACATAGCTCCTGATGAAATGCATTCCCAATGCATGGAAACGCGTTGAGCTGTTACCTATTAGGGGTATGTCAGGGCAATCCGTGCTCCGTAATTCCACATTGGAGTGACGGCTTTTGCTCTGCCATAGTCCTGCACCTGTGACTATTCTAGTGCAGTGAGAGTCTGAGCGCTGGCTCTTGCTGTTTGGTGTGTTGTTTGGTGTATTTTTGACACCAGACATCCCCTTGATTATAGTCCTCACCCTGGGTCTTACACCTTGTACCCTGCGGTGGATTGAGCCCCCCTACGTGTTGGTTAGTCTGTGAGACTGCTTTAGTGTTCCAGATGGTGGCGCTGTTTGGAGACATTAATTTTTTCTCACATACTTAGTTAGTGTCAGTACCTACTGTTACACTGACGGGTGATACCCTTTATTTTAATCGTACATATAATAAAGATATTATTATTTTGTTTTAGCGCCTATTTCCACATTATTTGCTACATTGTATATATAGGCGTATATTCAGTATACCACCCTAGTTTGATTTCATATTTAGTTTAAATTTATCACAGGGAATGGCAGGCTTTTTGTCTAGTAGCATTGACACCGCTCAGTGGATGGGAGATCCCAGTGAGGTGTTCTCTGAACGAGACATATCCTTTTCCTCCCAGACTATTACCATCTCATCTGCTTTCAAACAAGTTACCAAGATATACAAAAATTTTGTCAGATCTTGGTGGGAGGTGCAGTCTTTGGAAACGTACATTGGGAATAAAATTGTCCCACGTGGTCTGAGGAATCCCATTACACCAGCAGTCCGACTGAGATCTACGGATTTTCTCAAAAAGTGGGAGAGGGAATCCATAGATTCATCCCTGAGATTAATGAAACTCCTATTGGAGGAGGAAAAGAGTGTTGTGGCATCTCTGGAGAGTGATTTGAAGGAAGCGATTGAGGCAACCAAAAAATTCAGTAGTCATACTGACTTTAATAAAAAAGAATCGCTCCTTCAAATCTCTCGGATATTAGAGACTTCAAAGAGGGCAAAATCTTTGATTATAGTATTAAACACTCAGATGCCCTTGAGTTAGATACTGAAGTTTCTTCCTCAGAGGGTGAACCAGACTCAGAAGCCACTGGTGGGAAGCGAACAGGGCCCCAATCCGCCAGAAGACCTTATGGCGGTAGGAATAGGGGTCAGGGCAGCAGAAGAGGACGAGGGGGGAGAGGTCAGTACGGCAGGGGGGGGTTTTTAGACGACACCCCGCCGATTTCCCAATACCTACTGAGGAACAAACAATGACATCCCCTGTTGTTTCCCAGACAGCATCTCAATTCTCATCTAGATCAGCAAGGGATGAGTTACAAGTTATTAACCTGTCCCCTCGCAGTCTCACTACCATGGAGACTCAAATTTTACAAAAGGGCCTCTCGTTTGTCCCGATGCGTAGATTTGATTGTTTTGGGTGGGTAAAGGATTTAAATCTATTTGCGCGCAAACTCAAGTGGCGCAAATTTTTTGTCACCCATGACCGCAGGAAATGCGAGGAATTGGGAATTGAGTTGTCAGATCTGCCAGATGTCCAAATTTTGTCAGATCTGTTTGCTGAAGGACAAAGAAATCCAGGTGATGGTCCATTTACCAAGCTCAGATCACCATCAACCAAAATGCCTCCCATTGGTGACTGCACCCCTTTTGACACCTTTGTGTCTATAGTGTCCAGTAAGCTAAGTCAAATTGATCTGCATGGACTTAGCAGCGACAATTTGAATGAACAAGAAAGAGGGGCCCTTTGGTTGTTGCAGCAGGACAAGGAGTTGGTGATTAAACCGTCAGATAAGGGCGGGAATATTGTTATTCTTGGGCACGAACAATACCGGAACATGTGTATGAGTGTGCTCAAGGATAAACTCACATACGAACAACTCCCGTCTGACCCCACTCCAGCCTATAGGATGGAATTGTCCTGCATCTTGAACCAAGCCCTGGAGAAGAAACTCATCGATAAGACTGAATTGGCTTTTCTTTTACCTGCACACCCAGTCACTGCGGCCTTCTACTGTCTCCCCAAAGTTCACAAGGGGTATGAACCTTTAAAGGGGAGGCCGATAGTGTCTGGGAACAACTGTCTTACAGCCAATATCAGCACCTATGTGGACACCATCCTGCGTCCTTTTGTCAATAGTTTGCCCTCACATGTTAGGGATACTATGGATGTGTTGGGACGTTTGGATGGTGTCCAATGTGACAAGGGTACCTTTTTGGCTAGTTTGGACGTGGAGGCGCTCTACAGCTCGATTCCTCATGAGTTGGGCTGTGGAGCGATCCTCACGTTTCTTCAGCAGAGAGGGGGACAATACAGGGATCATAATACCTTTGTCATGGAACTGTTGAGTTTCATACTCAGACATAACGTCTTTTTGTTTGATGGCAGTATTTTCCACCAGCTCAGGGGGGTCGCAATGGGCAGTCCCTGTGCCCCGACTTTTGCGAACCTTTACCTGGGCTGGTGGGAAAGAGAGGTGGTGTTTTGTGAGGACATGGAGCGGTTCACGGATGTGGTCCCCCTCTGGATCAGATACATCGATGATGTGCTAATCCTGTGGGGGGGCGACAGTGAGCTGTTCCTAGAATTTGTTGCAGCCCTCAATAGGAATACTCTGGGATTGTTCTTCACGTCAGAAATTGATTTGAACACCATTTCCTTCCTGGACCTCGCCATTTCACTGTCTGCTGATGGGCATATTAGTACCAATGTCTTTAGAAAGCCCACAGCCACTAACAATCTGTTGAAATGGGAGATTGGGCACCCCTTGGCCCTTAAGAGAGGAATTCCGAAGGGCCAATATTTAAGGGTGAGGAGGAATTGTTCCCATCTTAGTGACTTTAGGGTGGCTGCGAAAGATCTTCAGCAGAGGTTTCAGCGTCGTGGTTATCCTCAGCAGTGTTTAAAGCAGGCCTATCAGCACTCCATGAGCACCAACAGGGATCTGTTGTTGTCTCCCAAAAAGAGAGACACTGTTGATAACATTGTGAGAATTATCGGGACGTTTGATAGTGCCCATGAGAAGGTGCACCATGTTCTTGCTGAACACTGGGACATACTTAAATCTGACCCAGATATTGGGTGTCTGATCCCAGCCAAACCCTCAGTCACATATCGGCGCAGCAGCAATCTGCGGGACATGTTGATGCATAGCTTATACACTAGCCCCCGACCGCAGTCATGGTTGCAAAACCCACTTACAGGGACATTTCCGTGTGGATCCTGTAAGTTCTGTGGTTTCATTAAAAAGGCCAAAAGCTTCACCAACAGCACTGCAGATAAAACGTTTTTCACCAAATCCTTTTATAATTGCAAGTCGGTTGGTGTTGTTTATCTAATGACATGTGTATGCGGCATCAAATACGTTGGCAAAACCATCAGAGAGCTAAGAAGACGGATCGGGGAACATGTTCTTGACATCACGAATCTCAAGGACACTCCAATTGCACGCCATGTCCTTGATCATCACAGAGGGAACACATCGTCGGTCAAGTTTCAAGTGATCGACTCTGTGAAACTGTCATCTAGGGGTGGCTACTGTGATCGCATGCTGTTACAAAAAGAGGCGAGATGGATTTTTTCTTTGAACACCATTAAACCATCTGGCCTCAATGATGCGATCTCTTTTGTCCCCTTTATATAATGACAAGACTGGTTGTTCATGTTTTAGCATTGTATTGAGTTTAGAGATTCATATTGATCCACTTATGTATATGAGCATATGTGTCTGCTCGTTCACATCTCTCCCTTATGATCTTACCCCACTGTATATTAATGAAGAGGTTTCCATGCTGCGCTGACTGTATATCAAGCCGCCTTGTGAATTCCCTTATATATAAATGCGGCGCTTCTGCGCTTCCCCTGAGACCCACTGAGTTCCTCCTTCTGATCAGCCACTGGTTTACCCTGTGCCGAGCCTCCTGGCCGGATTGGCTGTGAGACGGAGGCGTGTCTAGCAGGGCGGGGCTTCACCCTGTAAATTTTGGCGTTCTGTGGGCCGCTTTGCGGCCATTACAGCGCCGATCTAGATGCACACTAGCACGCAGCACCTCAACCTAGAGGCTGCTAGCTCAGGCAGGACAGTAGTCTGTGATTTATAGCACCGTACCTCACACTAGAGGAATGCGGTGTTAGGCAGGTTATTCCACTGCTGCCTGTCCGTCCATTACCTCAGTCTAAAGATCATAGCTGAGGCTCTGGGCTCTGATTGAAGTTTGGTGCACATAGCTCCTGATGAAATGCATTCCCAATGCATGGAAACGCGTTGAGCTGTTACCTATTAGGGGTATGTCAGGGCAATCCGTGCTCCGTAATTCCACATTGGAGTGACGGCTTTTGCTCTGCCATAGTCCTGCACCTGTGACTATTCTAGTGCAGTGAGAGTCTGAGCGCTGGCTCTTGCTGTTTGGTGTGTTGTTTGGTGTATTTTTGACACCAGACATCCCCTTGATTATAGTCCTCACCCTGGGTCTTACACCTTGTACCCTGCGGTGGATTGAGCCCCCCTACGTGTTGGTTAGTCTGTGAGACTGCTTTAGTGTTCCAGATGGTGGCGCTGTTTGGAGACATTAATTTTTTCTCACATACTTAGTTAGTGTCACTACCTACTGTTACACTGACGGGTGATACCCTTTATTTTAATCGTACATATAATAAAGATATTATTATTTTGTTTTAGCGCCTATTTCCACATTATTTGCTACATTGTATATATAGGCGTATATTCAGTATACCACTCTAGTTTGATTTCATATTTTGCATTAGCAACACTGATGGATTATTGAGCAAATGCTGACCGAGTGAAGGCGTATGCTCCCAAGACAGGATCAGTTTTTTTGTGGGTTATTGTTCTAACGGATCAGAGGAAGGGAAAAATAATCAGTGACTTCAACACAAACTAACTGATGACACCCTCTCCACTCTGTCGGGGGGCTCTACTTGTATAAGCGTTTAATTGAACAGGTTCCGTAGTCATCTATGTGGAATCAGCTAACAAGGCTGTAAAAGGAGTGCGCTTCTTCTTGATGCTAACATGGACCTGTAAGGCTGAGTTAATACTTGAGTTATTTGGTCAGTTTTGGCCCCGTGACTGCCCAAATAAGTGAAGTGTGCAGTGATTCTAATAGCGACACCTGCCATCTGCATGTCATACTGACTGACAGTATTATTTCACTACCCCAGCAGACTCCCTATGCGTGTTACTGCAAGGCACAGTTTTCTACACCCATATAAAGGCTCTATGCAGCCCGGAAATATCCATTTTTTTTATTGCGATTTATTGCGAATATATTCGGATCAAAGCAAATTTTTTCGGAAATTTTGGAGAAATTTGCTCATCTCTAGTGCTCACATAGGCTGGTGCTTTTCCTTATAGTGTGCAAGCACAGCCATCATGCCTGATGGATTGCAGGGTGGTCATAAGCATGGAAAGGAACAGTGTATAATGTGATGGAAAAATTAATCCAGCAGGCAAAGGAAGCAATATGGACAATCACAATACATTAAGTGCCTTTTATTAACTTTCTCTACATAATTTGCTGAAGTGACGCAACCACTTAATATTAATGTCATGGGTCTCGATCAGCGATGAATGCGGCATCTGAAAGGTACAATGGTACCATCTGAGAGGTACGCCGTCCCCTGTCATGGTACCCACTACTTGCAAAGTAATTTGCCACAAAGCAAAGTTTTTTTTTTTAATTCAGCAAATCAGCTGAATCAAATTTTCAAGAACTTTGCTCAACAGTATTAGGCTACTTTCACACTTGCGTTCGGGGTTCCGCTTATGAGCTCCGTTTGAAAGCTCTCACAAGCGGCCCCGAACGCATCCGTACGGCCCCAATGCATTCTGAGTGGATGCGGATCCGCTCAGAATGTATCAGTCTGGCAGCGTTCAGCCACCGCTCAGCAGGCGGACACCCGAACGCAGCTTGCAGCGTTTTCGTGTCCGCCTGGCCGTGCGGAGCCAAACGGATCCGTCCAGACTTACAATGAAAGTCAATGGGGACGGATCGGTTTGTCTTGGCTCCGCTTTGACACGGATCCGTTCGAAACCGTTCACGTCTCTGCGCATGTATCACGGTCGGCGTGACTATCACAGACGTGACACAGAGGGAGGGAACGAGGAGGGCCCTGCCCAAGTGAGAGGGAAGGTGGTGACCCCTGACTCACCTGGCGGCTGGCACCTGGCTGCCCTGACGTCCCTAGACGGGTTCCTCACCCGTACGCCGATCACGTGCCTAAAGCCCTGGCTTTCCCTGAGCTGAGCCCTGGATAGTGAACAGGGCGGTGGGAACACTAGTCCGCACCACTAGCTCTAAGGGAAAACACCAAGGGGAGGACAGACAACACAGACTCAACATATAATCCCAGGTGGGCGACAACAGGAGACAACAATAAGCCCAACAGGGATCCGGAGGGTAGCACTCTGGAACGACAACCAGGATTCACAACTCCAGTGGGTCAGTATAGATGTCCAGGCAGGAAGCTCTATAACTGGCAACTAGAGAAGTGTGAGGGGAGAATATAAGGAGGTTGGGAGTGGCAGACAAGAAACAGCTGAGGAGGAGAAGCTACGGATCCCTGAGTGAGACAAAAAGGATAGCAAGGCAAACACAGAAAACAATCACTAAGAAACAACGTGATCTTTAGATATAGAGCGCGCAGCCACCCGCTGCGACTTCCTGACCCCGGGTATAACGGAGTCAGACGTGGCTCTTGATACCCTCGTGACAGTACCCCCCCTTTCACGAGGGGCCTCCGGACACTCAGGACCAGGTCTCTCCGGATGAGAGGCATGGAAAGTCTGAATTAACCTGTTGGCGTTTACCTCTGACGCTGGAACCCACATTCTTTCCTCGGGACCGTAACCCCTCCAATGCACCAGATACTGAAGAGAGCGGCGGACCCGACGAGAATCAACAATTCTGGCTATTTGAAACTCCAGATTACCAGCCACAATAACAGGAGGAGGTGGCAGCAGCGATGGTTCTAGAGGTGGAACATACTTCTTGAGTAACGATTTATGGAAGACGTTATGGATCTTAAAAGTCTGAGGTAGCTCCAGGCGAAAAGCCACAGGGTTAATGACGGCTACTATTTTATAGGGACCAATGAACCTAGGACCCAGTTTCCAAGAAGGAACCTTCAACTTAATATTCCTAGTAGACAACCACACATAGTCATTCACTCCTAGGTCTGGACCTGGCGACCGTTTCTTATCGGCCATGCATTTATATTTACCACTCATCTTTTTCAAGTTAACTTGCACCTTCTGCCATACCGATGAAAGAGATGAAGAAAACCTTTCCTCTTCGGGAACCCCAGAAGACCCCCCCTCTTTGAAAGTACAAAATTGGGGATGAAAACCGTATGCACCAAGGAATGGTGACTTGCCAGTGGACTCCTGATAATGATTATTTATGGCAAACTCAGCTAACGGTAAATATGATGACCACAACTCTTGGTTTTCAGACACAAAACACCTTAAATATGTTTCTAGGTTTTGGTTGGTACGCTCAGTCTGTCCATTCGAATGAGGATGGAAAGCTGAGGAAAAGGACAAGTGAACCCCCAAACGGGAACAAAAAGCTTTCCAAAACTTAGAAATAAACTGGGTTCCCCGATCCGAAACCACATCGGAAGGGACCCCGTGAAGCTTCACGATTTCACTGATAAACACCTGAGCGAGAGTTTTAGCATTAGGAAGTGCGGGTAGCGCAATAAAGTGTACCATTTTGCTAAACCTGTCTACTACTACCAGGATAACTGTTTTACCCGCCGACAACGGTAAGTCAGTGATGAAATCCATTGACAGATGTGTCCATGGCCTATTGGGGATGAAAAGTGGCAATAAAGACCCTGCTGGACGTGTATGAGAGACTTTCGCGCGTGCACAAGTAGAACAAGTAGACACGAAATCCATTACATCCTGACGCAACCTTGGCCACCAAAAACGACGAGATAATAGCTCCAAGGTTGCTTTACTACCCGGGTGTCCAGTAAGTGCCGAATTATGATGTTCTTTTAATAATTCAAGACGCAGGTTTAACGGTACAAACAATTTCTCTGAGGGGCAAGAGGCCGGGGTGTCCCCCTGATCCTCTAACACCTTTCCCTCTAGAACAGAGTGTACAGCAGAGACAACCACTCCTCTTTGTAAAATAGGTACCGGATCACAAACATTACCCCCTCCAGGGAAACTACGAGATAATGCGTCTGCCTTGGTATTTTTTGCCCCAGGACGATAGGTGATTACAAAGTTAAATCTGGTAAAGAATAGCGACCACCTAGCTTGTCTAGGGGTGAGACGCTTAGCCGATTCTAGGTACAGAAGGTTCTTGTGATCCGTAATCACAGTGACGGGGTGGATTGCTCCCTCTAAGAAGTGACGCCACTCTTCAAGCGCCAGTTTAATCGCCAACAGTTCCCTATTTCCAATATCATAATTCTTCTCTGCAGAAGATAATTTTTTAGAAAAGAAAGCGCAAGGACGCCATTTGCCAGGAGACGGACCCTGAGACAATACAGCTCCCACTCCCACCTCTGACGCATCTACCTCGACAATAAAAGGCTGGGAGACATTAGGTTGAATTAGAACAGGTGCCGAGGTAAACCTCTCCTTTAGAGAGGAAAATGCATCTTTAGCGGCGTCAGACCATTTGGAAAAATCCGTCCCCTTCCTAGTCATGTCGGTAAGGGGTTTAACGATCACTGAATAATTTTTAATGAACTTTCTATAGAAATTAGCGAAACCCAAAAACCGTTGTAGGGCTTTAAGGTTCTCAGGAAGATCCCAATCTAAAATTGCCTGGACCTTCCCAGGATCCATGCGGAAACCTGAAGCAGATAATAGATATCCCAGGAACTGTAATTCCTGAACGGCGAAGACACATTTTTCAATTTTCGCATATAATTTATTCGTCCGTAGGACCTGCAGTACTTGCCTGACATGTACCTCATGTGTTTTCAGATCAGCCGAATAAATTAAGATATCATCTAGGTATATGACTACAAACCTGCCGATGAGATGACTAAAAATATCATTAACGAAATGTTGGAAGACAACAGGGGCATTGGTCAGACCGAAAGGCATAACTAGATTTTCATAATGCCCCTCAGGGGTGTTAAAAGCTGTCTTCCACTCATCCCCTTCCTTGATACGAATCAAATTGTAGGCCCCCCTAAGATCAAGTTTGGAGAACCACTTAGCACCCGCAATCTGATTAAAAAGGTCAGGAATGAGAGGAAGAGGGTATGGGTCACGGATGGTTATCTGGTTTAACTCACGGAAATCTAAGCAAGGACGCAGGCCCCCATCTTTCTTTTTAACAAAGAAAAACCCTGCAGCCACGGGTGAAGAAGAGGGTCTGATGTGTCCCTTAGCCAGACTCTCGGAGATATAATCTTTCATGGCTTTTCTCTCGGGACCCGAAAGATTATACAACCTGGACTTGGGTAATTTTGCCCCGGGAATCAGGTTAACCGGGCAATCATAAGGACGATGAGGTGGTAGCTTCTGACAACCCTTTTCAGAAAAAACGTCCTCAAAGTCCGAAATAAATGTAGGTAGGGAAGCTATGGAGGCGATTAAGCAATTGTTATTTAAGCAATTCTCTCTGCAATGCTCACTCCACTCCAATATCTCCCTGGCCTGCCAATCCACCACTGGATTGTGCGCTACCAACCAGGGAAGACCCAATACCACCGGAGAGGGAAGGCCCTCCAGAACGTAACATGAAAGACACTCATTATGGTGGTCCCCTACCCGAAGGTGTAAATTATGAACAATGTGGGTGAGGTTTCTCTGAGACAGAGGAGCAGAATCTATAGCAAATACGGGAATAGGTCTCTGCAGCGTACAGAGAGACAAACCCATAGTGCGGGCAAAATGGGCATCAATCAAGTTTACCCCTGCTCCACTGTCTAGAAAAAAAGAAATAGACTCCGTCTTAACACCACAAACAATGACCGCTGGTAACACAAATTGAGATGTTCGTATGGAGGAAACGTATACCCCCCGGCTGACATCCTCCGCACAGCCCGGGGTTAGTAGTTTTCCGACGGTCTTTTGTTTTTGAGAAAGGAGGGACAGACATTAATGAAATCACCCTTCCCCCCACAGAAAAAACAAGCCCCCCCCCCCCCTACGGCGAACCTCGGGAGGACGGACCTGACGAGAAGTTCCGCCTAGCTGCATAGGCTCATCTAAGTCAGTACAGGCTGACTGTTGCTTGGGAGAGGTAACCAATTGCTCCGGAATTTTCGATCTCTCCCTAAGACGTCTATCTATTCTGATAGAGAGGGACATAACAGCATCAAGGGAAAGGGGGGTCTCATACAGCGACAGTGCATCCTTAACCGTTTCAGATAACCCAGAGCAGAACTGACTCCTGAGAGCCGGGTCGTTCCACTGAGTATCTGTAGCCCACCTACGGAACTCTGAGCAATATTCCTCTGCTGACCGATCTCCCTGTAGGAGTCTCCGTAACTTCGACTCAGCCAGGGCGACTCGGTCAGGGTCATCATATATGAGACCCAAAGCCCCAAAAAATCCCTCCACTGACCGAAGAGCCTGAGAACCAGGGGGTAACGAGAACGCCCAGGATTGCGGATCCCCCTGAAGCAGGGAAATGACAATCCCTACCCGCTGTTCTTCATGACCTGAGGAGTAAGGGCGCAACTTAAAATATAATTTGCAGGCCTCACGGAACGTCGCAAATTTGTCCCTTCCCCCAGAAAATCTGTCGGGAAGAGCAACCTTGGGTTCTGTGACAACCTGGTTACCCATAGCAACCGCTGGGGGTGCGGTCTGCTGCATTTGCTGCTGTTGTTGGAGAACAGACGCCTTCAATCCTGCCACCTCCAAAGACAGGCTTTGAAGCTGTTCTGCCAAGGCATCAATAGGATCCATATTGGATACTAAGTAGAGAAAAAAAAACAACAAATAAAAAATTATATTATTTTTTTTTATTTATTTATTTTTCTCAAAAAGTAATGGCCAGTTATAATATCACGGTCGGCGTGACTATCACAGACGTGACACAGAGGGAGGGAACGAGGAGGGCCCTGCCCAAGTGAGAGGGAAGGTGGTGACCCCTGACTCACCTGGCGGCTGGCACCTGGCTGCCCTGACGTCCCTAGACGGGTTCCTCACCCGTACGCCGATCACGTGCCTAAAGCCCTGGCTTTCCCTGAGCTGAGCCCTGGATAGTGAACAGGGCGGTGGGAACACTAGTCCGCACCACTAGCTCTAAGGGAAAACACCAAGGGGAGGACAGACAACACAGACTCAACATATAATCCCAGGTGGGCGACAACAGGAGACAACAATAAGCCCAACAGGGATCCGGAGGGTAGCACTCTGGAACGACAACCAGGATTCACAACTCCAGTGGGTCAGTATAGATGTCCAGGCAGGAAGCTCTATAACTGGCAACTAGAGAAGTGTGAGGGGAGAATATAAGGAGGTTGGGAGTGGCAGACAAGAAACAGCTGAGGAGGAGAAGCTACGGATCCCTGAGTGAGACAAAAAGGATAGCAAGGCAAACACAGAAAACAATCACTAAGAAACAACGTGATCTTTAGATATAGAGCGCGCAGCCACCCGCTGCGACTTCCTGACCCCGGGTATAACGGAGTCAGACGTGGCTCTTGATACCCTCGTGACAGCATGCCCAGTAACTTCCTGTCCCTCCCCCTCATCGTCGGCCATTTTGGATTGTCGACTTGGTGAGACTGGTAAGTGAAGTTTTGTCTGTTTGTCTATCTTTCTTTTTTTCTATCTATCTATCTATCTATCTATCTATCTATCTATCTATCTATCTATTTCTAGGGGGGGGGCTGCTGGCACTTGGGAAGGGGTGTGTGTGTGTCTGGAACAGTGGGGGCTGCTGGCACTGGTGGTGGGGGCTGCCTTTATGGGGGGCTTCTGGCACTGGGGGGGGCTGATGGCACTGCGGGAGTGTGAGTGGCTCGAATTGGGGGGTCTGCTGGCACTGCGGTGGTGTTTCTGTAAGGAACTGCGCATGCAGTGCTTCTGGCACTGCAGGGGTGTTTGTGGCTGGAACTGTGCGGTGCTTCTGGCACTGGCGGGGTTTATGTGGCTGGAACTGTGGTTGCTGCTGGCACAGCGGGGGTGTTTCTGTCAGGAACTGCGCATGCAGTGCTTAGTGCTTCTGGCACTGCAGGGGTGTTTGTGGCTGGAATTGGGGGGTCTGCTGGCACTGCAGGGGTGTTTGTGGCTGGAATTGGGGGGTCTGCTGGCACTGCAGGGGTGTTTGTGGCTGGAACTGTGCGGTGCTTCCGGCACTGCGGGGGTATGTGTAGTTGGAACTGTGGGGGCTGCTGGCATTGAAGGGGGGGGCTGAGGGCACTGTGGGAAGGTTGTTTGGAACTGGGGGGCTGATGTCACTGTGGGTGGCTGCTGGCACTATGGGGGCGGCTGCTGGCACTATGCGGGGCTGCTGTTTCTGGGGGTGTTTATGGCACTCGGGGGGATTATGGCTCCTGTCGGATTATTTTTTTTAATAATTTTATTATTAGGGTCGTTCAAAACAAAATTTATTTGAAGTGGAAAGTTCTGCGGTGGGCAAGCACCAATCAATATTTTAAAAAGTAAGTATTATAAAAAAATAAAAAATAAATGTTGATATATGTGGAAATAGTGCTCTAAACAAGTTTGTTTAACGTTATCTGCATTTTGTCTGGTATTCTGTTGCGTACAGATGTCATCAAAGAAGCGAGGCATCGATTGGAAAAACCCACCCAGAAGGCGCCGACATATTGAGTGGCCTGTAAGTATAAAATCAACGCTTGGAGTTTGTACTGTTTGATTCGTTGCATTAATCAGTATGTGCTCTTATTATAGATTTCTTCATCATCATCTGTGGAGGGCTCTCCACCTGTGGCCGGCTCACCTGCCGGGGCCGGCTTACCTGCTGCAGCTGCATCACCAGCGTCCAGGGGAGGTGGACCAAGCCCGGACCGGGGCTGTCAAGAAGTAAGTATATATATATATATATATATATAATATATATAAAAATATATATATATATACACTTACATATATATATATATATATATATATATATATATGTAATTTATTATTTTATTTAAATATATAAAAAATATATATATATGTTTTTTAAGCAATCTGCACCTAGAGCCGCCAGCGAGGATCCCCCAGTCGCCTCCAGAGTCCGCGGGAATGAGCGTGGCGGTCGTAGACGTGTAAGTCTTGAATTAAGTAGTTTTAATTTGCATTTTGTATCAGGATTTATATTTAATTTTGTATTTCCTTTTTTTCAGGGTTCCGTAGGCTCCACCAGGGAAGATGAGGAGTTCGGGGTTCCTACCATCGATAACCTGCTCCTCATCCAACTGATGGAGGCGCGTCCATCATTATGGGACCACTCCGACCGCCACCACGCTGATCATCATCATACCCAGCGGCTCTGGAGGGACATCTGTGCGGAAGTTTTTGAGACCTGGGGGGATCTAAATGCGGCGGCTCAGGAAAAATATGGTAAGTAAAGCAATATGTATTTTAATACATTAATATTGTTCTTTTCCTTTCATCATGCTGATATAATTTTTTATGTTTTTTTTCTATAGTCAAACAGGTTACAACGCATTGGCGATCTATCCGGGACCGCTTCAGGAGGGATTATAACAGGGAGGTTCAGGCCCTGGGTGTCTCCGGAGGAACCTCAGGGTCCCCATACATCCATACGGCGGCCCTGGGGTTCCTACGAAGGGCGATGGTACCAAGAAGGTAAATATTTTTAACAACTGTTAAACATTTTTTTGTAAAGGGGCTGTCTGAGACAGCGGAGTGTTTGGCTCCCCTGTTTTGGCCAGTCCCCTACAGTCATAGGGACAACTGTTCTCTCCGTCTGAGTGTAAGGGGCTGTCTGAGACAGCGGAGTGTTTGGCTCCCCTGTTTTGGCCAGTCCCCTACAGTCAGAGGGACAACTGTTCTCTCCTTCTGAGTGTATGGGGCTGTCTGAGACAGCGGAGTGTTTGGCTCCCCTGTTTTGGCCAGTCCCCTATGGTATACGGTAGACATAGCATAGAACATGGATGTTTTATTTAAAGAATAATTCCTAACTTTCCTTATTTTTTTCCTACAGAACTGCCACCGTCACTCGGGAGCCTGAACAACCTCCTGAGGCGGAACCGGAACAGATCGCCAGCGCCAGCCCTCCTGTCCCTCATGTATCGGCTCAGAATAATCCGGGTCCCCTACCGAATCCCTCCGCTCATCAGAGGCTCTTAGGATTTCGGCAAAATTTGAGAGCCCTGGTGAGCCGGCAGAGATCCGATAGGCCAAATCGAGCTGATTATGCAAACCTTGTAGAGGTCGTTTCCGACGCTCTAGAAGGTTTTGCCCAACATCAGATGGAGTTTGGTGCTGACTTGATTCGCCGCTGGGAGGGGGCGGAGTCGGCGTTTCAACGCAGCCCAAACTACCATTATGGGCTAAGCATGATCAGTTTGATGGACTCAATGACGCCCGAGCAGTTACATGAGTTCAAGATCATGCAAGAGAAAGGGGCTTAGGAAAATATGCACCGCCCCCAAATCCCACCCCCACCCCCACCCCACACCTATCCCCCATCCCACACCTACCCCCCATCCCACACCTACCCCCCATCCCACTCCAGTGGCCAGTACCGCCAACCTTTCCCTTCCCACCCCCCCGAGCATGTGTTACCTTCTCTTTCTTATTCTTCTCCTGCTCAATATTTTCCTCCTACTTCTTTTCAAACTCACTCCACCTCTACACATGCTCGGGTCCCCTCCTCCTCAGACCCTTCCTTTCTCCACACCCCACAATTACGCCCTGCATCCTTTCCTGTGGCCCGTAGTTTCACCTCGGTAGATCGCCAGGACAGGGGGGCTACCATTGCCAGCCCCAGACCATCTAGTCCACGACAGTCCACCTCCCCTCAACATTTCCAACAATTATAGTTTTTTTATTTATTTTAGTTTTTTATTGTTAAAAAAATAAAACTTTATTTATACTTTGCTATACAAACTGTGTCTGTCTTTTTATTGTCCTGTACAGGGTAACCTTGGCACTACAGCTGTGTTAAAATAAAAACTACCCTAGTCTCACTACTGTCCGTTTATTATAACAACCTTGGTAGTTTTTATATCAAAACAGCATTAGTGCCAATGTTGTAATTAACATGACCATCAATATTGAGCTATCTTTTGGCTCTTTATTGATCGTAGACCCTATGATTGGCACATGAACAAGCAAATGCTTGTTCATTGTTCAATCTTGTGCCCTTTCATATGAGCACTTGTGGGAGTCACGGTCCATCAGCATCATCAGGAATTCATTAATAAATTGTAATTTTACCGTTTAATGATTTCCCGATGACGCTCTAATATAACTAGTGTGATTACCACAAGGGACACGCAAGGGACATACAGTTTTTATAAGGGGTATTTACATAGACAATGGGGGGATTTCGCTTGAATATGCCCCCATTGTCTGATAGGTGTGGGTAACATTGGTAGGACCCACACCTATATCGAGAACGGAGTGGGGAGTACTGTGGCTGGAGGACAACAAATTTCCAGTGGTATGTCCACCACCAAGCGCTAATCCCCGACTCTCCCATAGAAATGAATGGAGGGCGGCGGTGCAGTGCGACCTCATCCACTTTCTTGGCTCCGTTCTCAATATATGTGAGGTTACCAGCAGTGGGACCCGCACCTATAAGACAATGTGGGCATATCAGTGGTATGCCCCCATTGTATGAGATCAGAAAACCCCTTTAAAGCCTCTTGCACACGACTGTATGCCCCAAGAGACATATGGTCCCTGAGCGGGCCATATGTCCCGTAGTAGCATTGATCGTGCGCACAAGAGTACACAGCATCATAGTGTACAATGATTCTGTGCAAGTTGAGCTGCCCGCGGGTATATTGTCTTGCGCTAATAGATCATATGAGTGCGGGACAATAGCCCAGTTTGCGGCACAACATGGTCAGCATCATGATCATCTTTACTCCCGTACGCACGATCAATGACGATCAGGGACATAACGAACACTATACATCTTTAACCCCTTAAGGACGCAGGGCGTATCGGTACGCCCTATTTCCCGAGTCCTTAAGGACTCAGGGCGTACCGGTACGTCCTAACTTGAAATCGGCATTCCGGCGCCCCAGGGGTTAATCGGAACGGGATTTCGGCTGAAATCATTCAGCCGGCATCCCGTAACAATGCAGGGGGGGGTCATTTGACCCCCCCGCATCGACGATCGCAGAAAACCGCAGGTCAATTCAGACCTGCGGTTTTCTGCGTTTCCGGTCCATTCGGGTGTCCTGTGACCCAATGAACCGGAAAAAGACTGCGATCGGTGGCGTAATTTTACACCACCTATCGCAGTCCGAGGATTTGGAGAGGCGGTGCTGGCCCTGGTGCTGAACGCCGCTGTCCAGGGTGCTGATTGGAGCAGGGGAGAGAGGCGCGAGATTCAAACTTCCTGCGCTCCTCTCTCCCCTCCTCTTCCTGTCCAGCACCCTGACCGTGCAGCACCGTCCAGAACGAGCTCCTGTGTCCCCACAATCGGCATCCATCACCCTCCTGCACCCATCGCCACCCAGGTAGGTTAGGGTCAGTGAGGGAGAGGCACCGTTAGGCAGGGAAAGAAGGGAAAAGTTAGTTAGAAAAAAAAAAAAAAAACTTTTATTTCCAAACTTTCCAAACTTTCTTTGATCCATCCATCAGACCCCAGATCCCCCCCTGCCACTTGCCCCCCCCACCAGACCCCCCCACCACCAGACCCCCACCCCCCCCCACCCCCCTTCCCCACCACCAGACCCCCACCACCCGCCCCCCCCCCCTCCCCTGACCACCAGCCCCCTTACCACCACTTTTTTTTTTTCTGCGTGCGCTGACTGGCCGGCACTTTTTAGCGTCCGTCCAGTGTTAGCGCATCGCCCGCCCCACCACCCCACCGACCGCTGATCAGCGTTGTACCGCTGATCAGCAAGTTTGAACTTTTTTTTTCCTAACACTTGCCCTTTCTTTTTTTGCCTTTTTTAGTACGTGAACACCCGTTGCCCCCACACACACGCACATATAATAAAGGTTTCCACACACGCACACATACACGCACACACACCCATGGCCCGCCGGATGTTCTCGGCCGAGGAGGCATACGCCCAGATTGCCTCCGACTCTGAGAGCCCCAGTGAGGATGAGGATGACCCCACTTTCCTTTTATCATCCGCATCCTCCTCATCATCATCTGATGACGATGAGCCACCAAGGCGGCGGAGACGCCGCCAGGCGGAGCCAGGGGCCCCACATGCTAGGGATCCTGTGGCCCACCCTAGTACGAGCCGCCCTGGGGTTCGTACTGGTTTCCCGGCCCACCAAATAAGTCCACCGGAGCCCCCTGCCGATGAACTTAGCTGGTGTCCCCCAGTGGACTTTGAGCCTGAGATTCCGGATTTTGCTGGCAATCCTGGAATCCAGATTCCCACAGTGGGGTTTACTGAAATAGACTATTTTAGTTTTTTTTTCAGTAACCCACTGGTGAATCTGATGGTGGAGCAGACGAATCTGTACGCCCAACAGTTCGTCGCTCAAAACCCAGGCTCATTTTTGGCTAGACCCGGTGGCTGGACGCCGGTCAGTGCAGCCGAGATGAGGACATTTTGGGGCCTCGTGCTGCATATGGGTCTAGTCCAAAAACCCAGTGTCAGGCAATACTGGAGTGGGGACGTCCTATACCAGACCCCACTGTACAGTATGGTCATGACACGTCCCCGGTTTGAGGCCATCCGGAAATGTCTGCATTATTCCGATAATGCAGCATGTCCCCCCCGAAGTGATCCTGCCTATGACCGGCTGTACAAGATACGGCCGGTCATCGATCACTTTGGGGCCACATTTCAGCAGGCCTACGTACCTGGAAGGGAGGTCGCGGTTGATGAGTCTCTCGTTGCGTTCAAGGGGAGACTCAGTTTCCGCCAATATATTCCCACAAAGCGGGCGAGGTATGGCGTGAAGCTATACAAAATTTGTGAGAGTACCTCAGGGTACACTTACAAATTTCGTGTGTACGAGGGGCGAGATTCCCGGATTCAACCCCCAGAATGTCCCCCCACTCTGGGTGTTACCGGGAAACTCGTGTGGGACCTTATGTACCCACTGCTGGATAAGGGTTACCACTTGTACGTGGACAACTTTTATACCAGCATTCCCTTGTTCAGGTCCCTTGCCGCCAGATCCACGTTCGCTTGTGGGACCGTGCGGAAAAATCAACGCGGCCTCCCTGCCTACCCCCTCCAGGTACCTATCCCCAGGGGTGAGACCCGTGCACTTACCAGTGGAAACCTGTTGCTGGTCAGGTATAAGGACAAGAGGGATGTCCTTATGCTGTCCACAATCCACGGTAACGGCATCACCCCAGTCCCTGTGCGAGGTACCGCGGCAACGGTCCTCAAGCCCGATTGTATCGTCGCCTACAATCGGTATATGGGAGGAGTTGATCTCTCGGATCAAGTCCTCAAGCCATATAACGCCATGCGCAAAACCCGGGCATGGTACAAAAAAGTTGCGGTCTACTTGGTGCAGGTTGCCATGTACAACTCTTTTGTACTATCCCGAAGCGCTGGCAGCACAGGGACATTCCTCCAATTCTATGAGGCAGTCCTCAAGGACCTGATCTTTTCGGACCGGGAAAGAGCAGGCCGGAGTACCTCGGGAATTGGAGGCGCCCGGATCGTCCCTGGCCAACACTTTCCAGGTGTGGTCCCCCATACTGGAAAGAAGGGACGAACCCAAAAAAAGTGCAGAGTGTGTCGCAGGAGGGGGATACGGAAGGACACCACCACTCAGTGCGACACTTGCCCCGATCATCCGGGCCTCTGCGTTATCGATTGCTTCAGGGAGTATCACACTTCCATGGAGTACTAAATTTTTATAATCCCCAACAGTCCACTAGAGAACATAAAAAACTATGGCTCTCAGACTTTGGAGACACGGAAACATTTTTTTTTTCCCAAAAAAATATTAGTTTTAGTGCAGGCATCCTCAAACTGCGGCCCTCCAGATGTTGTAAAACTATAACTCCCAGCATGCCCAGACAACCTACAGCCATCAGCAGGGCATGGTGGGAATTGTAGTTTTACAACATCTGGAGGGCCGCAGTTTTTAGGATGCCTGCTTAGTGTCTCCAAAGTCTGAGAACCATACATATTGGGCATCGTCGCGTGCGTAAAAGTCGTCGCTATAAAAATAACTTTTGCCCAAACGCCTCGGATGAACGGTGTTAAAAATATAAAATAAAAACGGTGCCAAAACACTCATTTTTGGGCAAAATTTCCATTTGAATCCTTTTTGCCGGTAATAAAGCAAGGGTTAACCGCCAAACAAAACTCAATATTTATGGCCCTGATTCTGTAGTTTGCAGAAACACCCCATATGTGGTCGTAAATGGCTATATAGCCGCACGGCAGGGCATAGAACGAAGGGAACTCCATATGGTTTCTAGAAGGCAGATTTTGATGGACAGTTTTTTTTTTGACACCATGTCCCATTAGAAGCCCCCCCTGATGTAGCCTAGACTAGAAACTCCAAAAAAGTGACCCCATCTAAGAAACTACACCCCTCAAGGTATTCAAAAGTTACTTTACAAACTATGTTAACCCTTTAGGTGTTCCACAAAACTAAATAGCGAATGTAGAAACAATTTTAGAATTTTTTTTTGTTACATTGCCTCAAAAAAGAGTAATATAGAGCAACCAAAAATCATATTTACCCCTAAAATAGTCCCAAAACAACAACCACCTTATCCCGTAGTTTCCTAGATGGGGTCACTTTTGTGGAGTTTCTACTCTAGGGGTGCATCAGGGGGCTTGAAAGGGTACATGGTGTAAATAAACCAGTCCAGCAAAATCTGCCTTCCAAAAACCATATGACGTTCCCCTTCTTCTATGTCCTGCCGTTTAGCCAAATAGTAGTTTACGACCACATATGGGGTGTTTCTGCAAACTACAGAATCGGGGCAACCCATTTTGAGTTTTGTTTGGCAGTTAACCCTTGTTTTACTCCTGGAAAAAATTGATTATATTGGAAAATTTTCCAAAAAATAGAAATTTCAAAATTGTTTCTCCATCTGCCATCAACTCTTGTGGAACACCTAAAGGGTTAACAAAGTTTGTAAACCCAGTTTTGAATACCTTGAGGGGTGTACTTTCTTAGATGGAGTCACTTTTTTGAAATTTCTATTCTAGGGGTGCAACAGGGGGCTTCAAATGGGACATGGTATAAACAAAACCAGTCCTGCAAAATCTGCCTTCCAAAACCCATATGGTGTTCCCCTCCTTCTATGTGCTCCCGTTCGGCCAAACAGTAGTTTACGACCACATATGGGATGTTTCTGCAAACTACAGAATCGGGGCAACCCATTTTGAGTTTTGTTTGGCAGTTAACCCTTGTTTTACTCCTGGAAAAAATTGATTATATTGGAAAATTTTCCAAAAAATAGAAATTTCAAAATTGTTTCTCCATCTGCCATCAACTCTTGTGGAACACCTAAAGGGTTAACAAAGTTTGTAAACCCAGTTTTGAATACCTTGAGGGGTGTACTTTCTTAGATGGAGTCACTTTTTTGAAATTTCTATTCTAGGGGTGCAACAGGGGGCTTCAAATGGGACATGGTATAAACAAAACCAGTCCTGCAAAATCTGCCTTCCAAAACCCATATGGTGTTCCCCTCCTTCTATGTGCTCCCGTTCGGCCAAACAGTAGTTTACAACCACATATGGGATGTTTCTGCAAACTACAGAATCGGGGCAACCCATTTTGAGTTTTGTTTGGCAGTTAACCCTTGTTTTACTCCTGGAAAAAATTGATTATATTGGAAAATTTTCCAAAAAATAGAAATTTCAAAATTGTTTCTCCATCTGCCATCAACTCTTGTGGAACACCTAAAGGGTTAACAAAGTTTGTAAACCCAGTTTTGAATACCTTGAGGGGTGTACTTTCTTAGATGGAGTCACTTTTTTGAAATTTCTATTCTAGGGGTGCAACAGGGGGCTTCAAATGGGACATGGTATAAACAAAACCAGTCCTGCAAAATCTGCCTTCCAAAACCCATATGGTGTTCCCCTCCTTCTATGTGCTCCCGTTCGGCCAAACAGTAGTTTACGACCACATATGGGATGTTTCTGCAAACTACAGAATCGGGGCAACCCATTTTGAGTTTTGTTTGGCAGTTAACCCTTGTTTTACTCCTGGAAAAAATTGATTATATTGGAAAATTTTCCAAAAAATAGAAATTTCAAAATTGTTTCTCCATCTGCCATCAACTCTTGTGGAACACCTAAAGGGTTAACAAAGTTTGTAAACCCAGTTTTGAATACCTTGAGGGGTGTACTTTCTTAGATGGAGTCACTTTTTTGAAATTTCTATTCTAGGGGTGCAACAGGGGGCTTCAAATGGGACATGGTATAAACAAAACCAGTCCTGCAAAATCTGCCTTCCAAAACCCATATGGTGTTCCCCTCCTTCTATGTGCTCCCGTTCGGCCAAACAGTAGTTTACGACCACATATGGGGTGTTTCTGCAAACTACAGAATCGGGGCAACCCATTTTGAGTTTTGTTTGGCAGTTAACCCTTGTTTTACTCCTGGAAAAAATTGATTATATTGGAAAATTTTCCAAAAAATAGAAATTTCAAAATTGTTTCTCCATCTGCCATCAACTCTTGTGGAACACCTAAAGGGTTAACAAAGTTTGTAAACCCAGTTTTGAATACCTTGAGGGGTGTACTTTCTTAGATGGAGTCACTTTTTTGAAATTTCTATTCTAGGGGGGCAACAGGGGGCTTCAAATGGGACATGGTATAAACAAAACCAGTCCTGCAAAATCTGCCTTCCAAAACCCATATGGTGTTCCCCTCCTTCTATGTGCTCCCGTTCGGCCAAACAGTAGTTTACGACCACATATGGGGTGTTTCTGCAAACTACAGAATCGGGGCAACCCATTTTGAGTTTTGTTAGGCAGTTAACCCTTGTTTTACTACTGGAAAAAATTGATTATATTGGAAAATTTTCCAAAAAATATAAATTTCAAAATTGTTTCTCCATCTGCCATTAACTCTTGTGGAAGACCTAAAGGGTTAATAAAGTTTGAAAAAACAGTTTTGAATACCTTGAGGGGTGTAGTTTCTAGAATGGGGTCATTTTTGGGAGGTTTCTATTATCTAAGCCTCACAATATGACTTCAAACCTGAACTGGTCCATAAAAAGTGGGATTTTGAAGATTTCTGAAAATTTCAAAATTTGCTTCTAAACTTCTAAGCCTTGTAACATCCCCAAAAAATAAAATATCATTCCCAAAATGCTACAAACATGAAGTAGACATATGGGGAATGTAAAATCATCACAATTTTTGGGGGTATTACTATGTATTACAGAAGTAGAGAAACTGAAAGTTTGAAATTTGCTAATTTTTCAAAATTTTTGGTAAAAATTGTATTTTTTTATGCAAAAAAATTAACTTTTTTGACCCAATTTTAGCAGTGTCATGAAGTACAATATGTGACGAACAAACAATCTCAGAACGGCCTGGGTAAGTCAAAGCGTTTTAAAGTTATCAGCACTTAAAGTGACAGTGGTCAGATTTGCAAAAAATGGCCAAGTCCTTAAGGTGAAATAGGGCCGAGTCCTTAAGGGGTTAAGTGCATGTAGTCGTGTACAAGAGTCCGAAAGGTGTGGTCCATTATCAAAGCCGGACCAACTTTGAATTTCAACAAAATAGCCCTGCAGAAATATAGGAGTATGTCAACCCTGGGTTTCTAAATACATGAAGATGGAACCTAGAGATGCTAATTACTCCAAAACGGATCCGCTAAACGGATGGCAAAACGGAAACGAATGTGACAAACGGATCCGCAATACAGACGGATCCGTTTGAACGGATCCGCCTGTATTGCTTCCGTTTGTCTCCGTTTAGTCAGTTTATTGACGGATCCGTTTGAAATGAATTTCAAACGGATCCGTGAAACGCTAGTGTGAAAGTAGCCTTAGCTGTGTTTCATTGAGTGACATCAAAAACAAGAACAATATATAATATGATGTGTCAAGTGGAGCTGTCACCACGAGTTAGTTCATGTTTCATAGAGTCGGTACACAAAATATTGCTTCAGCATAACAGAAGAGCTGTTTGTTTTTTTTGTTAACCATCTATTAGTGATGTCAAATTTACAAATGAAACCCATTAACAATTAGAAGACCTTGTGATTTTACGTTTTTTGCAGTCTCGTTTTTTACTCTCCGCCTTCCCAGAGCCATAACTTTTTTCATTTTTCTGTTCATACAGCCTTATGAGAGCTTACGATTACAATGATACGACACTGATAGATACGAAGTAGCTTCATTCAAAACTTCCGTCTCCGTACAGCATACATTTGACTCTGACAGGGTGAAATTTGTTATCTCTGAAATCTTGCGAGACTTTGATGAATGACTTCAAACTTTGATTTTTAAACTTGAAAAACATTTTAAAACTTCAATCCAAAGTCGGCTTTGGCTTTTAATACAAAAAAATATATAAAAAATTGAAAAAAGTATTTTTTTTCTTTTCATCACCATATTTCATCACCCCTATAACTTTCATGTAGATATTTGTGATCGGATCGGCTAGCAGATGATGAGCCCTAAACTTGCAGTGGGGTGTGGCGGAACTGCTTGTGTAAGGAAAGCCTAAAGGGGGCCACCTTGAAAGGAGGATGTGTGAGTTGAGGCTGTGGGTGGGAGGGTGAGCTGTAGCTGAAGACCGCATCACTCGGGAGCTCGCTGCTCCCACCTTTTGTAGTCCTGCTGGCGCCTCCCCTCACACAAATGCGGCGTCTGCCGCGCCTATACTTGTGATCGGATCGGCTAGCAGATGATGAGCCCTAACCTTGCAGTGGTGTGTGGCGGAACTGCTTGTGTAAGGAAAGCCTAAAGGGGGCCACCTTGAAAGTAGGATGTGTGAGTTGAGGGCTGTGGGTGGGAGGGTGAGCTGTAGCTGAAGACCGCATTACTCGGGAGCTCGCTTCTCCCACCTTTTGTATTCCTGCTGGAGCCTCCCCTCACACAAATGCGGCGTCTGCCGCGCCTATACTTGTGATCGGATCGGCTAGCAGATGATGAGCCCTAACCTTGCAGTGGGGTGTGGCGGAACTGCTTGTGTAAGGAAAGCCTAAAGGGGGCCAAAAATGACGCGTGAGACACGGATGGTACAAAGGATTCGTGTTACAGATTTACAGTAAAATCTTCTGAAAAGCACAAGACATTTCGGAGCGTGGATTGGGAATGTACCTGTTATAGCATGAAGACTGCCACCGACCTAGTTTCTTTATGATGTGCTCCGGGGTGCCGTTTTTTGAAGCTGTGGATGCTGCGCCTATCCTAAAGGAATGCCCTGTGATTGATCGCGGGTTTACCTTTACCTTGGAGAGGAGGATCCGGACGTGCTTTAGGAAGACTTGAATGCTGAGTGGCACGGAGCCAAGCGCTAGTAGGGGAGATTGGGCCGGGGCCTGAATGATGGTGTCAGCCCATTCCCGTAGGACCGCTACCGGGCACCAGGCATTGCCGGTGGGGAAATATCTCACCTCTACGGTTTCCCCCGGCCGAGCCGTCTACCCGAGCGGTACCCACCTGGACGAGATGTCCCTTCTGGAGGTACCCGGGGGAGGAGCCTGGGCATGTGAACTCGCCTGGGCGTAGGAAACCATAGAAGCTGAGATACATTGCTGTTTTGATGAGTAGACCAGTATAGTGTCCGAAAGGCTCGTTATCTAGCATGTGCGACAGGGATTTGAACATTTCCCCAGTGATGGGTTCCCGTGATGCCTTGGGTCTGACCGTAGTGTATTGAATACCCTTGAGGATGGCTTTAATGGGGTGTGCCAAAAATAACGATGGCCTGTCGGGGTACATGCTGTACCAGAAATGCTGGACGCCAGTGAAGTATAGTTTGATGGTGCTGTGGGATAATTTAAGAGTCTTATGGCAGTATGCTATAAATGCTAGGATGTAAGACACATGATCTAGGTGAGCCTGTGGAAATAGGCGTTTGAACGTGATGAAATGTCCCCAGGCCGTGTTGTAATTCCTCTGCGTGTTTTTGGAGAGTGACTGATTGATGAGCGACCTAGCCACTTCCAAGTGCTGCCTCAATCCATGTGGAGGAGGTTGTAAGCTGGTGTTGGAGTCGGGCATTGGTCTGCGTCTGGAGAAACCTGGAAGAAAGATTGCATGTTAAGTCTTGACAGCGCGTCGGCGGCCAGATTAGCCTTCCCAGCAATGTGCGTGACTTCATAGTTGAAATGATGTTGTAACGCCAACCACACGAAGCGCCTTAGAAATGCCATGACCTGCGCGGATGCCGATCTCCCTTTGTTAACTAGATCGACCACTACCATGTTATCGGATATGACCAATACCGTCTTATTGGACCACTGACTACCCCAGGTCTGCGATGCAGCGACTATGGGGTAAATTTCGAATAGAGGTGATGACCCTGAAAACCTCGGTATGCAGGATACCTCTGCCGGCCAAGCGCTAGCTATCCAGTGCTCCCCATAAATAGCCGCAAACCCAACTGAAGATGAAGCGTCTGTGTGTACGACAGGGGAATTGTTGGAGACCTTGGGTATGAACAAAGAGACTACGTTCCAGTGTGTCAAAAACCGATCCCACATGACCAGATCAGCCTTGGCCTGGTGGTCGAGATAAATGATCGAATTCTGATCCGCTGCCTCGGGCAACAAGCGCAGGAGTCTGGAGATGAACGATCTGCCCTGGGGAATGATCCTCATGGCGAAATTGAGCATCCCCAGAACGCTTTGCGGATTGACCCTGGACGTGACCCCCCTTTGAAGCAAGTTGCGCACCGCCGCTTTTATTCTAGACAGCTTATCTGCTGGTAGACTGGCCTGACCAGATGCGGTGTCTAGCTGGATTCCTAAAAAGGTGATCCTAGTGCTGGGCCCATCTGTTTTGTTATCAGCCACTGGTACGTGGAGTTCCCTAAAAACTTGCATCAGAGTATTGAGGTCTACCGGTGGTCGTGAAGGGGGTTCAATCAACAGGAAATCGTCTAAGTAATGTATGACGTGGAAAGCGTGGAATTTGTGCTGCAAGATCCAGTGTAGGCCCCTGGCGAATTGATCAAAAAGCCATGGACTGGATCTAGACCCGAATGTTAATTTGTTGGCGAAATAATAACAGCCCTCCCATTTGACTCATTTAACTGCGGTGATATGGGAAGGAGTTTGAAGGCATCCATGATGTCAGCTTTGGATAGCCACGCTTGTTCACCTAAGGACAGAATAACCTGGATGGCTTCGTCTATGGAGGAATATTTCATAGTAAACTCTTCTGCTGGAATGAGTGAGTTAAGACTAGGTGTGGATAAAGAATGGGGCGCTGACAAGTCATAGATCAATCTTTGTTTATTATTAAACTTCCCGGTGACTACCCCAATGGGGTTGATCCTGAAAGTTTCAAACTGGGGTTTGGTGAATGGACCGATGAGGTATCCCTTGGCTAGTTCGGCCTGGATCAGCTGTGACACTACCTCGGGGTTGTTTAAGGCAGATTGGAGGTTCCTACATTCGAACGAAGCCTGGGGAATGGCGACCTGTCCTGTATGAAACCCTGATGAACAACCATTGATTACAAAACTGACCCAAGCTAGGTCAGGATGACCTGCCAGGTGACACGCAAGCATATCAATGTTTACCCTGCTTAGTCATGCGGGGTTGTGACCTTTCTGTGGGCAAGCAATGCGGGGATGTGCCCTGTAGCAATTCGCGCACAGATGCAAAAGGCGGCACTGATTGTAGAAACAGCTGCCAGCATTAAAATTGTTACATATCTGTGACTTCCCCAAGTATCTGATGGGCCGACCTAACTTGTCCACCCCCGTGCCTGTTTTGGACGGAAATGCCTCCGGGGCGTTTTTTGGGATGGGAACGTCGAGTCGCGTGCTGGCATTGGTGCACCATTCTTGTGAATTGGAATAAGACCCGCAATTGACGCATGCCGGTGACTTCTGCCCGGCGAAGTGCCGACAGAACAGCTCAGTATCCACGACTGCCCAATCTACAGTATGCCGGAACTGAGTAAGCAATACGGCCGCTTTGGCGGAGAACGAACGGTGATATTCATAGAAGGCAGTGCCCCCGTACTTGTGACCCAGTTCCGCCACCTTATAGAGGTACAGATCCAACTCCTCTCTGGGTGTTGGGGATACTGTGCAAATGACGTCTCTGTATAAGCTGAATGCCAGAACAAATTCGATGACACTGAGCTTCCTGTTCAATCGGTTGTCTCTGGATTTCAGTATAACTGACACTTCGCCGCATGCGATCGTTTTGTTGTCAGGGACTTCGTGGGTGGCTATAAGTAAAGAGGCTAAGTTAATGTCCTTACCCTCGAGAATGTCCTTCCTCAGAGTGGCAGGAATAAAGTGAGATGGGGATATGCTGGGGAAAATGGGTGGGGTGTGGACGCCCAAGCCGGCGGAAGTAGATGGAACCACCGGACCCTGGCTGTCGTCAGTGTAATTGGAAGCCCTGCTTTCAACGACTTCAAGTCTGGTCTGAAAGCTGGACATGGATGAGGCCATGTTATTGATGACAGAGTGCAGCTGACTGATAGAAGTTTGTATGGTATTCATTGTAACCACGTCTTGGCTGGGGCCCAAATCCGCCTGGAGGAGACGATACAGTTCTGCCTTCCTGGCTGATGCGGGAAAGGGAATGCCTCTACGCAGGAGTTCGGCAGATAGTTTTGGAATGGTCCAGGATCTGAGGGACTGGGAGTGCTCCCTGTCAGACATCAGGTCGAGACTTCTCTGGGAATCAACCGTGCCTTGGCTCCTCTGGTCCTGTGCTGGTTCCATTTAAGATATTGTGAAGACATGAAGGCCCTGTTGCCCGAAATGTCCTCCTGCATGCACTAGTGTACCCGGAACTATTCACCTGTGGGATTCTAACAACGTGCGCCCAGACTAGGTGGTGACATTGAATGCAATGCGTGCCCTGGAACATCGTGACTGGAGTGACACATGTATGGCTGAAATGAATGCGACGTGACATAAAATTGATGCATGAACGAAATTTTTTTTATTTTTATTTTTATTTTTTATATATATATACACACATATATATATATACATACATACCCACATATATATATATATATATATATATATACACATACACATGCACATACACGCCTGTAGTCGTGACTAGAGTTGAGCGAACACCTGGATGTTCGGGTTCGAGAAGTTCGGCCGAACTTCCCGGAAATGTTCGGGTTCGGGATCCGAACCCGATCCGAACTTCGTCCCGAACCCGAACCCCATTGAAGTCAATGGGGACCCGAACTTTTGGGCACTAAAAAGGCTGTAAAACAGCCCAGGAAAGAGCTAGAGGGCTGCAAAAGGCAGCAACATGTAGGTAAATCCCCTGCAAACAAATGTGGATAGGGAAATGAATTAAAATTAAAATTAAAAAAATAAAAATGAACCAATATCAATTGGACAGAGGTCCCATAGCAGAGAATCTGGCTTCACGTCAGCAGAGAATCAGTCTCTTCATGCCATAGCAAAGAATCTGGCTTCATGTCAGCAGAGAATCAGTCTCTTCATGCCATAGCAGAGAATCTGGCTTCATGTCAGCGCAGAATCAGTCTTCATGTCATAGCAGAGAATCAGGCTTCACGTCACCCACCACTGGAACAGGCCACTGTCACACATTTAGGCCCCGGCACCCAGACAGAGGAGAGAGGTCCCGTAACAGAGAATCTGGCCTTATGTCAGCGCAGAATCTGTCTTCATGTCATAGCAGAGAATCAGGCTTCACGTCACCCACCACAGGAATAGAGATGGCCCGAACTATCCGACGGCGAACAGTTCCCGGCGAACATAGCTTGTTCGCGTTCGCCTCTGCCGGGCGAACACATGCGATGTTCGGTCCGCCCCCTATACATCATCATTGAGCAAACTTTGACCCTGTACCTCACAGTCAGCAGACACATTCCAGCCAATCAGCAGCATACCCTCCCTCCCAGACCCTCCCACCTCCTGCACAGCATCCATTTTAGATTCATTCTGAAGCTGCAGTCTTAGTGAGAGGAGGGAGACTGTAACTGCTGCTGATTTAATTGGGAAATCGATAGCTAGGCTAGTGAATTCAGTGTCCACTCCAGTCCTGAAAGACTCATCTGATCTCTGCTGTAAGGACAGCGTCCTGACAGCACCCCAAAAAGCCCTTTTTAGGGCTGCAACATTAGTCTGCTTTTTTTTTTTCCTTTATATACATATTGCAGTTGCCTGGCCTGCCTGTGTGTGAGGAGCTGCAGGCCCACAGACTGTAGTGTGCCCACTGCCAGTGCTCACCCCTGTCATTCCGTGTGGCACAGGACTTTGCTTAAAAAAAGGCACTTAATTTTTACACTTTAATCTAAGGTTAGTTGCCTGCCAGTGTGTGTCAGGCTGACTTCCACTGACTGTAGTGTGCCCACTGCCAGTGCCCACCACTCATACCGGCTGGCACAGGACTTTGCATAAAAAAGGCATTTAATTTTTACACTTTAGTGTAATTTCAGCTGCTTGCCTGCTGCTAGTGTGTGTCAGGCCGACTTCAACTGACTGTAGTGTGCCCACTGCCAGTGCCCACCCCTGTCATCCCGTGTGGCACAGGACTTTGCTTAAAAAAAAGGCACTTCATTTTTACACTTTAATCTAAGGTTAGTTGCCTGCCAGTGTGTGTCAGGCCGACTTCAACTGACTGTAGTGTGCCCACTGCCAGTGCCCACCCCTGTCATCCCGTGTGGCACAGGACTTTGCTTAAAAAATAGGCACTTAATTTTTACACTTTAATCTAAGGTTAGTTGCCTGCCAGTGTGTGTCAGGCTGACTTCCACTGACTGTAGTGTGCCCACTGCCAGTGCCCACCACTCATACCGGCTGGCACAGGACTTTGCTTAAAAAAGGCATTTAATTTTTACACTTTAATGTAATTTCAGCTGCTTGCCTGCTGCTAGTGTGTGTCAGGCCGACTTCAACTGACTGTAGTGTGCCCACTGCCAGTGCCCACCCCTGTCATACCGAGTGGCACAGGACTTTGCTTAAAAAATAGGCACTTAATTTTTACACTTTAATCTAAGGTTAGTTGCCTGCCAGTGTGTGTCAGGCTGACTTCCACTGACTGTAGTGTGCCCACTGCCAGTGCCCACCACTCATACCGGCTGGCACAGGACTTTGCTTAAAAAAGGCATTTAATTTTTACACTTTAATGTAATTTCAGCTGCTTGCCTGCTGCTAGTGTGTGTCAGGCCGACTTCAACTGACTGTAGTGTGCCCACTGCCAGTGCCCACCCCTGTCATACCGAGTGGCACAGGACTTTGCTTAAAAAATAGGCACTTAATTTTTACACTTTAATCTAAGGTTAGTTGCCTGCCAGTGTGTGTCAGGCTGACTTCCACTGACTGTAGTGTGCCCACTGCCAGTGCCCACCACTCATACCGGCTGGCACAGGACTTTGCATAAAAAAGGCATTTAATTTTTACACTTTAGTGTAATTTCAGCTGCTTGCCTGCTGCTAGTGTGTGTCAGGCCGACTTCAACTGACTGTAGTGTGCCCACTGCCAGTGCCAACCACTGATACCGGGTGGCACAGTAGCTTGCCGATAAATAAGGCATTTAATTTTTAGACAGTAGTCTAAATTCAGTTGCTTGCCTGCTGCCAGTGTGTGTCAGGCCCGCTTCCACTGACTGTAGTGTGCCCACTGCCAGTGCCAACCACTGATACCGGGTGGCACAGTAGCTTGCCGATAAATAAGGCATTTAATTTTTAGACAGTAGTCTAAATTCAGTTGCTTGCCTGCTGCCAGTGTGTGTCAGGCCCTCTTCCACTGACTGTAGTGTGCCCACTGCCAGTGCCAACCACTGATACCGGGTGGCACAGTAGCTTGCCGATAAATAAGGCATTTAATTTTTACACTTTAGTGTAATTTCAGTTGCTTGCCTGCTGCCAGTGTGTGTCAGGCCCGCTTCCACTGACTGTAGTGTGCCCACTGCCAGTGCCAACCACTGATACCGGGTGGCACAGTAGCTTGCCGATAAATAAGGCATTTAATTTTTAGACAGTAGTCTAAATTCAGTTGCTTGCCTGCTGCCAGTCAGTGTGTCAGGCCCTCTTCCACTGACTGTAGTGTGCCCACTGCCAGTGCCAACCACTCATACCGGGTGGCACAGTAGCTTGCCGATAAATAAGGCATTTAATTTTTACACTTTAGTGTAATTTCAGTTGCTTGCCTGCTGCCAGTGTGTGTCAGGCCCGCTTCTACTGACTGTAGTGTGCCCACTGCCAGTGCCAACCACTGATACCGGGTGGCACAGTAGCTTGCCGATAAATAAGGCATTTAATTTTTACACTTTAGTGTAATTTCAGTTGCTTGCCTGCTGCCAGTGTGTGTCAGGCCCGCTTCCACTGACTGTAGTGTGCCCACTGCCAGTGCCAACCACTGATACCGGGTGGCACAGTAGCTTGCCGATAAATAAGGCATTTAATTTTTAGACAGTAGTCTAAATTCAGTTGCTTGCCTGCTGCCAGTCAGTGTGTCAGGCCCTCTTCCACTGACTGTAGTGTGCCCACTGCCAGTGCCAACCACTCATACCGGGTGGCACAGTAGCTTGCCGATAAATAAGGCATTTAATTTTTACACTTTAGTGTAATTTCAGTTGCTTGCCTGCTGCCAGTGTGTGTCAGGCCCGCTTCTACTGACTGTAGTGTGCCCACTGCCAGTGCCAACCACTCATACCGGGTGGCACAGTAGCTTGCCGATAAATAAGGCATTTAATTTTTACACTTTAGTGTAATTTCAGTTGCTTGCCTGCTGCCAGTGTGTGTCAGGCCCGCTTCCACTGACTGTTTTTCATAAAAGGCAATTCCTGATATGGGACGTAACAGGGATTAAACTGATGAGAATAATACTACAGAAAATACCACTCATATCGGTGGAGGGAGCCAGCGTTTTTTTAACCATCTCCCCGTTCAAAAAATCTATTTAATAAATGGCCCCCAGATTGGGGATGTTAGAGGGATTAAACTGATGAGAATAGTACTACAGAAAATACCACTCATATCGGGTGTGACAGTAAATTGCACGGCGCAGATGCAGTCACCGTGGTTTAAAACAGAGTGGAGGGAGCCAGCGTTTTTTTAACCATCTCCCCGTTCGAAAAATCTATTCAATAAATGGCACCCAGATTGGGGACGTTAGAGGGATTAAACTGATGAGAATAGTACTACAGAAAATACCACTCATATCGGGTGTGACAGTAAATTGCACGGCGCAGACGCAGTCACCGTGGATTAAAACAGAGTGGAGGGAGCCAGCGTTTTTTTAACCATCTCCCCGTCCGAAAAATCTGTTTAATAAATGGCCCCCAGATTGGGGAGTCGGGGACGTTAGAGGGATTAAACTGATGAGAATAGTACTACAGAAAATACCACTCATATCGGGTGTGACAGTAAATTGCACGGCGCAGACGCAGTCACCGTGGATAAAAACAAAGGGGAGGGAGCCAGCGTTTTTTTAACCATCTCCCCGTTCGAAAAATCAATTCAATTGACCTTTCGGGGACCCTTGGTGTTGTACGTGGCTGGGTGGAGGAAGAAACCTTCAATGACATCACCGGGACGTGGCTAGCTTGGTATCCAACCTTGTGCAAATGGGGAGTTTGCGGTTGTGCAAATGAACTGTTTGCGGTGCATTAAAAGGGGAGTTTGGTCTGTCAATGTCTGTGATGCGGGCGTAACCCTTACACTACCTGATCGATACAACATCATACCTGATCGTATACACACACTGGATGTTTTAAAGCACGTTATTCCAAACAATTTAGGAATGTTAGTTGATTTATGCCCTTTATGGATTAAAACCCGACTCTGCGTCCACTACGTAATTTTCCATGGGAGTTTTGCCATAGATCCCCCTCCGGCATGCCACAGTCCAGGTGTTAGACCCCTTGAAACAACTTTCTCATCACTATTGTGGCCAGAAAGAGTCCCTGTGGGTTTTAAAATTCGCCTGTCTATTGAAGTCTATGGCGGTTCGCCCGGTTCGCCAGTTCGCGAACATTTGCGGAAGTTCGCGTTCGCTGTTCGCGAACTGAAAATTTTATGTTCGCGACATCACTACACAGGAACAGGCCACTGTCACACATTTAGGCCCTGGCACCCAGAGAGAGGAGAGCGGTCCCGTAACAAAGAATCTGGCCTTATGTCAGCGCAGAATCTGTCTTCATGTCATAGCACAGAATCAGGCATCACGTCACCCACCACTGGAACAGGCCACTGTCACACATTTAGGCCCAGGCACAAAGGCAGAGGAGAGAGGTCCCGTAACAGAGAATCTGGCCTTATGTCAGCGCAGAATCTGTATTCATGTCATAGCAGAGAATCATGCTTCACGTCACCCACCACTGGAACAGGCCACTGTCACACATTTAGGCCCCGGCACCCAGACAGAGGAGAGAGGTCCCGTAACAGAGAATCTGGCCTTATGTGAGCGCAGAATCTGTATTCATGTCATAGCAGAGCATCAGGCTTCACGTCACCCACCACTGGAACAGGCCACTGTCACACATTTAGGCCCAGGCACCCAGGCAGAGGAGAGAGGTCCCGTAACAGAGAATCTGGCCTTATGTCAGCGCAGAATCTGTATTCATGTCATAGCAGAGAATCAGGCTTCACGTCACCCACCACTGGAACAGGCCACTGTCACACATTTAGGCCCCGGCACCCAGACAGAGGAGAGAGGTCCCGTAACAGAGAATCTGGCCTTATGTCAGCGCAGAATCTGTCTTCATGTCATAGCAGAGAATCAGGCTTCACGTCACCCACCACTGGAACAGGCCACTGTCACACATTTAGGCCCAGGCACCCAGGCAGAGGAGAGAGGTCCCGTAACAGAGAATCTGGCCTTATGTCAGCGCAGAATCTGTCTTCATGTCATAGCAGAGAATCAGGCTTCACGTCACCCACCACTGGAACAGGCCACTGTCACACATTTAGGCCCAGGCACCCAGGCAGAGGAGAGAGGTCCCGTAACAGAGAATCTGGCCTTATGTCAGCGCAGAATCTGTCTTCATGTCATAGCAGAGAATCAGGCATCACGTCACCCACCACTGGAACAGGCCACTGTCACACATTTAGGCCCCGGCACCCAGACAGAGGAGAGAGGTCCTGTAACAGAGAATCTGGCCTTATGTCAGCACAGAATCTGTCTTCATGTCATAGCAGAGAATCAGGCATCACGTCACCCACCACTGGAACAGGCCACTGTCACACATTTAGGCCCAGGCACCCAGGCAGAGGAGAGAGGTCCCGTAACAGAGAATCTGGCCTTATGTCAGCGCAGAATCTGTCTTCATGTCATAGCAGAGAATCAGGCTTCACGTCACCCACCACTGGAACAGGCCACTGTCACACATTTAGGCCCAGGCACCCAGGCAGAGGAGAGCGGTCCCGTAACAGAGAATCTGGCCTTATGTCAGCGCAGAATCTGTCTTCATGTCATAGCAGAGAATCAGGCATCACGTCACCCACCACTGGAACAGGCCACTGTCACACATTTAGGCCCAGGCAGAGGAGAGAGGTCCGTAACAGAGAATCTGGCCTTATGTCAGCACAGAATCTGTCTTCATGTCATAGCAGAGAATCAGGCATCACGTCACCCACCACTGGAACAGGCCACTGTCACATATTTAGGCCCAGGCACCAAGTCAGTGGTGTAGTACAGTCGATATGAACCACATGAAATTTCACCAAATATCCAGTCTGCAGGTTTGCAATAGGGTCATACCAATATACAGGAGCTGCAGCAATGATCACTTGTTAAATATAGTTCCAAATATTCATAAGCTGTTAGCAGAGAGTCAGGACATGCTAAATAAACCTCTTCAAATGTGCTATTAGATAACTGAGGAAAGTTTTAACAGACAGAGTCTTTACAGTGGACTCTTCCAGAAAGCCCCCTGTGTATTCTGCTACTTGGTTTGGTCTCCTCAGTGCAGACATTTACTGTGAAGGAGGTAGGATCTCTGTCTAAGTTCTCTAAAGCTAAAGTTCATTTATCTATTGTAAAAAGTTATAATATATACCCATAATAGTTCTGTAGAATGTAAAGAGGTGACTGTATGTTTTTTAGCAGCCTTTAAACCCTGCAGCACATGCTAGGCTGAGTAGATGATGTACAGTTAAAGAGACATGTGTTCTTCCTAAAATGGCTGCAAGACATGCTGTATTCCAGGTCACCCTGCTGCAATATCTTTGTAAATGATTTTCTCTTGTTCATTTTTCTGTATGCTTTGTTATATCCTGTAACATGTATGTGGGAATGTAATATAATGACTGCCTGTTATGATATAGGTGGGCTGGTGACCTGGCTGTATACCACATAGTGGCAGTGTTTCCCTGTTGTATTACAGGCTCCAGCCAAGTGCACTACACCTCAATAAAGCTTTAAACCACAGAAGACCTGAGTGTCGTCCCTTAGAGTCCATTTAGAGTTTATGCCTGGAGGAGCTGGTGACCGAGTGAGTGTGAAAGCTGGAGGTGTCGCAGATGGTGCAAGGAAAAGAGGGTTACATTTGGTGCCGTGACTCGGATGTCATCATTCTGCTCAAAGTGACCAGTGAAGATACCTAAAGTCACCAGTGTGCGAGTTCTGAGGTGATTGTGCCACGGCGGAGCTGCTAGGCGGCAGATTGACCTTATTAGCGGTTTATATCCTCTCAGGAATAGAAGATGAGTGGACGAGCCAGAGCCCGCGGAAGAGCACGTGCCAGGGGGCAGCCCAGCCAAGGACAGCCTGGACAGGAGCAAGAGGCTCAAGAACCTAGAAGAATTGAAAGACCCCAGCAGCCACCAGCCGAGCCTTTGCTTGTGGGAAGAGGGGACCAGAGAGGCCCGCCAGTAGTGGAGAGACCTCCGACTGATGTTCTGCAGCTTTCAGCTTGATTTCAGGACATATCCCTCGGAGAACGGGGTGGCCGCAGGCGTGACTTCCATGACCTTGGAGTGAACACCCGGCAGACCATTGAATAGAAATGTGAGACCTGTTTTTTTTTTTGCACTGTGTGACAGGTTAAGGTTTAATCACAGAATCAGACTTCTATCTGCACGGTAGCGTGTGTCTTAGGTTTTTCTGAAAGACACTATCAGTAACTTCAATGTAAGATATCCTTTTTGGGATAGATTTCAAGTAGGCCTCAAATACCAGAAACTAGTTATTTTGAGAATGGCAAATTTGGGAATGCTTTTTCAACCCAGAACAAAAAGTCTGCTTTTACGGTCACTACAAATAACTTGACCAGCAAAAACAGTGCAGATTTGGTTGAATAGAGATGTGAGACCTGTTTTTTTTTGCGCTGTGTGACAGGTATAGGTTTAATCACAGAATGACACTTCTATCAGCACGCTAGCGTGTGTCTTAGGTTTTTCTGAATGACACTATCAATAACTTCAATGTAAGATTTTCTTTTTGGGATAGATTTCAAGTAGGCCTGAAATACCACAAACTAGTTATTTTCAGAATGGCAAATTTGGGAATGCTTTTTCAACCCAGAACAAAAAGTCTGCTTTGACGGTCACTACAAATAACTTGACCAGCTTAAAATGTGCAGATTTGGTTGAATAGAGATGTGAGACCTGTTTTTTTTTGCGCTGTGTGACAGTTATAGGTTTAATCACAGAATGACACTTCTATCAGCACGCTAGCGTGTGTCTTAGGTTTTTCTGAATGACACTATCAATAACTTCAATGTAAGATTTTCTTTTTGGGATAGATTTCAAGTAGGCCTGATATACCACAAACTAGTTATTTTCAGAATGGCAAATTTGGGAATGCTTTTTCAACCCAGAACAAAAAGTCTGCTTTGACGGTCACTACAAATAACTTGACCAGCTAAAACTGTGCAGATTTGGTTGAATAGAGATGTGAGACCTGTTTTTTTTTTGCGCTGTGTGACAGTTATAGGTTTAATCACAGAATGACACTTCTATCAGCACGCTAGCGTGTGTCTTAGGTTTTTCCGAATGACACTATCAATAACTTCAATGTAAGATTTTCTTTTTGGGATAGATTTCAAGTAGGCCTCAAATACCACAAACTAGTTATTTTCAGAATGGCAAATTTGGGAATGCTTTTTCAACCCAGAACAAAAAGTCTGCTTTGACGGTCACTACAAATAACTTGACCAGCTAAAACTGTGCAGATTTGGTTGAATAGAGATGTGAGACCTTTTTTTTTTTGCGCTGTGTGACAGTTATAGGTTTAATCACAGAATGACACTTCTATCAGCACGCTAGCGTGTGTCTTAGGTTTTTCTGAATGACACTATCAATAACTTCAATGTAAGATTTTCTTTTTGGGATAGATTTCAAGTAGGCCTGAAATACCACAAACTTGTTATTTTCAGAATGGCAAATTTGGGAATGCTTTTTCAACCCAGAACAAAAAGTCTGCTTTGACGGTCACTACAAATAACTTGACCAGCTAAAACTGTGCAGATTTGGTTGAATAGAAATGTCAGGTCTATTTTTTAGGCGCTGGGTGACAGGCTCAACTTGCCCCTGATGTAATATATGGCCAAAAAATAACCACACTGTTGATGGTTAAATGCACTTGGGTGACACAGGCTCAGCCTGCAGCTGATGTAGTATATGGCCAAAAAATAATCAGACTGTTGATGGTTAAATGCACTTGGGTGAAACAGGCTCAGCCTGCAGCTGATGTAGTATATGGCCAAAAAATAACCAGACTGTTGATGGTTAAATGCACTTCGGTGACACAGGCTCAGCCTGCAGCTGATGTAGGATATAGCAAAAAATAACCACACTATCGATGGTTAAATACACTTGGTGATAGCGCACCACAAGTCACAAAATGGCCGCCGATCACCCCAGAAAAAAAGTGATCTAAAAACGCTCTGGGCAGCCTCAAAAAAGTGAGCAAGTCAATAATAGCACTTCAATGATCCACAGCTGCAGATCGATCACAGAATGAAGTCTTTTGGAGGAGTTAATCTGCCTAATCTCGCCCTAACGTCGCAGCTGCAACCTCTCCCTATGCTTGAATCAGCAGAGTGACGTGCAGCGCTACGTGACCCAAGCTTATATAGAGGCTGGGTCACATGCTGCACTGGCCAATCACAGCCATGCCAATAGTAGGCAAGGCTGTGATGGCCTCTTGGGGCAAGTAGTATGACGCTTGTTGATTGGCTGCTTTGCAGCCTTTCAAAAAGCGCCAAGAAAGCGCCGAACACCGAACCCGAACCCGGACTTTTACGAAAATGTTCGGGTTCGGGTCCGTGTCACGGACCCCCCAAAATTCGGTACGAACCCGAACTATACAGTTCGGGTTCGCTCATCCCTAGTCGTGACAGGACTTTTGCGGAGTCCTTGGACGTGAAGGACCGAGTCTGCCTGTAGACGTGACAGGACTTAATTAGTGTCCAAGACCGTGTGGAACTGATGCTTGCCTGCAGACGTGACAGGACTTAAATCGTGTCCTGAGTGCGTAAAGGACTACTGGTGCCTGAAGACGTGACAGGGCTTGACCTTCGGATCCGAAGGTGTGACGGATCTGCGCGTGTGCGTGAGGCGTATACGGGTACTCAGAGAGGACCGACACGTAAGCCTGATGATGCGAGATTAGTGCCCCAGCGATGAGGGGGCGCAGCTGATTGGTGCAGTATGCCCAGGCCGTGCTGCCCCTCATGGATTTGTCCTTTACCCAACTATCATGCAGCAGGAATGTCACTGTCGCCAACATTTCTTCCCCCCCCTCTCCCATAGATAAATAACCACTCTTTTTTTTTCCTTTACCTTCAATTATCACTGAGCAGGCGCCCTGTAAGGAAAAATGTGCTTGATGAAGAACTCTCATATCTTTGGTGCCACGGCCCTACCATCCCCAGACCATACCTTTCACACACCCACAATAAGCGCTGCTTTGATAGGGATGCCGAACTGCCACTTAGCAACAACCTGTTGGAAGAACACATGTGAGGAGGCGGGCCGATGCGCCCCAAGGACCGGGCGTGCGTGCCAGTGATCCAGCTGCTGCTGGTAAGTATGACAACGTGTCTGCTGGTGCCTGTGCCGTGCCGCCCCCCCGCCCCACTTACCCTCCGTGTGTACCGATGTACGTCCCTCGCTTCGGTTGCAGGCCCTATACTTACCCACCGGAGGAAGTATCGGGGGATCGCGTTCCACGCCGACGCCGGAGCAAGAATAGGAGCAGGAGAATCCCGGAAGTGACGTCAGCTGTAGCTGAAGACCGCGTCACTCGGGAGCTTGCTGCTCCCACCTTTTGTAGTCCTGCTGGCGCCTCCCCTCACACAAATGCGGCGTCTGCCGCGCCTATACGTGTTCAGAGCTTTATGAGGACTCTTTTTTTTGGGGTGATCTGTACTTTTCAGTGATACCATTTTGAACTATATGTGACTTATGTAATAACTTTTAATTTTTATGGGGATTTTTAATTGTTTTTCCATTACTCTATTTGTCGTATGAGATAAATATTGTTATATTTCAATAGTGCAGGTGTTTTCACACATGGTGATGCCCATTATGTGCATTTTTTATTGGTTAAGTATTTTTATTATGAGGAAACTTTCATACACCGTATTTTGTTATTTTTTATCTTTAAAAAAAAACCTTTTTCTTACTTTTTTTAACCTTTTTTCAAACTCAACCTGGGTGACTTTAACTGGCAATAATTAGATTGCCCATTGCGTTCTATGATGGCAATATAGCCATCATAGAATACTCAATTTACAATATAGAGTGCTGCAACCTGCTGTCCTGTATTGGTATATCTTAGAAATAGCTACTGAAGTCTGCTTGAGGCTTCGGGCTATTACTAAAATGTAACATGTCCTACAATCTCAACCAAGGAAAACTGTTACGGAGCGTGTGGTTCCTGCTTCCAGACCACTCAGATGCCGTGGTAACATTTGAGTTCTGGGATGCATATGTTTTTTTTATCACTTTTTATTCCATTTTCGGGAGGCAAGGAGGCTATGCTTTTTATGTAATTTTTTATGGAGTTCACTGTGTCACACATTTCACGGAGTCCCCACCTCACCAGTCAGAGCTTGTTACTAGGCCATGCCAACTAAGTATGTTGTCAGAGAAACCCACCGACTCCTGGCTATGTGTGCCTGATGTCAGTTGAGATGATGTTGAATACTGAGTCAACCATCCAAGGACAGTGGGATGGTCAAAACACAAACGCTGGAAGACACTGTCAGCTCTGGCCTGTTGCTGCGGCTGCTACAACCCTCCTTTTGTTGCAATTTGTGCTGGCTACAGTAACATTTTTGCCACTGCTCGTTCCTTTGGAGCACCCTGGCAACTGTCTGTTAGACATACTGTACAGTAACACTAACTATATATGTAAAATAAATTATTTAATGTTGATATGGGCACCCCAATAACAGTAGAACAAGACAGGTTATTCACCCCAGTTTGAGAATCAAGGCCTAATAAAATTGTTTATTTATTTAAAAAGATGGACACCCCAAAAACAGTAGAATTATACAGGTTATTCACCCTAATTTGAAAATTGTGGCCTAATAGAATTGTTTATCCATCAAACAAGGTGGACACTCAATAACAGTAGAACAAGACAGGTTATTCAGCTCACTTTGAGAAGCAAAGCCTAATGGAATTGTTTATTTAATAAACTGTGCTGTCATATATGGATGCCTCAGCTTCAGATTACAGTCCTTGCACTATCCCTGGAATGTCCCTGCAGTCTCCCTATCCAATATTCTACAATTAAAGGCTTCTTAAATACTCTCACTAGTGCTTGTCACGTCTCTCCCTATGCTCAGCTCACAGTCAAATGGCGGAGACTGCACGGGATGAGGCTTTTAAAGGGCTGTGATATTACAGGTGCTATCTAGGGCATTATGGGAGATCTCACATTCCCGGGCTTCTAACTTTCACTTTGTAACACCTGTAGCCTTATTTTAGGAAAAAACTATTCATTACCACGAAGCATGATGAAATTCGGATTCGTTGCAAATCAAATTTTTCCTAAATTTTGGATTAAATTCCACTTTGGATGCTTCGCTTCACTCAACACAAGATATAAAACAAGAAACTTTCATGCGGATAAGGAAAATTGTGGGTCAGAGCAGGTACCAATGTAAACTCCAAAATGAATTCTTCCAACACTAGATAAAATGTCCTACTTTTGTCACATCATTAAAAACGCAAGAGTCCAGCCTGTGCCAAAGTTTTACCTCCCAACAAGGCAATGACCCTAAGGATACTGGCAAGACTGCAGGAGTGGCCTAGGGACAACTCTGTGAATGTCCCTTTTGTGGCCCAGCCAGAGCCCAGACTTGAACCCAATTGAACATCTCTGAAGAGACCTGAAAATAAGTGTTCACTGACAGTCCCCATCCAACCTGACAGAACTTGGGAGGATCTGCACAGAATAATGGTAGAAAACCACCAAAGCCAAGAGTGCAAACCTTGTGGCATCATACCCAAGAAGACTGGGGGCTGTAATTGCTGTCAAAGGTTCTTCAACTAAGCCCTGAGTAAAGGATCTGAATAATTATTTAAATGCTATATTTATTTTTTCCCTTTTCAATAAATAAGCAAATATTCCTAATATTCTGTTTTCACTTCCCCATTATGAGGTACTTAGCGCAGAATGATGGAGAAAAAATGTTTTTTTTATTTTTTTTTATTTTATTTTAGCAACATAGCAAAATATGAAAAAAGTGAAGCAATCAAAAGACTGATTGCACTGTAAATGACTTTAAGGGGGACAAGGCATTTTTTTATTTTATTGAAATGACCTCTGGTAAAATCACAGGCCATTATTAGGCCTCCAGTTCCCCTAGCAATAATCAGGAGCCCTAAGGGAAAATGATTAAGGCTGAGTTCACACGAGCGTGTCCGGATAAGGTCCGTGATAAAAAAACTGACTGTGGTACCCAGACCCGAACTTCTTCACAGAAGTTCAGGTTTGGGTTTGGTGTTGTGTAGATGATATTATTTTCCCTTATAACATGGTTATAAGTGAAAATAATACCATTTTTTAATACAGAATGCTTAGTAGGTGGTTAATTGAGGGTTAAAAAATAAAAAATTATTAACTCACCTTCTCCTCTTGATCGCGTAGCTGCCGGTCTCTTCTTACTTCTTTAATCATGAGCTGCCGGCTAAAGGACCTGTGGTGATGTCAGATCACATGGTCCAATCACATGGTCCATCAACACGGTGATGGATCATGTGATTAGACCATGGTGATATGACGTCACCACAGGTTCTTTAGCCGGCAGCTCATGATTAAAGAAGTAAGAAGAGACCGGCAGAACGCGATCAAGAGGAGAAGGTGAGTTAATTATTTAATATTTTTTAACCCTCAATTGACCATCTACTAAGCATTCTGTATTAAAGAATGCTATTATTTTCCCTTATAACTATGTCATCTCGTGTGAGCCGAGATTTCCTGTGAACGTGCGCACACAGGAGCGCGCGTTCACAGGATCGGAAGGTAAACGAGTTCATCTACAGCCTGCCAGAGGCGATCATTCGCTGGCAGGCTGTAGATGCGAATTTTAACCCCAAAAAGGTATATTAGACGCTGTTTTGTTAACAGCGTCTAATATACCTGCTACCTGGTCCTCTGGTAGTCCATTTTGCTTGGATCGACCAACAGAGGACACAGGCAGCTCTGTAAGTAGCACCAATCACCACACTACACTACACCCCCCCTGTCACTTATTAACCCCTTATTAACCCCTGATCACCCCATGTAGACTCCCTGATCACCCCCCTGAAAGGCTCCATTCAGACGTCCTTATGTGTTTTGCGGTTTTGATGGACCATGTGATCCGCAAAAGACATACGGATGTCTGAATGGAGCCTTACAGGGGGGTGATCAATGACAGGGGGGGGATCACCCCATATAGACTCCCTGATCACCCCCCTGTCATTGATCACCCCCCTGTAAGGCTCCATTCAGATGTCTGTATGTGTTTTGCGGATCCGCGGATCCGCAAAACACGGACACCACGGAGCCGCAAAACACAGACACCGGCAATGTGCTTTCCGCATTTTTCGGATCCGCACATTGACAGAACAATATAGAAAATGCCTTTTCTTGTCCGCAATTGCGGACAAGAATAGGACATGTTCTATACGCTCTACAAAAAATGCAGTGTTCGCCCGATCAGGCCTGATCTTGTGCGCACACTTGCGTTCAGTCCGCCCCACCGCAGTGACAGAATTAATTTTTTTCTGATCACTGCAAAAACACTGTAAAATCGCTACGGCGCTATAAAGATCACTTTTGAGGGGCATGGCGAGTTCATAGAAGATTCTTTTTTTTTTGGCACAAGTTAGCGGAATTTATTTATTTATTTATTTTTTTTTTTTCTTACAAAGTCTCATATTCCACTATCTTGTGACAAAAAATACAATCTCACATGAACTCACCATACCCCTCACGGAATTCAAATGCGTAAATTTTTTTAGACCTTTATATTCCAGACTTCTTCTCACGCTTTAGGGCCCCTAAAATGCCAGGGCAGTATAAATACCCCACATGTGACCCCATTTCGGAAAGAAGACACCCCAAGGTATTTCGTGAGGCGCATGGCGAGTTCATGTAAAATTTTATTTTTTGTCACAAGTTAGTGGAATATGAGACTTTGTAAGAGAAAAAAAAATAGCAATTTCCGCTAACTTGTGCCAAAAAAAAAATATTCGAGGAACTCGCCATGCCCCTCACGGAATACCTTGGGGTGTCTTCTTTCCAAAATAGGGTCACTTGTGGGGTATTTATACTGCCCTGGCATTTTAGGGGCCCTAAAGCGTGAGAAGAAGTCTGGAATCCAAATGTCTAAAAATGCCCTCCTAAAAGGCACTCATTGGAATTTGGGCCCCTTTGTGCACCTAGGCTGCAAAAAAGTGTCACACATGTGGTATCGCCGTACTCAGGAGAAGTAGGGCAATGTGTTTTGGGGTGTCTTTTTACATATATAACCATGCTGGGTGAGAGAAATATCTCTGTAAAATGACAATTTCGGATAAAAAAATTGGAAAAGTTGACTTTTACAGAGATATTTCTCTCACCCAGCATGGGTATATGTAAAAATACACCCCAAAACACATTGCCCAACCTTCTGATTACGGCGATACCACGTGTGACACTTTTTTGCAACCTAGGTGCGCAAAGGGGCCCAAATTCTAAAGATCACCTTTAGGATTTCACAGGGCATTTTTTACGCATTTGGATTCCAAATTACTTCTCACGCTTTATGTCCCCTAAAATGCCAGGGCAGTATAAATACCCCACAAGTGACCCCATTTTGGAAAGAAGACACCCCAAGGTATTTTGTGAGGGGTATGGCGAGTTCATGTAAAATTTTATTTGTTGTCACTAGAGTTGAGCGAACACCTGGATGTTCGGGTTCGACGAGTTCGGCCGAACTTTCGAAAAATGTTCGGGTTCGGGATCCGAACTCGACCCGAACTTCATCCCGAACCCCATAGAAGTAAATGGGGACCCGAACTTTTGGGCACTAAAAAGGCTGTAAAACACACCCGGAAAGGGCTAGAGGGCTGCAAAAGGCAGCAAAATGTAGTTAAATCCCCTGCAAACAAATGTAGATAGGGAAATGATGAGTTAACATAAAATAAATAAAAATTAAACAATATTAATTGGAGTGAGGTCCCATAGCACAGAATCAGGCTTCAAGTCACCCACCAATGGAGAAGGTTACTTACTATTATTTTGACCACAGCACCCAGACAAAGGAGAGAGGTCCCACAGCAGAGAACCAGGCATCATATCACCCACCACAGGAGTAGGCCACCATTTAGTTACTTTGACCCCTACACCCAGACGGAGGAGAGAGGTTACACAGCAGAGAATCAGGCATTTAGATCACCCACCACAGGAGTAGGCCACCATTGAATCAGACCCCGGCAACCATGTCAGATGGCACAAGCATAAGCTTTATATCAATCAGCACAGGAGAAGGCGACTTTGACAGACTTTGACCCCTACACCCGGACGGAGGAGAGAGGTTTCAAAGCAGAGAATCAGGCATTTAGATCACCCACCACAGGAGTAGGCCCCAATTTAATGGGACCCCGGCAACCATGTCAGATGGCACAACCATCAGCTTCATATCAATCAGCACAGGAGAAGGCGACTTTGAAAGACTTTGACCCCTACACCCAGACGGAGGAGAGAGGTTTCACAGCAGAGAATCAGGCATTTAGATCACCCACCACAGGAGTAGGCCCCCATTGAATCAGACCCTGGCAACCATGTCAGATGGCACAACCATCAGCTTTATATCAATCAGCACAGGAGAAGGCGACTTTGAAAGACTTTGACCCCTACACCCAGATGGAGGAGAGAGATTTCACAGTAGAATCAGGCATCATATCAACCACCACAGGAGAAGCCACCATTTAGTTACTTTGACCCCTGCACCCAGGAAGAGGAGAGAGGCACCACAGCACATATTCTGGCATCATATCAGCCACCACAGGAGAAGCCACCATTGAGTTACTTTGACCCCCGCACCCAGGAAGAGGAGAGAGGCACCACAGCACATATTCTGGCATCATATCAGCCACCACAGGAGAAGCCACCATTGAGTTACTTTGACCCCCGCACCCAGGAAGAGGAGAGAGGCACCACAGCACATATTCTGGCATCATATCAGCCACCACAGGAGAAGCCACCATTTAGTTACTTTGACCCCTTCACCCAAACAGAGGAGAGAGGTTCCACATCAGAGAATCAGGCATCATATCAACCACCACAGGAGTAGGCCACAATTTAGTTTATTTGACCCCTGCACCCAGGAAGAGGAGAGAGGCCCCACAGCACATATTCTGGCATCATATCACACACCACAGGAGAAGGCCTCTTTCAGTGATTTAGGCCTTTGGACCCAGACAGAGGAGAGAGGTCAGAGATTAGCTTCATATCCCCCAGCACAGCAGAAGACCGCTTTATTTGACTTAGGCCTCAGCACCCAGACAGAAGACAGAGGTAGCATGGCAGAGGTTATGGCTTCATGTCACCCGTTAGTTTAACCGGCCACTTTCATCTGGTTAGGCCCCGGCGCCCAGACAGAGAAGAGTTTCATTCAACTGTGGGTTTCATAAAATTTGTATCAAATAAAGAAGTGGCCCGTAGCACAACAAGACATGTTTTAGGCAGTTAATAAGGACTACTCTGCACAAGGGAGGGACAGGTCCTGTGGGATCCATGCCTGGTTCATCTTTATGAAGGTCAGCTTGTCCACGTTGGCTGTGGACAGGCGGCTGCGCTTGTCAGTAATGACGCCCCCTGCCGTGCTGAATACGCGTTCAGATAAAACGCTGGCCGCCGGGCAGGAAAGCACCTCCAAGGCATAACATGCTAACTCTGGCCACGTGGACAATTTCGAAACCCAGTAGTTGAATGGGGCCGAACCATCCGTCAGGATGTGGAGGGGTGTGCAGACATACTGTTCAACCATGTTAGTGAAATGCTGCCTCCTGCTAACACGTTCCGTATCAGGTGTCGGTGCAGATAGCTGTGGCGTGGAGACAAAACTTTTCCACATTTCTGCCATGCTAACCCTGCCCTCAGATGAGCTGGCCGTGACACAGCTGCGTTGGCGACCTCTTGCCACTCCTCTGCCTTCACCTTCCACCTGTTCCCCTGTGACATGTGGGAATGCTCTCAAGAGCGCCTCTATCAGCGTGCGCTTGTACTCGCGCATCTTACGGTCGCGCTCCAGTTCAGGAATTAAAGTGGGCACATTGTCTTTATACCGGGGATCCAGCAGGGTGGCCACCCAGTAGTCTGCACACGTTAAAACGTGGGCAACTCTGCTGTCGTTGCGCAGGCATTGGAGCATATATTCGCTCATGTGGGCCAGGCTACCCATGGGTAAGGACAAGCTGTCCTCTGTGGGAGGCGTATCGTCATCGTCCACCGTATCCCCCCAGCCACGCACCAGTGATGGGCCTGGGCTGCCACCCCGCTGTGAACTTGCGTCATTCTCGTCCCCCTCCACCTCCTCCTCCTCATCCTCCTCGTCCTCCAGTACAGTGCCTTGGCTGGCGACTTGTGAACCTGTCCTCTGCTGCTTAAACAAACCTCCCTCTGAGCCACTTCGAACAGACTGGCCCGAAAGTGTTAGAAACGAGCCCTCATCCTCCTCCTCCTCCTCCACCTGGGCCACCTCCTCTAACATCATTGCCCTAAGTGTTTTCTCAAGGAGACATAGAAGTGGTATTGTAACGCTGATAACAGTGTCATCGCCACTGGCCATGTTGGTGGAGTACTCGAAACAGCGCAGCAGGGCACACAGGTCTCGCATGGAGGCCCAATCATTGGTGGTGAAGTGGTGCTGTTCGGCAGTACGACTGACGCGAGCGTGCTGCAGCTGAAACTCCACTATGGCCTGCTGCTGCTCGCACAGTCTCTCCAGCATGTGCAAGGTGGAGTTCCACCGGGTGGGCACGTCGCATATGAGGCGGTGAGCGGGAAGGCCGAAGTTCCGCTGTAGCGCAGACAGGCGAGCAGCGGCAGGATGTGAACGGCGGAAGCGCGCACAGACGGCCCGCACTTTATGCAGCAGCTCTGACATGTTGGGGTAGTGGTGAATGAACCTCTGCACCACCAAGTTCAGCACATGCGCCAGGCAAGGGATGTGCGTCAAACCGGCTAGTCCCAGAGCTGCCACGAGATTTCGCCCATTATCGCATACCACCAGGCCTGGCTTGAGGCCCACCGGCAGAAACCACTCGTCGGTCTGTTGTTCAATACCCCGCCACAACTCCTTTGCGCTGTGGGGCCTGTCCCCCAAACATATGAGTTTCAGAATGGCCTGCTGACGTTTACCCCGGGCTGTGCTGAAGTTGGTGGTGAAGGTGTGTGGCTGACCGGATGAGCTGGTGGAAGCAGTGGAGGAGGAAGCCGAGTAGGAGGAGGAGGCTACAGGAGGCAGAGAATGATGCCCTGCGATCCTAGGGGGCGGAAGGACGTGAGCCAAGGAACTGTCCGCCGGGGGCCCAGCCGCCACTACATTCATCCAGTGTGCAGTTAGTGAGATATAGCGTCCCTGGCCGTGCTTACTGGTCCACGTATCTGTGGTTAGGTGGACCTTGCCACAAATTGCGTTGCGCAGTGCACACTTGATTTTATCGGACACTTGCATGTGCAGGGAAGGCACGGCTGTCTTGGAGAAGTAGTGGCGGCTGGGAACCACATACTGCGGGACAGCCATGGCCATCAGCTGTTTGAAGCTGTCTGTGTCCACCAGCCGGAATGACAGCATTTCAAAGGCCAGCAGTTTAGAAATGCTGGCGTTCAGGCCAAGGGCTCGAGGGTGACTCGGGGGGAATTTGCGCTTCCTCTCTAAGGTTTGAGATATTGAGAGCTGAACGCTGCTGTGTGATATAGTGGAGACGCTAGTTGACGGTGGCGGTGGTGGTGGTGTCGGTGGCACATCCTCTGTTTGCTGCTCGGCAGGTGGCAACATTCCTCTCGAGGCGGAAGCCGAGGCAGCAGCGGTAGAGGGAGCAGGGGGAGCCTCAGCGAGTGCCTGGTTTTTAAGGTGTGTACCCCACTGCAGTTCATGCTTTGCATGTAGATGCCTGGTCATGCAGGTTGTGCTGAGGTTCAGAACGTTAATGCCTCGCCTCAGGCTCTGATGGCAGAGCGTGCAAGTCACTCGGGTCTTGTCGGTAGGACATTGTTTAAAGAAGTGCCATGCCAGGGAACTCTTTGAAGCTGCCTTTGTGGGGCTGGGTCCCTGTTGGCGATGTCCAGTAGCAGGCGAACTCTGGGGGCGGCGGCTCGTCTGCTTTGGCCCCCTGCTCCCTCTTTGGCTTCGCTGTTGTCTCGGTCTCACCCCTACCTCTTCCTCTGAACTGTGAAAGTCATCGCCACGACCTTCAGTCCATGTGGGGTCTAAGACCTCATCGTCCTCTGCATCGTCTTCCACCCAGTCTCCCTCCCTGACCTCCTCCTGTTCAGTCTGCACACTGCAAAAAGACGCGGCAGTGGGCACCTGTGTTTCGTCATCATCAGAGAGTCGGTGACTCTGCTGTGGTGGTATTCCCATGTCCTCTTCATCTGGAGACATAAGTGGTTGTGCGTCAGTGCATGGTATGTCTTCCTCCACTGGGGAAGGGCTAGGTGGACGCCCCTGGGAAACCCTGGAAGCAGAGTCTTCAAACAGAAGAAGAGACTGCTGCATAACTTGTGGCTCAGACCGTTTCCCTGATATGCTTGGGGGTGATGTGACAGACTGATGGGCTTGGTTTTCAGGTGCCACCTGTGCGCTTTCCGCAGAAGACTGGGTGGAAGACCATGTGGTGAACGTGCTGGAAGCACTGTCGGCCACCCAATCGATTAATGCCTGTACCTGCTCAGGCCTTACCATCCTAAGAGCGGCATTGGGCCCCACGAGATATTGCGGTACATTCTGCCGGCTAGTTGAGGGAGTTCGTTCCCTACTGTGTGCGCCTGGGGCCGAACGGCCACGTCCTCTACCAGCAACAGAGGCTCCACGGACACCACCACGACCGCGTCCTCGTCCCTTAATAGTATTTTTCTTCATTGTTGCGATTCAACTCGCACCACAATGAAATATATTATTTTTTATAAGCAAAATCCCCTCACTGGAATACTTTCAGTCTTTTGACTGTATGGATTACAGATGGAATGACTGTTATATGTGAGTACCGCTTTCTTTGACAGATTCTAGTATGGGTACATATATGTTTTCCCAACACCAGCACATTAGTTTGCTAATTCCAGATGTATGAAACGCAGGCCTAACTGTATCTAGTATATTGAACGCCAGATAAACTAACTTGGCCTTTTTGAAATAAAAAAAAAATTCCCTCACTGGAATACTTTCAGTCTTTTGACTGTATGGATTACAGATGGAATGACTGTTATATGTGAGTACCGCTTTCTTTGACAGATTCTAGTATGGGTACATATATGTTTTCCCAACCCCAGCACATTAGTTTGCTAATTCCAGATGTATGAAACGCAGGCCTAACTGTATCTAGTATATTGAACGCCAGATAAACTAACTTGGCCTTTTTTAAATAAAAAAAAAATTCCCTCACTGGAATACTTTCAGTCTTTTGACTGTATGGATTACAGATGGAATGACTGTTATATGTGAGTACCGCTTTCTTTGACAGATTCTAGTATGGGTACATATATGTTTTCCCAACCCCAGCACATTAGTTTGCTAATTCCAGATGTATGAAACGCAGGCCTAACTGTATCTAGTATATTGAACGCCAGATAAACTAACTTGGCCTTTTTTAAATAAAAAAAAAATTCCCTCACTGGAATACTTTCAGTCTTTTGACTGTATGGATTACAGATGGAATGACTGTTATATGTGAGTACCGCTTTCTTTGACAGATTCTAGTATGGGTACATATATGTTTTCCCAACCCCAGCACATTAGTTTGCTAATTCCAGATGTATGAAACGCAGGCCTAACTGTATCTAGTATATTGAACGCCAGATAAACTAACTTGGCCTTTTTTAAATAAAAAAAATCCCCTCACTGGAATACTTTCAGTCTTTTGACTGTATGGATTACAGATGGAATGACTGTTATATGTGAGTACCGCTTTCTTTGACAGATTCTAGTATGGGTACATATATGTTTTCCCAACCCCAGCACATTAGTTTGCTAATTCCAGATGTATGAAACGCAGGCCTAACTGTATCTAGTATATTGAACGCCAGATAAACTAACTTGGCCTTTTTTAAATAAAAAAAATCCCCTCACTGGAATACTTTCAGTCTTTTGACTGTATGGATTACAGATGGAATGACTGTTATATGTGAGTACCGCTTTCTTTGACAGATTCTAGTATGGGTACATATATGTTTTCCCAACCCCAGCACATTAGTTTGCTAATTCCAGATGTATGAAACGCAGGCCTAACTGTATCTAGTATATTGAACGCCAGATAAACTAACTTGGCCTTTTTTAAATAAAAAAAAAATTCCCTCACTGGAATACTTTCAGTCTTTTGACTGTATGGATTACAGATGGAATGACTGTTATATGTGAGTACCGCTTTCTTTGACAGATTCTAGTATGGGTACATATATGTTTTCCCAACCCCAGCACATTAGTTTGCTAATTCCAGATGTATGAAACGCAGGCCTAACTGTATCTAGTATATTGAACGCCAGATAAACTAACTTGGCCTTTTTTAAATAAAAAAAATTCCCTCACTGGAATACTTTCAGTCTTTTGACTGTATGGATTACAGATGGAATGACTGTTATATGTGAGTACCGCTTTCTTTGACAGATTCTAGTATGGGTACATATATGTTTTCCCAACCCCAGCACATTAGTTTGCTAATTCCAGATGTATGAAACGCAGGCCTAACTGTATCTAGTATATTGAACGCCAGATAAACTAACTTGGCCTTTTTTAAATAAAAAAAATTCCCTCACTGGAATACTTTCAGTCTTTTGACTGTATGGATTACAGATGGAATGACTGTTATATGTGAGTACCGCTTTCTTTGACAGATTCTAGTATGGGTACATATATGTTTTCCCAACCCCAGCACATTAGTTTGCTAATTCCAGATGTATGAAACGCAGGCCTAACTGTATCTAGTATATTGAACGCCAGATAAACTAACTTGGCCTTTTTTAAATAAAAAAAATTCCCTCACTGGAATACTTTCAGTCTTTTGACTGTATGGATTACAGATGGAATGACTGTTATATGTGAGTACCGCTTTCTTTGACAGATTCTAGTATGGGTACATATATGTTTTCCCAACCCCAGCACATTAGTTTGCTAATTCCAGATGTATGAAACGCAGGCCTAACTGTATCTAATATATTGAACGCCAGATAAACTAACTTGGCCTTTTTTAAATAAAAAAAATTCCCTCACTGGAATACTTTCAGTCTTTTGACTGTATGGATTACAGATGGAATGACTGTTATATGTGAGTACCGCTTTCTTTGACAGATTCTAGTATGGGTACATATATGTTTTCCCAACCCCAGCACATTAGTTTGCTAATTCCAGATGTATGAAACGCAGGCCTAACTGTATCTAGTATATTGAACGCCAGATAAACTAACTTGGCCTTTTTTAAATAAAAAAAAAATTCCCTCACTGGAATACTTTATGGCTTTTCACTGTATGGATTACAGGTGGACTGGTATTAGTAGGGGTGACACAAGCACACCCAAGTCCCTGATGTAGGATTTCTATGGCACAGACCACTATTACAAGTGATTAATGGACGTTGGGAGAGATTGTGCTGCAGCACTAGTCCCAAGATGGCCGCCGCCTATCAGCCCAGTAACATGTGCCACAAAATGGTCTGCACAACCTTTAAAAAAAATAGCCTTGGACTGTGCTGCTAAATAGCTATTGGTCTGAATCCCAGGTGTAGATGTCTGACTTGTTTGGAGCTTTGGAATGCACACTGTGGCAGCTTCTGCTGCAGCACTACAAGTCGCAAAATGGCGGCCGGCGGTCAGCCCAGGTACATGTGGATGGAAAAATCACTCTGGCCACTCTAAAAATAGCCAATCCCTATCAAAAAAGCAGCTCAGCTGCAGTTGTTCAGATGAATCACAGGTGGAGGAGAGAAATTTGCTTCCAGTTATTCAATTATCCCTGCCTATTCTCGCCCTAGCATCAGCTGCGTCTATCCCTGTTCTATTCACATCGGGAGTGAGCACGTCCCGACGTGCGCACAAGCTTATAAAGAGGCTGAGTCACATGCTGCACTTGGCCAATCACAGCCTTGCCAATAGTAGGCATGGCTGCGATGGCATCTTAGGGCAAGTAGTATGATGCATGTTGATTGGCTGCTTTGCAGCCTTTCAAAATGCGCCAAAATACATGCCGAACGACGAACCCGAACCCGAACTTTTACGAAAAAGTTCGGGTTCGGGTCCGTGTCACGAACACCCCAAAATTCGGTACGGACCCGAACTATGCTCGAATTGTTCGCTCAACACTAGTTGTCACAAGTTAGTGGAATATGAGACTTTGTAAGAAAAATAAAAAAATAAAAAAATAAAAATCATTTTCCGCTAACTTGTGCCAAAAAAAAAAAATTCTAGGAACTCGCCATGCCCCTCACGGAGTACCTTGTGGTGTCTTCTTTCCAAAATGGGGTCACTTGTGGGGTATTTATACTGCCCTGGACCTAAAGCGTGAGAAGTAATTTGGAATCCAAATGCGTAAAAAAATGACCTGTGAAATCCTAAAGGTGCTCTTTAGAATTTGGGCCCCTTTGCGCACCTAGGCTGCAAAAAAGTGTCACACATGTGGTATTGCCGTACTCAGGAGAAGATGGGCAATGTGTTTTGGGGTGTCTTTATACATATACCCATGCTGGGTGAGAGAAATATCTCTGTAAAATGACAACTTTGTATAAAAAAAATGGGAAAAGTTGACTTTTACAGAGATATTTCTCTCACCCAGCATGGGTATATGTAAAAATACACCCCAAAACACATTGCCCTACTTCTCCTGAGTACGGCGATACCACATGTGTGACACTTTTTTGCAGCCTAGGTGCATAAAGGGGCCGAAAGTCCAACGAGTACCTTTAGGCTTTACAGGGTCGCTCACAATTTAGCCCTGCCCAAAATGCCAGAAAAGTAAACACACCCCACAAATGACCCCATTTCGGAAAGTAGACACCCCAAGGTATTCACTGAGGGGCATAGTGAGTCCGTGGGAGATTTTTTATTTTTTTTGCTAGAAGTTAGCAGAAATGGAAACTTTATTTTTATTTATTTTTCCTCAGAAAGTGTCATTTTCCGCTAACTTGTGAAAAAAAAATTAAATCATACATGAACTCACCATGCCCCTCCGCGATTACTTTGGGGTGTCTTCTTTCTAAAATGGGGTCATTTGGGGGGTATTTATACTATCCTGGCATTCTAGCACCTCAAGAAACATGACAGGTGCTCAGAAAGTCAGAGCTGCTTCAAAATGCGGAAATTCACATTTTAGTACCATAGTTTGTAAACGCTATAACTTTTGCGCAAACCAATAAATATACACTTATTGGATTTTTTTTTTATCAAAGACATGTAGCACAATAAATTCTTACACAAACTTGTATAGAAATGTAATTATATTTGAACAATTTAACCAGAGAAAGTTAAAAATACACTTTTTTTGAGAAAATTGCGTCCTATTTGGATTAATATCGGAAAAACAAAAAATGTCAGCAGCAATCAAATACCACCAAAAGAAATCTGTATTTGTGAGAAGAAAAGGAGGTAAAATTCATTTGGGTGCCAAGTTGCATGACTGAGAAATAAACCGTTAAAGTTGTGAAATGCCGATTTGTAAAAAAGGGCCTGGTCACTAGGGGCCTGGTCACTAAGTGGTTAACTAAATTGTTCTAAATTTGTATTTTTTTTCGGAATATTCGCTTTATTGCTATATATTCTTGTTTTAGAATATTATGAATATTCTAAAAAACTAATATATTTGTTTTTTAGAATATTTGTATTTTTTTTTTTTTTTATCTGTATAGTTGTTCCACTTTGGCATACTCCTCCCCGACAAACGTCCCCGTCACCATGGGAACGCATGGGGTTAGAATATCCCATCGGATCTGAGTTTTCACGATCTCATTGATTCTCATTACGAAAATTTGCATTACGAAAATTTGCATTACGAAAATTCGCAATCAACACTACTCCTAACGAATATTCCGATTTGCGAATATTCTAAGAATATTCTACGAAATAGCCATGAAATATCGCGAATTCGAATATGACCCCTGCCGCTCATCACTACACATGACCAAACACATAGGGTAATAAATAAGCCCTTTTGGGGCTCATGTTTGCAGCGCCTACTAGGTCTGAGTGTCTGTATCCCTCCTTTGTGGCCTCGTTACTTATGGTACCTGCATTTTATGGTATATCTGCATTGGTCCAACTTTGTTATTTTTTACCCTAGTACAGGGCTGGCCAACCTGTGGCTCTCCAGCTGTTGCAAAACTACAACTCCCACCATGCCCTGCTGTAGGCTAATAGCTGTAGGCAGACCTGGCATGCTGGGAGTTGTAGTTTTGCAACAGCTCGATAGCCACAGGTTGGCCATCCCAGCCCTAGTAGGGGTTTTGTCTTATAGTGTTTTTTGTCTTTACCAAATACGTGTGACTTTTACTTATGATGTATAATAAAGCTGATATATTTAACCATATAGTGTTCCCAGAAAGCACTTTTCCTCTTCGTTGTTCTCATATCTTCCCTCCTGCATCTGCGAGGATTGTTTAGAGGGCCCTTTCTTTACAGGTGTTTCATTCTTTCTTTGCCTTTTGCTTGTAAAATTCTACACTACATTTATTGTTTAACCCCTTAGGGACCGGGCTCATTTTCACCTTAAGGACCATGCCATTTTTTGCAAATCTCACCAGTGTCACTTTATGTGTGAATAACTTTAAAACGCTTTTACTCATTTAGGCCATTCTGAGATAGTTTTTTTTGTCACATATTGTACTTCATGATACTGGTAAAATGGAGTGCAAAAAATTCATTATAAAAATTATTTATAAAAAATACCAAATTTACCAAAATTTAGAAAAATGTTCAAATTTCCAAATTTCAATTTCTCTACTTTTATAATAGATATTAATAGCTCCAAAAATAGTTATTATTTTACATTCCCCATATGTCTACTTCATGTTTGGATCATTTTGGGAATGACATTTTATTTTTTGGGGACGTTACAAGGCTTAGAAGTTTAGAAGCAAATCTTGAAATTTTTCTGAAATAAAAAAAAAAAAAAACTTTTTAAGGACCAGTTCAGGTCTCAAGTCACTTTGTGAGGCTTACATAATAGAAACCACCCACAAATGACCCCATTCTATAAACTACACCCCTCAAGGTATTCAAAACAGATTTTTACAAACGTTGTTAACCCTTTAAGTGTTCCACAGGAGTTAATGGCAAATGGAGATCAAATTTCAGAATTTCAATTTTTGGGCAAATTTTCCATTTTAATCCATTTTTTTCAGTAACAAAGCAAGGGTTAACAGCCAAACAAAACTCAATATTAATACAAGAGTATGGTGGCTCACTCTGTCAATAGCTGTGGATTGGGTGCTACTAAGCCTGAATGACTCACCCAGTCATAAAAATAAATTGTAAGTAAATAATTGGAAGTCTGAGCACTCACAACCTGGGCCAAATAGAGATACGTACAAATATGGGTAATGGTGTCAATTAAATATTTATTATTACACCTAATGCAGATTTGACAACTGAAATATACAATAATAAGAAACCAATAATATTAAAATCTGACTAACAATAAAATAATAAATAACAATATGACTTATATAAAATACACTCCATTATGAATAAAATTATTGCTGAGGTGGAAAAAACATCATTCAAATATATAACATAGTATAAAATGGTATAAATAACTTCTATGGCATATAGAACCCTTACGATTAAATAATATCGATAGTATGAAATTCGATAAATATTCGCTGATAAAATGCCCAATAAATTTTCGGATGACTGTCTGAGCGAGAGTCACATTCGATAATGTCTGTTCGATATTATGGCAAATGCTGTGATTACACCTCCTGATAAGGTATAGTTCAATTGCCGTACGACTTGCGCACACAGTGGCGTCCCACGTGGCTAGCAGTGTCGGGTATGGCGGTACCTGATTACAGTTTGTCAGCTGGAACGGTCTCCAGTGGTCTTCCGAACGTTCTCCAATTGTGGAGGGTATTGAAGTGGGATCTCGCAGTTGTCAGGACCGAATATTTGGATCGAGGCGTTCAGTCTATGCCAAAAAATCAAACTAATATAGTCGAGGGCTCCTCAGGAATAAGGATCCAATTCCAAGGTGTGTAGATAAAGGTATGTCCATCAGCTGATGTGCGGGTCTTAAAACAACCAGACGCGTTTCGGAGTCTTTTCCTAGCCCCTTCCTCAGTGGTGACCCGCAAAAGAAATCTGTCCCTTTTTATACCCAGCATCCTTTACAATCCAATGAAACCTAAAATGCAGAGTGGATTCAGGTGAGATGTAAAATCAGGCATGGAATATTCGAGATAAAAAGCATATAAAAGAAAAAGGACATTCACAATCTGCAATTATATAGTGGTCTACAGCAATACTCTTATCATTATTATTTTAACATTTGCTGTTAAATTCTATTATTAATCTGCACAAATTTTCGTATGCAATATTGATGCGATTTTTCTAACATGGGTGCGTTTTTTTTTCTGAAAATGCGTTTTATTTCCCCCCACTGCTCTAGATAGAAAATAAATGGATTACATATTGCAGATTTCAAAACACTGAACTACACATGCCTGGGTTTTGCGCATGACATTGTATGGCTTGAGGACTTGATCAGAGAGATCAACTCCTCCCATATACCGATTGTAGTCGACAATACAATCGGGCTTGAGGACCGTTGCCGCGGTACCTCACACAGGGACAGGGTTGATGTCGTTACTGTGAATTGTGGACTGTACAAGGACATCCCTTTTGTCCTTATATCTGACCAGCAACAGGTTTTCACTGGTAAGGGCAGGGGTCTCACCCCTGGGGATAGGTACCTGGAGGGGGAGGGAAGGGAGGCCGCGTTGATTTTTCCGCACGGTCCCACATGCGGATGTGGATCTGGCGGTGAGGGACTGGAACAAGGGGATACTAGTATAAAAGTTATCCACGTACAGGTGGTAACCCTTATCTAGCAGTGGGTGCATAAGGTCCCACACAAGTTTCCCGCTAACACCCAGAGTGGGAGGACATTCTGGGGGTTGAATACGGGAATCTCGCCCCTCGTACACACGAAACTTGTAAGTGTACCCTGAGGTACTCTCACAAAGTTTGTACAGATTAACGCCATACCTCGCCCGCTTAGAGGGAACATACTGGAGGAAAATCAGAAAATGAGTCTCCCCTTGAAAGCAATGAGAGACTCATCAACCACGACCTCCCTTCCAGGTACATAGGCCTCCAAAGATTTGGCCCCAAAGTGATCAATGACCGGCCTGATTTTGTACAGGCGTTCATAGGCAGGATCACCTTGGGGGGACATGCTGCATTATCTGCATAATGCAGGTATTTCCGGATGGCCTCAAACCGGGAGCGTGTCATGTCCGTATTGTAAAGTGGGGTTTGGTAGAGGACGTCCCCACTCCAGTAATGCCTGACACTAGGTTTTTTGACTAGGCCCTTGTGCAGCACGAGGCCCCAAAATGTCCTCATCTCGGCTGCACTGACCAGAACTGTTGGGCGTACAGGTTCGTTAGCTCCACCATCAGGTTCACAAAGTGGTCACTGAAAAAAAGAATAAAGTAGTCATATTCAGTGAAGCCCACTGTGGGAATCTGGATTGCTGGTTAGCCAACAAAATCAGGACTAGCAGGCTCAAAATGCTCTGGGGTACACAATGCAAGTTCACCGATCGGGGGGCTCCGGTGGACTTAACTAGTGGGCCAGAAAACTAGTACGAGTCCCAGAGCTGCTCGTACTAGTGTGGGCCACAGGGTCCCTAGCATGGCAGTCCCCTTGCTCCACCTGGCGGCATCTCCGCCTTCTTGGGGGCTCATCCAGATGATGAGGAGGACGCGGATGACAAAAGTAAAGTTGGGTCATCCTCGTCCTCACTCGGGCTCTCGGACTCGGAGGCAGGGCGAGAACATCCAGCGATGCGCTAACAGTGGCCGAACACTAAGAGTGTCGGCCACAGTAAGCGTACGCCAAAAAAAAAACTGCTTGCACACCAAAAAAGTTGTGGGGGGGCAGGGGGTCAAGCTGCAGCACCCCTGGGGGGTCTAGGGTCACACAGCTGTGCTGTAGACCCCAGACACCCGATTTTGGGTGATGCAGCAAAAAGACATTTTTTTCCCCACTAACTTTCCCTGAATTTTCCTGCCTAACCTAACCTTTCCCTAAATACCTTTTAATGCCAGATGGCACTGTGGAGGGTCAGAAGGGGGTGCTGGGTCAGGAGATCGATGCAGCACTCCTTTATCCTCGGCTCCCGGACACAGAAAGGAGGAGGAGAGGAGCGCTGCAATAATTTGAACCGCCTGCCCCTGCAGCCAATCAGAGCCGATCCTGAGAGGTGATGTCACCATCACCTCTCAGGATTGCAGGATTGTGATTGGTGGTGTATTATCACACCACTGAACACAATCCTGTTCCTGGTTTTCGGGTCCCCAGGTTTTCGGGACCCGAATAACCCAGAAACGCAGCAAACCGCAGGTCTGAATTGACCTGCGGTTAGCTGCGATCGTCGACACGGGGGGGGGGGGTCACAGGACCCCCCCCCCACGCATTGTCCCTGGGTGCCTGCTTACTGATTTCAGCAGGCACCCAGTTCCGATCTCCGCCCGCCGCGCGGTGGTGATCGGAACTACACATGACGTACCGGTACGTCATATGTCCTTAAGTACCGGGATATCATGACGTACCGGTACGTCATGTGTCCCCAACAGGTTAACTAGCACTATCATTATCCAGAGAGCTTTACATAGTACAATATTATTACAAATGGCGGTGTATTACAGATAAAAGAACTGAAGCAATTGTTACAAGACACTATTGGTAGGAGCACGGCCCATATGAACTTACACTCTATAAGGAACATGGAAAACTGTAGATGCTAGAGGTCGGGGCAATACAATATTTAGTGTTCATTATAAATGAATTGAATATAGATTTTTGCTTAGCAAAAGAAACATGCAAGCAGTTTCTCTAAGGGAATACATTTGTAAATGAAACAGGTCTATGTAGACAAGTAATTATGGCTTGCTATCATCATACTTAGGTAGTTATTCTAGAAAAGCACTTTTCCTGAAGTAAATTATTTTACGCACTGACAAATTAGAAATCCAAAGTTTGATGCTTTGAGCATTAACTTGAAAGTGAAATTACACTAATCATAAAGTTACATTATAGCTAAAGTGAATCATTATGCACTATTTATTTCGTCTGGGGGATTTTTTAACATCTATTACAAAAAAAAGAATAATAGTGGAGCAGATTCATCAATGTTTTTGCTCCAGTTTAATGGAGTAAATAAAGAATAAAGTTGTAAATGATGGCGTACATCATATTGGGGCTGTAATTTGTGACTTTTTACACTTATTGCCACTTTTCATTTTCAAAACTGGCATAATCTATACATTGGTTTAACTCTGTTGGAGCAGATTTGATTTGACGCATGGAGGGCCAACAATAAACCAAATTTTTAAGAAGCCAGCCTGCCTGATGAAATAAAAATTTTTGTATGGCTGCCTATGCCTATATAATGCATATGCAACCTCTGGCACATACTACAGAAGCAGTTTGTAGGAAGCCTTAGTGAATTTGCCCAATTTTCTTGCTCATGAGACCCAGAGTTACCCATCTAAAATATTGACGTCCTGTCTTCTCAAGGTCTTGAATGTGTTTCTTTCATTATCTTAAAGCTACTCTAGACATTCTCTTGATGAGCTTCAAGAGGTAGTCCCCTGAAATGGTCTTCCAACAGTCTTGAAGGAGTTCCCAGAGATGCTTAGCACTTGTTGGCCCTTTTGCCTTCACTCTGCGGTCCAGCTCACCCCAAACCATCTCAATTGGGTTCAGGTCCGGTGACTGTGGAAAACAGGTCATCTGGCGCAGCACCCCATCACTCTCCTTCATGGTCAAATAGCCCTTACTTTCAAAGTTTTCCCAATTTTTTGGCTGACTGACTGACCTTCATTTGATAAAGTAATGATGGCCACTCGTTTTTCTTTACTTAGCTGCTTTTTTCTTGCCATAATACAAATTCTAACAGTCTATTCAGTAGGACGATCAGCTGTGTATCCACCTGACTTCTCATCAACGCCACTGATGGTCCCAACCCCATTTATAAGGCAAGAAATACCACTTATTAAACCTGACAGGGCACACCTGTGAAGTGAAAACCATTTCAGGGGACTACCTCTTGAAGCTCATCAAGAGAATGCCAAGAGTGTGCAAAGCAGTAATCAAAGCAAAAGGTGGCTACTTTGAAGAACCTAGAATATGACATATTTTCAGTTGTTTCACACTTGTTTGTTATGTATATAATTCCACATGTGTTAATTCATAGTTTTGATGCCTTCAGTGTGAATCTACAATTTTCATAGTCATGAAAATAAAGAAAACTCTTTGAATGAGAAGGTGTGTCCAAACTTTTGGTCTGTACTGTATAACTCACAATAAACAACATATAACAGACAATCACACAAAGGCTGTATGCCAAAAGCCAGGTATGTACAAGCCAACAACCTATCCATGAGACAGGTACAGTCAGCATACCTTACAATTGCAGCCTTGCGTGCAATGAGACATTCAAGACCAGCTCTCATCTGACTGAGAGCCAGTAAGCCTCAAAGTTGCTTGATTTTTGTTGGATGGCTTAGGGGACCTGCATACCTAGATCATTATCATTAGGGTGACAAAAATGTCCTTATTATTTTTTTTGGCAGCTAACTCTTCTCTTATTGCTTAGGAGGGCTGCATAAAAAATTTCTGTTTTCTAATTGCCCTAACATTTATATTAAATAACCTTTCTATACTGTTTTGTCATGTAAATCCATTTGCATAAACATTGGCATATAGGAAAGACATGCAAATAGTGTTTCAGCTGAAAAACAAGGCAGATTCTGCTAATTTGCATGATCGCTCCTCAGCCTTTTGCCTGAGATTTCTGGCTTGAATGGACTTGGGCAAGAGATTATCAGAGCTTCATAGCAACGACTTAGAAGACAATTACTCACCTGAAGAATGGCAATATATACAGTCATGTGAAAAAATTAGGACACCCTTTGAAAGCATGTGGTTTTTTGTAACATTTTTAATAAATGGTTATTTCATCTCCGTTTCAACAATACAGAGAGATTAAAGTAATCCAACTAAACAAAGAAAACTGAAGAAAAGTCTTTTCAAGATCTTCTGTAAATGTCATTCTACAAAAATGCCTATTCTAACTGAGGAAAAAGATAGGACACCCTCACATGTATTCCCTCTTAAATTGGCTCAGATCTCACACCAGGTGCACATAATTAGTAGATCGTTACTCTGCATGTTGAATGAGGCTTGCCCTATTTAAACCTCAGACATTTAGTTTGGTGTGCTCCTGACTGTTGAAGTGAGAGTGAGCACCATGGTGAGAGCAAAAGAGCTGTCAGAGGACTTCAGAAAAAAGATTGTAGCAGCCTATGAGTCTGGGAAGGGATTTAAAAAGATCTCAAAAGATTTTGAAATCAGCCATTCCACTGTCCGGAAGATAGTCTACAAGTGGAGGGCTTTCAAAACAACTGCCAACATGCCCAGGACTGGTCGCCCCAGCAAGTTCACCCCAAGAGCAGACCGCAAGATGCTAAAAGAGGTCTCCAAAAACCCTAAAGTGTCATCTCGAGAACTACAGCAGGCTCTGGCTACTGTTGATGTAGAAGTACATGCCTCTACAATCAGAAAGAGACTGTACAAGTTTAACTTGCATGGGAGGTGTGCAAGGAGGAAACCTTTGCTTTCCAAGAGAAACATCGAGGCCAGACTGACATTTGCCAGAGATAAAGTTGACAAAGACCAGGACTTCTGGAATAATGTTCTTTGGACAGATGAGTCCAAAATTGAATTATTTGGACACAACAGCAGAGGACATGTTTGGCGTAAACCAAACACAGCATTCCAAGAAAAGAACCTCATACCAACTGTGAAGCATGGAGGTGGAAGTGTCATGGTTTGGGGCTGCTTTGCTGCAGCAGGACCTGGTCAGCTCACCATCATAGAATCCACGATGAATTCTACTGTGTATCAGAAGGTGCTTGAAGAACATGTGAGACCATCAGTTAGAAAATTAAAGCTGAAGCGGAACTGGACCATGCAACATGACAATGACCCAAAACATACTAGTAAATCAACCAAAGATTGGCTGAAAAAGAAGAAATGGAGAGTCCTGGAATGGCCAAGTCAAAGTCCAGATTTGAATCCCATTGAGATGCTGTGGGGTGACTTGAAAAGGGCTGTACGTGCAAGAAACCCCTCAAACATCTCACAGCTGAAAAAGTTCTGCATTGAGGAGTGGGGTAAAATTTCCTCAGACCGATGTCGAAGACTGGTAGATGGCTACAAGAACCGTCTCACTGCAGTTATTTCAGCCAAAGGAGGTAACACTCGCTATTAGGGGCAAGGGTGTCCTATCTTTTTCCTCAGTTAGAATAGGCATTTTTGTAGAATGACATTTACAGAAGATCTTGAAAAGACTTTTCTTCAGTTTTCTTTGTTTAGTCGGATTACTTTAATCTCTCTGTATTGTTGAAACGGAGATGAAATAACCATTTATTAAAAATGTTACAAAAAACCACATGCTTTCAAAGGGTGTCCTAATTTTTTCACATGACTGTATATGCCAAATGTCCTTTTTGCAAACCAAGGCGAAATGAGGATCCGAAATTCCGTGCAGATTGAAATCTCAAAAGAAGAAGAGAAGAAAGGCAAGCTGTTTTTATTTGTGAACGGCATTCTACTAAAGACTTTGAACGTGAAGAAGGGAAGCATTCTTGCTCTCAATGATTAAAGGAAAGGTATGTACATTGTCACATTTGATAATCTTTCGGACTGTCACAACTTGTACTAGCAGCTGAAAATCCATCACTCTTATCCTATTCTACATGGACTTTATTTTGTTTTACTCTACTTGACAGGGGAAATTCCACTAAATGTACACATGTACAATCCCTTTGATCCTTATGTGACATTGAATTTTTTCTTTCGAGATATTGTTTAACTTTGAAATCTGGCCGAAAGGTTATGAATAGGGATGAGCGAACCCGAACTGTATAGTTCGGGTTCGTACCGAATTTTGGGGTGTCCGTGACACGGACCCGAACCCGAACATTTTCGTAAAAGTCTGGGTTCGGGTTCGGTGTTCGGCGCTTTCTTGGCGCTTTTTGAAAGGCTGCAAAGCAGCCAATCAACAAGCGTCATACTACTTGCCCCAAGAGGCCATCACAGACTTGCCTACTATTGGCATGACTGTGATTGGCCAGTGCAGCATGTGACCCAGCCTCTATATAAGCTTGTGTCACGTAGCGCTGCACGTCACTCTGCTGATTCAAGCATAGGGAGAGGTTGCTGCTGCGACATTAGGGCGAGATTAGGCAGATTAACTCCTCCAAAAGACTTCATTCTGTGATCGATCTGCAGCTGTGGATCATTGAAGTGCTGATATCGACTTGCTCACTTTTTTGAGGCTGCCCAGAGCGTTTTTAGATCACTTTTTTCTGGGGTGATCGGCGGCCATTTTGTGGCTTGTGGTGCGCCAGCACAAGCTATCACCAAGTGTATTTAACCATCAATAGTGTGGTTATTTTTTGCTATATCCTACATCAGCTGCAGGCTGAGCCTGTGTCACAGAAGTGCATTTAACCATCAACAGTCTGGTTATTTTTTAGCCATATACTACATCAGCTGCAGGCTAAGCCTGTGTCACCGAAGTGCATTTAACCATCAACAGTCTGGTTATTTTTTGGCCATATACTACATCTGGTGCAGGCTGAGCCTGTGTCACCCAAGTGCATTTAACCATCAATAGTGTGGTTATTTTTTGGCCATATACTACATCAGGGGCAAGTTGAGCCTGTCACCCAGTGCCTAAAAAATAGACCTGACATTTCTATTCAACCAAATTTGTACTGTTTTAGCTGGTCAAGTTATTTGTAGTGACCGTAAAAGCACACTTTTTGTTCTGGGTTGAAAAACTATTCACAAATTTGCCATTCTCAAAATAACTAGTTTCTGCTATATGAGGCCTACTTGAAATCTATCCCAAAAAGGATATCTTACATTGAAGGTGCTGATAGTGTCATTCAGAAAAACTTAACACACACGCTACCGTGCAGATACAAGTCTAATTCTGTGATTAAACCTATACCTGTCACACAGCGCAAAAAAAAAAACAGGCCTCACATTTCTATTCAACCAAATCTGTACTGTTTTAGCTGGTCAAGTTATTTGTAGTGACCGTAAAAGCACACTTTTTGTTCTGGGTTGAAAAACTATTCCCAAATTTGCCATTCTCAAAATTGTGGTGAACGGGAACAATGAGGAAAACATCTAATAAGGGACGCGGACGTGGACATGGTCGTGGTGGTGTTAGTGGACCCTCTGGTGCTGGGAGAGGACGTGGCCGTTCTGCCACAGCCACACGTCCTAGTGAACCAACTACCTCAGGTCCCAGTAGCCAGCAGAATTTACAGCGATATTTGGTGGGGCCCAATGCCGTTCTAAGGATGGTAAGGCCTGAGCAGGTACAGGCATTAGTCAATTGGGTGGCCGACAGTGGATCCAGCACGTTCACATTATCTCCCACCCAGTCTTCTGCAGAAAGCGCACAGATGGCGCATGAAAACCAAGCCCATCGGTCTGTCACATCACCCCCATGCATATCAGGGAAACTGTCTGAGCCTCAAGTTATGCAGCAGTCTCTTATGCTGTTTGAAGACTCTGCTGCCAGGGTTTCCCAAGGGCATCCACCCAGCCCTTCCCCAGGGGTGGAAGAGATAGAATGCACTAACGCACAACCACTTATTTTTCCTGATGATGAGGACATGGGAATACCACCTCAGCACGTCTCTGATGATGACGAAACACAAGTGCCAACTGCTGCGTCTTTCTGCAGTGTGCAGACTGAACAGGAGGTCAGGGTGGAAGACGATGCAGGGGACGATGAGGTCCTAGACCCCACATGGAATGAAGGTCGTGCCACTGACTTTCACAGTTCGGAGGAAGAGGCAGTGGTGAGAACGAGCCAACAGCGTAGCAAAAGAGGGAGCAGTGGGCAAAATCAGAACACCCGCCGCCAAGAGACTCCGCCTGCTACTGACCGCCGCCATCTGGGACCGAGCACCTCAAAGGCAGCTTCAAGGAGTTCCCTGGCATGGCACTTCTTCAAACAATGTGCTGACGACAAGACCCGAGTGGTTTGCACGGTGTGCCATCAGAGCCTGAAGCGAGGCATTAACGTTCTGAACCTTAGCACAACCTGCATGACCAGGCACCTGCATGCAAAGCATGAACTGCAGTGGAGTAAACACCTTAAAAACAAGGAACTCACTCAGGCTCCCCCTGCTACCTCTTCTGCTGCTGCCGCCGCCTCTGCCTCTTCTGCTGCTGCCGCTGCCTCGGCCTCTTCCTCCGCCTCTGGAGGAACGTTGGCACCTGCCGCCCAGCAAACATGGGATGTACCACCAACACCACCACCTGCGTCACCAAGCATCTCAACCATGTCACACGGCAGCGTTCAGCTCTCCATCTCACAAACATTTGAGAGAAAGCGTAAATTCCCACCTAGCCACCCTCGATCCCTGGCCCTGAATGCCAGCATTTCTAAACTACTGGCCTATGAAATGCTGTCATTTAGGCTCGTGGACACACACAGCTTCAAACAGCTCATGTCGCTTGCTGTCCCACAGTATGTTGTTCCCAGCCGGCACTACTTCTCCAAGAGAGCCTTGCCTTCCCTGCACAACCAAGTGTCCGCCAAAATCAAGTGTGCACTGCGCAACGCCATCTGTGGCAAGGTCCACCTAACCACAGATACGTGGACCAGTAAGCACGGCCAGGGACGCTAAATCTCCCTAACTGCACACTGGGTAAATGTAGTGGCGGCTGGGCCCCAGGCGGAGAGCTGTTTGGCGCACGTCCTTCCGCCACCAAGGATCGCAGGGCAACATTCTTTGCATCCTGTCTCCTCCTCCTCCTACTCAGCTTCCTCCTCCTCTTCTTCCACCTGCTCATCCAGTCAGCCACACACCTTCACCACCAACTTCAGCACAGCCCGGGGTAAACGTCAGCAGGCCGTTCTGAAACTCATATGTTTGGGGGACAGGCCCCACATCACACAGGAGTTGTGGCGGGGTATAGAACAATGAGTGGTTGCTGCCGGTGAGCCTCAAGCCCGGCCTGGTGGTGTGCGATAATGGGCGAAATCTCGTTGCAGCTCTGGGACTAGCCGGTTTGACGCACATCCCTTGCCTGGCGCATGTGCTGAATTTGGTGGTGCAGAAGTTCATTCGCAACTAACCCGACATGTCAGAGCTGCTGCATAAAGTGCGGGCCGTCTGTTCGCGCTTCCGGCGTTCACACCCTGCCGCTGCTCGCCTGTCTGCGCTACAGCGTAAGTTCGGCCTTCCCGCTCACCGCCTCATATGCGAAGTGCCCACCAGGTGGAACTCCACCTTGCATATGCTGGACAGACTGTGCGAGCAGCAGCAGGCGATAGTGGAGTTTCAGCTGCAGCACGCATGGGTCAGTCGCACTGCGGATCAGACCCACTTCACCACCAATGACTGGGCCTCCATGCGAGACCTGTGTGCCCTGATGCACTGTTTCGAGTACTCCACCAACATGGCCAGTGGCAATGACGCCGTTATCAGCGTTACAATACCACTTCTATGTCTCCTTGAGAAAACACTTAGGGCGATGATGGAAGAGGAGGTGGCCCAGGAGGAAGAGGAGGAAGAGGGGTCATTTTTAGCACTTTCAGGCCAGTCTCTTCGAAGTGACTCAGAGGGAGGTTTTTTGCAACAGCAGAGGCCAGGTACAAATGTGGCCAGACAGGGCCCACAACTGGAGGACGAGGAGGACGAGGACGAGGAGGAGTTGGAGGAGGATGAGGATGAAGCATGTTCACAGCGGGGTGGCACCCAAAGCAGCTCGGGCCCATCACTGGTGCGTGGCTGGGGGGAAACTCAGGACGATGACGATACAGCTTGTCCTTACCTCTGGGCAGCCTGGCACACATGAGCGACTACATGCTGCAGTGCCTGCGCAACGACAGCAGAGTTGCACACATTTTAACGTGTGCGGACTACTGGGTTGCCACCCTGCTGGATCCCCAGGTACAAAGACAATGTGCACACCTTACTTCCTACACTGGAGCGTGATAGGAAGATGCGCGAGTACAAGCGCACGTTGGTAGACGCGCTACTGAGAGCATTCCCAAATGTCACAGGGGAACCAGTGGAAGCCCAAGGCGAAGGCAGAGGAGGAGCAAGAGGTCGCCAACGCAGCTGTGTCACGCCCAGCTCCTCTGAGGGCAGGGTTAGCATGGCAGAGATGTGGAAAAGTTTTGTCAACACGCCACAGCTAACTGCACCACCACCTGATACGGAACGTGTTAGCAGGAGGCAACATTTCACTAACATGGTGGAACAGTACCTGTGCACACCCCTCCACGTACTGACTGATGGTTCGGCCCCATTCAACTTCTGGGTCTCCAAATCGTCCACGTGGCCAGAGCTAGCCTTTTATGCCTTGGAGGTGCTGGCCTGCCCGGCAGTCAGCGTTTTGTCTGAACGTGTATTGAGCACGGCAGGGGGCGTCATTACAGACAAACGCAGCCGCCTGTCTACAGCCAATGTGGACAAGTTGACGTTCATAAAAATGAACCAGGCATGGATCCCACAGGACCTGTCCATCCCTTGTGCAGATTAGATATTAACTACCTCCCCATAACAATATATTATTCTACTCCAGGGCACTTCCTCATTCAATACTATTTTTATTTTCATTTTACCATTATATTGCGGGGCAACCCAAAGTTGAATGAACCTCTCCTCTGTCTGGGTGCCAGTGCCTAAATGTGTGACAGTGGCCTGTTCCAGTGGTGGGTGACGTGAAGCCTGATTCTCTGCTATGACATTAAGACAGATTCTGCGCTGACATAAGGCCAGATTCTCTGTTACCGGACCTCTCTCCTCTGCCTATGTGCCTTTGTCTAAATATGTGACAGTGGCCTGTTCCAGAGGTGGGTGACGTGAAGCCTGATTCTCTGCTATGACATGAAGACTGATTCTGCGCTGACATAAGGCCAGATTCTCTGTTACCGGACCTCTCTCCTCTGTCTGGGTGCCGGGGCCTAAATATGTGACAGTGGCCTGTTCCAGTGGTGGGTGACGTGAAGCCTGATTCTCTGCTATGACATGAAGACAGATTCTGTGCTGACATAAGGCCAGATTCTCTGTTACGGGACCTCTCTCTTCTGCCTGGGTGCCGGGGCCTAAATGTGTGACAGTGGCCTGTTCCAGTGGTGGGTGACGTGAAGCCTGATTCTCTGCTATGACATGAAGACAGATTCTGTGCTGACATAAGGCCAGATTCTCTGTTACGGGACCTCTCTCCTCTGTCTGGGTGCCGGGGCCTAAATATGTGACAGTGGCCTGTTCCAGTGGTGGGTGACGTGAAGCCTGATTCTCTGCTATGACATGAAGACTGATTCTGTGCTGACATAAGGCCAGATTCTCTGTTACGAGACCTCTCTCCTCTGCCTGGGTCTAAATATGTGACAGTGGCCTGTTCCAGTGGTGGGTGACGTGAAGCCTGATTCTCTGCTATGACATGAAGACTGATTCTGCGCTGACATAAGGCCAGATTCTCTGTTACGGGACCTCTCTCCTCTGTCTGGGTGCCGGGGCCTAAATATGTGACAGTGGCCTGTTCCAGTGGTGGGTGACGTGAAGCCTGATTCTCTGCTATGACATGTAGACAGATTCTGTGCTGACATAAGGCCAGATTCTCTGTTATGGGACCTCTCTCCTCTGCCTGGGTGCCTGGGCCTAAATATGTGACAGTGGCCTGTTCCAGTGGTGGGTGACGTGAAGCCTGATTCTCTGCTATGACATGAAGACTGATTCTGCGCTGACATAAGGCCAGATTCTCTGTTACGGGACCTCTCTCCTCTGTCTGGGTGCCGGGGCCTAAATATGTGACAGTGGCCTGTTCCAGTGGTGGGTGACGTGAAGCCTGATTTTCTGCTATGACATGAAGACAGATTCTGTGCTGACATAAGGCCAGATTCTCTGTTACGGGACCTCTCTCCTCTGCCTGGGTGCCGGGGCCTAAATGTGTGACAGTGGCCTGTTCCAGAGGTGGGTGACGTGAAGCCTGATTCTCTGCTATGACATGAAGACTGATTCTGCGCTGACATAAGGCCAGATCCTCTGTTACGGGACCTCTCTCCTCTGTCTGGGTGCCGGGGCCTAAATATGTGACAGTGGCCTGTTCCAGTGGTGGGTGACGTGAAGCCTGATTCTCTGCTATGACATGAAGACAGATTCTGTGCTGACATAAGGCCAGATTCTCTGTTACGGGACCTCTCTCCTCTGTCTGGGTGCCTGGGCCTAAATATGTGACAGTGGCCTGTTCCAGTGGTGGGTGACGTGAAGCCTGATTCTCTGCTATGACATGAAGACAGATTCTGTGCTGACATAAAGCCAGATTCTCTGTTACGGGACCTCTCTCCTCTGTCTGGGTGCCGGGGCCTAAATATGTGACAGTGGCCTGTTCCAGTGCTGGGTGACGTGAAGCCTGATTCTCTGCTATGACATGAAGACAGATTCTGTGCTGACATAAGGCCAGATTCTCTGTTACGGGACCTCTCTCCTCTGTCTTGGTGCCGGGGCCTAAATATGTGACAGTGGCCTGTTCCAGTGGTGGGTGACGTGAAGCCTGATTCTCTGTTATGACATGAAGACTGATTCTGCGCTAAACATAAGGCCAGATTCTCTGTTACGGGACCTCTCTCCTCTGTCTGGGTGACGGGGCCTAAATATGTGACAGTGGCCTGTTCCAGTGGTGGGTGACGTGAAGCCTGATTCTCTGCTATGACATGAAGACAGATTCTGTGCTGACATAAGGCCAGATTCTCTGTTACGGGACCTCTCTCCTCTGTCTGGGTGCCGTGGCCTAAATATGTGACAGTGGCCTGTTCCAGTGGTGGGTGACGTGAAGCCTGATTCTCTGTTATGACATGAAGACTGAATCTGCGCTAAACATAAGGCCAGATTCTCTGTTACGGGACCTCTCTCCTCTGTCTGGGTGACGGGGCCTAAATATGTGACAGTGGCCTGTTCCAGTGGTGGGTGACGTGAAGCCTGATTCTCTGCTATGACATGAAGACAGATTCTGTGCTGACATAAGGCCAGATTCTCTGTTACGGGACCTCTCTCCTCTGTCTGGGTGCCGTGGCCTAAATATGTGACAGTGGCCTGTTCCAGTGGTGGGTGACGTGAAGCCTGATTCTCTGCTATCACATGAAGACAGATTCTGTGCTGACATAAGGCCAGATTCTCTGTTACGTGACCTCTCTCCTCTGCCTGGGTGCCGGGGCCTAAATATGTGACAGTGGCCTGTTCCAGCGGTGGGTGACGTGAAGCCTGATTCTCTGCTATGACATGAAGACTGATTCTGCGCTGACATAAGGCCAGATTCTCTGTTACGGGACCTCTCTCCTCTGTCTGGGTGCCGGGGCCTAAATATGTGACAGTGGCCTGTTCCAGTGGTGGGTGACGTGAAGCCTGATTCTCTGCTATGACATGAAGACAGATTCTGTGCTGACATAAGGCCAGATTCTCTGTTACGGGACCTCTCTCCTCTGTCTGGGTGCCGGGGCCTAAATATGTGACAGTGGCCTGTTCCAGTGGTGGGTGACGTGAAGCCTGATTCTCTGCTATGACATGAAGACTGATTCTGCGCTGACATGAAGCCTGATTCTCTGCTATGGCATGAAGAGACTGATTCTCTGCTGACATGAAGCCAGATTCTTTGCTATGGCATGAAGAGACTGATTCTCTGCTGACGTGAAGCCAGATTCTCTGCTATGGGACCTCTGTCCAATTGATATTGGTTAATTTTTATTTTTTTAATTTTTATTTTAATTCATTTCCTTATCCACATTTGTTTGCAGGGGATTTACCTACATGTTGCTGCCTTTTGCAGCCCTCTAGCTCTTTTCTGGGTTGTTTTACAGCCTTTTTAGTGGCCAAAAGTTCGGGTCCCCATTGACTTCAATGGGGTTCGGGTTCGGGACGAAGTTCGGGTCGGGTTCGGATCCCGAACCCGAACATTTCCGGGAAGTTCGGCCGAACTTCTCGAACCCGAACATCCAGGTGTTCGCTCAACTCTAGTTATGAATAAAGCCGACTTATGGACCGGAAAGTATAAATTTTTGGTCACCTTCAGGGAGGACACTGGAGGAATTGGAGGATTAAATCTCCCCCATTAAGCTTCACAATTGGAAGAGACAGAGGATACATTTATTATCCAGGGATGCCATAATTTTGTCAAAAGTGTCATCAATTTGGACATGTACAAGCCAACGGTAAAGAGGAGGCAGGATTTTGCCGGAAGCGCCAACAAGCAGGGCATAAAAGCGCAGATTGTCAGAATGTGATTATATGTAACCTGTGTAGGATGGAAGGCCATGCCTTTAAAGACTGTCCAAAGCTCGGTCCTATGCAGATGTTGCCGTAGGCAAGGGACCTACAAAAGAATTGGAGGCCCCCAAAAAGGCTGGAGCTGCACCCGCTATGAAAGAACCAGAGAAACCTGAGACTACGAGCATACCTGGAACATCTAGATAGCTGATGATGGAGAAATTGGTGGATCCTGTGAAGAGTGCTCCTGGAAAATCTGCTCCTTCAAAAATAGAAAACTCCCCAAACTACGCCTACCTAAGGGAAAGTTGGACACAGGGCCCTTTATTGTGGTCTAGAGACAACAATAACAAAGCTACTGGAGTTGGAATACTATTCAAAGGAAATAGTTACCAAATCATTTCATACATGCAATTGATTCCTGGAAGAGTTTTATTAGTAAATATCAACTTTAATGGCAGAGAAATCAAATTACTAAATGTATATGCTTTACCTGAACTTCATGAAAATGCTGAGATGCTAGAGGACATAAAACCTTTCTTAGCTGGTCAATCACCAGTGATCATGGCCGGAAACTTTAATTGTGCCCTAAAAGAGGAAGACAGAACTGGTGAGCAAGTAAGAAAGGACAAAACAGTGCAGCAACTTAAAAAATATGATTTTGGACTTTAATTTAATTTACATTTGGAGTAATGTAAAGGACAATGAACCAGGATACACATGGAGTAACTCTTTAGTTCAATCAAGACTGGATTATTTCTTCATTTCAAAAGTCCTAAAGCCTGTTCCGATGTCCCTGGAGGGTAATATCTTCTCTGATCATAGGTTTCTTCTAGCGCAAGTTCAAGTAACTGAAGGTGGAAAATGCAAAGACGTATGAAGGCTAAATGTGGATCTATTGAATGATGAATATGTAAAGAAAGTATTCGTTCAAAAGTATAAGAAATGGACTTGTTGTAAAGAAAATTTCAAGTCAACATTGCTATGGTGGGAATATGTAAAAGGCAAAACTAAAGAATTTTTCCTCAAAATTGGAATTAATAAAGCAAAAGAGAAAAAACTGTGGTTCAAAAATCTTAATACCAAACTACAGTTTGTACAGTCTGTCTTTTGCTTTATTAATTCCCATTTTGAGGAAAAATTATTTAGTTTTGGCTTTTACATATTCCCACCATAGCAATATTGACATGAACTTTTCTTTACAAGTCCATTTCTTGTAGTTTTGAGAAAATGAGGCATCAATGTCTCAGACCTGATAGAGAAAACAAAAGGAGAAATTAAAAAGACAATTTACCAGAAAGGCAATGAAGTAATAATTAATACCAAAGTGAAGCAGCTTGAAGCTGATGAAAAATGTACAAGATTCTTCTTCAAAAAAACAACTGGGCAAAAAACTGCAATATCAAATATCGGTGGTGAAACCAAGAAAAAAGAAATGCTTAAAAAAGTCAAACAATTCTATCAAGAGCTGTTTAATAAAAAACAAATAGATAAAGCCTTTGTTAAAGATGCCTAAAACGCTTTAGAAAACAAGCTGGAGAAAGAGGAGCAAGAAATGCTCTGCAAGGACATCTCGCTAGAAGAATTGCATGCTGTCATTATAAGTTTCGCAAAAAACAAAACGCCAGGGTCTGATGGACTTACAGTAGAATTTTACTTAACATTCTGGAATAAATTGAAAGGAGACCGGATGGCTATCTTCAAGGAAGCTTTAAATTCAGAAGTGTTGCCAGAATCTTGGAGGAAAGGCATTGTGACATTACTATACAAAAAAGATGACAAATCGCAATTAGAAAGTTGGAGACCAATCACACTCCTAAATACGGATTACAAAGTTATGGCCAAGTTGCTTGTGAACCGGATTAAAAAAGCAATTGGCAAAGTAATACATAAAGACCAAGTATGTGCAGTCCCAGGTAGAGGAGTATGGGGAAATCTCAACATAATAAGAGACTGTATCTGGTCAGAATGAGAGAAAACAAGATCTAGCCATACTATCCTTGGACTTTCTCAAAGCATATGACATAGTGTCACAAGAGTTTCTGTGGTTGGTGCTGAAGCAAATGAACTTTCCAAATGTTGTAATAAAACAGATATCATTGCTCTACCAAATAATCCTTCAGCCAAATTGTTATTAATGGTTTTCTGTCTGGAAAAGTCACTTTGTTTTTCGGAGTCAAGCAAGCTTGCCCCTTGTCACCCATTCTGTTTATTTGTTTATTTGTTTCATCTGTTTTGGAGCCACTACTCTTGCTACTATGAAAAGACAAGGTAATCAAGGGTGTCTCTATACCTGGTGGTAATGGACTTACTGTTAAAACAGGGGCCTACATGGATGATGTCACAATCTTGTGTGCAACAATACCTGCATTGAGAAGAGCCGTACAAATTATGGAATTCTTTTGCCAAGCTTCTGCCTTTCATCTTAATAGAACGAAGTGTGATTGCTTTGCCATTGCTTTGTCCCACCAAGGCAATATGTATTAATTGAGAAGGTCATTCGACAGTACTCCCTAGAGAATTGTGAAAGAGACTGTTTGGATAATGCTAAAAAAATAATACAACATCTGAATAATAAGGAACAAGTCTGTCCAGTCTCAAATTATTGATTTGCAATAAATTATTAATTGCGCTTACCTCTCGAAGTGTTTAAAAGACTTAGCCTGGATGGTAATGCATGATTGTCTACCGACGAGAGCCTTTCAGCACAGGAAAGGACTGGTGTCAATGGCAAAGTGTCCAAGAAGTGACTCCGTTATGGATAAAACCCCTCTCCACGTAATGTGGAATTGTAAGTATGCACAGAACTTATGGAGGAGGGTGGGTGTGTTGCTAAAGCATACTTGTGATCTGGGCTTCTTGAATCATGAACTGGTAATGTATGGACTTTGTACTGTGCCACAGACAGGTAAGAAGCAGGTATTATGGACTATGGTGAACTGCATGAAAAACGCATTATAGAAAGTTCTGAATATTTTGTTGTTCAGGAGAGACTTGATTGATGAAAAAGAATGCATCAAAATTGCCTTAAGTGAGATTTACGTGACAGAAAACATTTAGGTGTTAGAGCTGCTACATTGTGGAAAATTAGCATGTGGAATGTGCTTCTTTAGTAACTTTTGAATAAACTGTTTATCTTGTAAGTTTTTTAGTTTTATAATAAAAATGTTAAGCTGGTCTTGAATGTCTCATAGTGCACAAGGCTGCCATTGTAAGGTATGCTGACTGTACCTGTCTCATGTATAGGTTGTTGGATTGCACATACCTGGCTTTTGGCATATAGCCTTTGTGTGATTGTTTGCTATATGTTGTAAGTAATGAAATTGTGCGCACAATACGTGCATATTACATCGGCGATTTTTGCAATCTCGAATTTATGGTGAATATTCAGGTAAAAATTTGCAAAATATTGTGAATTTGAATATTGTCTATGCTGCTTATCACTAGTAGTGATGAGCGACAGGGTTCATATTTGAATTTGAGATATTTCGCGAATATTTTGTAGAATACTCTGCAAATATTTGCAAATTCGAATATTCGACGTTTTTTTTACTTGAAAAATTGACAAGGTAATGATCGTGTAATATGCAAATTTTTGTAATGCAAATTTTTATTGCAAATTTTTCAATTGCCGAGCAAAAACATGATTCTTGCTTGTGGGCCAATGAGTCATAGCACTATATCGAATATATTAGTTTTTTTTAATATTCGTAATATTCTAAAACAAGAATATATAGCAATACAGTGAATATTCGAAAAAAACAAACAAATGTAGAGCAATTTAGCTAATATAGTGCTATAATCTTTTTTTTTTAATAGTTGTAATTTTTTTCCAATCTGAACTTCAGTTGAGAAAAAAATTACAACTATTAGACAAAGAAGATTATAGCACTATATTAGCTAAATTGCTCTATATGCATTTTTTTTCGAATATTCGCTATCTTGCTATATATTCTTGTTTTAGAATATTACGAATATTTGAAAAAATTCATATATTCGTTTTTTTTTAAATATTTGTAATATTCTAAAATAAGAAAATATATCAATATAGTGAATATTCGAAGAAAAAATAAATATAGAGCAATTTAGCTAATACGTACTATATTAGCTAAATTGCTTTATATTAGTTTTTTTCGAATATTCACTATATTGCTATATAATCTTGTTTTAGAATATTACGAATATTTGAAAAAACAAATATATTAGTTTTTTCGAATATTCTTAATATTCTAAAACAAGAATATATAGCAATATAGCGAATATTTGAAAAAAAATAAGAATATTTGAAAAAAAAATATGAATATAGAGCAATTTAGCTAATATAGTGCTATAATCTTTTTTTTCAATAGTTGAAATTTTATTCCAATCTGAACTTCAGATGAGAAAAAAAGTACAACTATTAGAGAAAGAAGATTATAGCACTATATTAGCTAAATTGCTCTATATTAGTTTTTTTTTTTTCGAATATTCGCTATATTGCTATATATTTTTGTTTTAGAATATTACGAATATTCGAAAAAATGAATATATTCTATATAGTGCTATATATTCATTTTTTTTAGAATGTTCATCATTTTTCCCATTTAAAGTGATGAGTCATTGGCCCACAAGAAAGAAGCAGGGAGGAATCAATAGAAAAATTCTCGATAAAAATTTGCATTACGAAAATTTGCATTACGAAAATTCGCAATGAAAAATCTCGAATATTCGAAATTACGAATATATATCACTATATTCTAAATATTCCCGAATTTTCAAAGTACCTATATTCGCAATAAAAATTAGCAATTTGAATATTCGTGATCAGCACTACTCTTCCATCAATCCTGCTGGACACCCCAGAAAGGGATTTACTTCTAGATATGGCACAAAGAGTTCCTAAACTCAAATCTATGCCAGCCAGCACACCAAGGGATATACTATCTCGCCTTCACTTCTTCCATTTTATCAAGCTTTTCAGGGAAGCAGGAAGAAAAAAAGACATTCCTAAGCGTTTTAAACAAGTTTCATTCTATGCTTGCTGATCTCTCTCCAGCAACTATAGCTAGGAGGAGGGAGTTTTCTAAATATATCACAATCCTGAGAGAGAATGGAATGTCATATTGCTGGGGTTTCCCAGTGAAACTTATTGTCAGTAGAAATGGCACTAACTTTATTTTACTTTCTTCATGTCAAGCTGCAAACCTTCTGGACAGGTGGTCCTTACTCCAGCCGCAAAAGGGAGCCAGATCTCCAGGGAAACAGAAGCCACCCACGCTGACCCAAGAATGGACTGAGGTGAAATCCACAAAGTGATAACCTCCATAGTGCCAACCATGTAAGGTACGTCATTCACCTGCCTACACCATTCTACATTGGGTCTGCTTTCCTCCACTCTTGACTAGGGTTGAGCGAACCCGAACTGTAAAGTTCGGGTTCGTACCAAATTTTACGGTGTTCGGCACCCGAACCCGAACATTTCAGTAAAAATGTTCGGTAATATTAATATACCATCGGATCTGAGTTTTCTCCAATCCGATGGTATATTTTAACTTGAAGCGTCCCCATCACCATGGGAACGCCTTTATGTTAGAATATACCATCGGATTTTAGTTAGATTGTGAAAACTCAGATCCGACAGTATATTCTAACACAGAGTCGTTCCCATAGTGATGGGGATGCTTCAAGTTAGAATATACTGAGAACTGTGGACATAACGGCCCCCTGCTGCCTGGCAGCACCTGATCTCTTACAGGGGGCTGTGATCCGCACAATTGACCCCTCAGGTGCCGCACCTGAGGGGTTAATTGTGCGGATCACAGCCCCCTGTAAGAGATTAGGTGCTGCCAGGCAGCAGGGGGCCAGACCCCCCTCCCTCCTCAGTAATAAAATCTTTGGTGGCCAGCGCGGTCCCCACTCCCTCCCCAGTATTAAAATCATTGGTGACCAGTGCGGCCCCCCCACCCCCTCTAATCAATAATCAACTTTACACTATAGCATCCATATATGCACCTAATAAATCACATCTTCACTTCCTTCACCGCTTCTTCAACAAACTGACACCAATAAGACAAAAGTTTTTAATACTGTGCGGCGACTATAATAAAGTTATTGACCCTACGATTGACAAGACACCTATGGACAGTAAGGACAGAGATATCGGTACCCAGGGCCGGTGCTATAATAAGGCAGACCAAGCGGCTGCTTTAGGGCGTAGAGACAGGGGGGGGGGGGGCGGAAAATTTTAACTTTTTTTCTTTTTATTAAAATACCCTGTATTTTTTTACCCCTGGGTCCTATGGGGCGAATACTAATGAAGCGCTTCCATTTTGGAAGCGCTTCATTAGTACCGGAGGACAGGAAAGCGGTGAAGGATCTGTACTCACCGCTTCCTGGTCCTCCACTCGGCTGTCTGCTGTAAAGGGCTGCGCACCATGTGATCTCACTGTGCGTAGGCTTCACAGCTGACAGCCGAGAACCAGGAAGAAGAGAGAGAGAGCGCTGGTGGTGAGGAGTGGTGGCGTCCAGGAGCAGGAGAGGTACTTTTTTTATTTTATTTTATTTGAGCTGATGGCTGACATGGGGGCATGATGGGTGACATTGGGGGGCACGATGGCTGACATGGGGGCATGATAGCTGACATGGGGGCATGATGGCTGACATGGGGGCATGATGGCTGACATGGGGGCATGATGGCTGACATGGGGGCATGATGGCTGATGGCTGACATGGAGGATCTGAGGTATTGGGGGTCTGATCTGAGGTCTTAATAACATTGGGGGTCTGATTGCTGGTCTGACCTGAGGTGCAATGGAAAATATTTTTTTCTTATTATCCTCCTCTAAATGCGTCTTATGGGCCGGTGCGTCTTAGAGGGCGAGAAATACGCTCCTCAAACCAGCGATTGTCTGAAGCAGAGAGAAGATACCAGGACCACACAGAGGAGGAGCGAGCTGCTGCAGACAGGACCAGGGCCAGGTAAGCTGCGAGGGGGGGCGCCAAAATGTAGCTTTGCTTGTGTTGGCAAAAATCCTTGCACCGTCCCTGTCGGTACCATAACTTGGTCTGACCATGCCCCTACCTCTATACTCATTAGCTTACAATACTCTCCCTCACGAGCCCCATGGAGATTGAATAATTCCATTTTGAATAACCCTAAATACTTACGGTACCTCTATTCCGTACCGCTCTGCAGGAATATTTTACTCTTAGTAACTCATCTGAGGTCTCGTTGTCCATAATCTGGTATGCTCACAAAGCAGTCATGAGGGGTTTCTTTCTAAAAAATACTCTGCTTTGGAAAAGAGAAAGATAAATCTAAAGATCGAACTACTCATAGGCAGGATTAGACAAGTAGAGTGTGACAATCAAAAATCTCCCAAAATTGCCTTTGCAACCCAATTGAAAATTTAAGGTACAAGCTACATGCAATAATGCAATCCAGATTTTAGTTCTACCTCCGCAAATTCATGTATTACTATTGGGGAAACAGAGCTAATAAATCTTTAGCAACCAGGATTAAGGCTAAATCTGCCACAAGAAATAACTGATGAATTTGCTGATGAATTTGTTATTTGTTTATGAAGCACTCAGCACTTTAACAATATGGATTGCATACCAGTACTTGAATGGAGGATTTTTTGAATGTTGCTCCTCCAGTTACAGTGTGGTACTATAACCTCATCCCAGTAGTCCCTCTCCGATTTATCTCTTTCCCACTCGCAGTGTTGACTCCTTTTGTATGTTTTTATGGGTATGGACTCAATAAATATTTAATGGATTATTAACATGGTTGTTGTGTTTTTTTCAATAACCTGGACATACACAACATATATGTTTGTAGGTTTTAGAACAATTAGATATATTAAACGCAGATATCCATATTGACGAATCACTCAAGTAATAATCTCTCTCAAACTAAACAAATCACCAAGGCCAGACGGGTTAACCAATGAGTACTACAAGACATTTTCCCCGATCCTCTCTCCATATCTGAAGGGATGTTTCCAGCAATTTTTTGGAGGCAATCCCATTCGCAAGGAAATGCTCTAAGCACTAATAGTCACACTTCCCAAAGCAGGCAAATCTCCCAACACTCCAGCAAATTTCCGCACCATATCATTACTCAATTACGATCTCAAGATCTTATATAATTTTTTTCCAATAGATTGGTAGATATTTTGCCTACTTTAATAAATAATGACCATGTTGGATTTGTGAAAAATAGACAGACATCTGACAGTACCAGAAGATTTATAGACCTCCTGGATATAATATAGAGACATGGAACGCCTTCTCTGCACCTATCTTTGGATGCGGAGAAGGAGTTCGACAGGGTCCATTGGGGCTTCCTGAGAGCTACTTTATTAAAATTTGGATTTCAAAGATGCTTCTTTGTAGCCATCCTAGCTCTTTATTCTTTCCCCAATGCAATAGTGTATACTTCGGGCTTTCTATCCTCTAGGTTTGACATTACGAATGGATCCCGACAAGGGTGTCCCATGTCCCCTCTCATTTTCGCTTTGATTATGGAACCCCTAGCGGAAAGCATTCAAAGCTCACCCAAGATCACTGGGATTAAATCCCGAGACATTACTAATAAAATTGGTCTATTTGGAGATGACACTATTTTGGTCTTATCCAATGCCTTCCAATCCTTGATTGCATCAAGTTGTATTATTAATCGCTTTAGCAAAGCCTCCTATTACAAAATTAATTTGAACAAATCACAATTACCGATGAATATAGACCATAAAGTACTCTGAAATTTGAAAACACAATTTCAATGGGTCAAACCCGACTTGCCATATTTGGTAATAGTGCTCTCTTATCCACCATACACACTGTTCCAAACTAACTATCTTGCATTATTAGAGGAGGTTAAGAATAAAATATCCTCCTTGAGGCTGTTTGGAATCTCATGGTAGGGGAGGATTGCTGTGCCCAAGATGGTACTTCTACCAAAGAGCCTATATATTTTTAGAAATGTACCAATATTTATCTCAATCTCCTATATCCAAACCTTGCAGTTTGTGTGGGGTGGGAAAAGACTGAGGGTCAAGGCGGACATCCTGTTTTCCCATATTTATCAGGGTGGGGTGAATTGCCCATCTCTATCTTTATATTATAAATCTGTGATACTGGCCCAACTAAAACAATTATGGATTGGAGATGTCTCTAAAAAATGGGTTTAGATTGAGCTTGGCCTATTAAGGGGACACAGCACTCGCACTTTCTTATGTTCCTATTTATATTTTGGGTTCCACAACAATTTTCCATACTTAACATCCCCAATCTCAGCTGTAATACGGCTGTGGACTAACCCATCCTTCAATAGATGTTTTGACATTGTTGAGTTGTTCGTTCCTAACTTCTCAACATCACCCTAGTCCGAGAAAGGCCTCCACGTCTTGAAAAATCTGGGTGTTCCTACTCTACATGAATTCCACATTTTAGCTGCCAAACATAACCATCCATCCTTAGAGTACTTCCAGTACATGCAACTTAGCTCTGGGTATGCTTAGCTCTGGGTTGATTCCCATTGCTCAATCTTCAAATTTTCCTAAGGCTATGGATCATAAACCCTAACTCCAATTCCCACAGCATATCCTACAGAAATTAGCTAATGGAGGAAAGGAAGAAATTGGGGAAAATTAAAGACCACTGTCACTATGATTTAAATCAAAGCTTTACTGATAATCAATGGCAATCTGCTCTTACCTCTGTTTGCAAATTTTCTAAGTGTATATCCCACTTGGAAACTCATCGAAAAGTATTCTATAGATCAGGCATGCTCAACCTGCGGCCCTCCAGCTGTTGTAAAACTACAACTCCCACAATGCACTGCTGTAGACTGATAGCTGTAGGCTGTTCGGGCATCCTGGAAGTTGTAGTTTTGCAACAGCTGGAGGGCCTCAGGTTGAGCATGCCTGCTATAGATGGTACCTCACACCGTGCTGGCTGTCACATCAGATGTGTGTTGGAGATGTGACAGTGGAATTGGTTCATATATGTATGTGTGGTGGGAATGTGGATTAATAAAGAAAGTTTGGCACCAGATTTTTCTATATTATCCGATATACAGTACAGACCAAAAGTTTGGACACACCTTCTCATTCAAAGAGTTTTCTTTATTTTCAAGACTATGAAGGCATCAAAACTATGAATTAACACATGTGGAATTATATACATAACAAATAAGTGTGAAACAACTGAAAATATGTCATATTCTAGGTTCTTCAAAGTAGCCTCCTTTTGCTTTGATTACTGCTTTGCACACTCTTGGCATTCTCTTGATGAGCTTCAAGAGGTAGTCCCCTGAAATGGTCTTCCAACAGTCTTGAAGGAGTTCCCAGAGATGCTTAGCACGTGTTGGCCCTTTTGCCTTCACTCTGCGGTCCAGCTCACCCCAAACCATCTCGATTGGGTTCAGGTCCGGTGACTGTGGAGGCCAGGTCATCTGGCGCAGCACCCCATCACTCTCCTTCATGGTCAAATAGCCCTTACTTTCAAAGTTTTCCCAATTTTTCGGCTGATTGACTGACCTTCATTTCTTAAAGTAATGATGGCCACTCGTTTTTCTTTACTTAGCTGCTTTGTTCTTGCCATAATACAAATTCTAACAGTCTATTCAGTAGGACTATCAGCTGTGTATCCACCTGACTTCTCATCAACGCAACTGATGGTCCCAACCCCATTTATAAGGCAAGAAATCCCACTTATTAAACCTGACAGGGCACACCTGTGAAGTGAAAACCATTTCAGGGGACTACCTCTTGAAGCTCATCAAGAGAAAGCCAAGAGTGTGCAAAGCAGTAATCAAAGCGAAAGGTGGCTACTTTGAAGAATCTAAAATATGACATATTTTCAGTTGTTTCACACTTGTTTGTTATGAATATAATTCCACATGTGTTAATTCATAGTTTTGATGCCTTCAGTGTGAATCTACAATTTTCATAGTCATGAAAATAAAGAAAACTCTTTGAATGAGAAGGTGTGTCCAGACTTTTGGTCTGTACTGTATGTTAATTTCAAATTGTCCCAGACCCGGCTTTATCTCTTCTATTCCTTGATATAGAACAGTTCTCTCTTTACATTCTACTAAAGTTTCTCATGCATGCATAGCTATGCGACAAAAAATTGCTGCCAATTTGAAAACAAGAACACCCATACATGTCTCAAACATTCTACAGTCCATTAATAAACAATGCTGGTACGAAAGGATCTCCGCCTCGGCTTTCAATGTGTCACGTCAATATCAATCTAGATGTGAAGTTTGGATTTGTTATATTTTTCAAAAACCCTTTTGATTGATTGCTCTAGCTCTTAATCAGATGCACAGTATTGTCTGAGAAATGCCATATTAGCTATTAGTTAGCAAAGACTACAATTTACGTGAGAACTAACATCTCAATTCCCTCAGGTTATTAGACAGTTATCTATGTCTTTTGATTTCCATTGCATTTTGATGTAATCTGTACAATTGATACCTGTACATCACATGTTGCCGTATGTATACTTAATGATATTTAAAACTGTTTAAAAAAAATGGCCTGTTACATTCATTCTCTGTGTCTGTAAGATTATAGCGATGCCACATTGAGATAGCTTTAAGTAAATTAAAACACAAGAAAAACTATGTGACAATTACAAGTAAGCATATTCATACTGAATGTCTCCATAATTAAAAATAACTTTAAATATAAAAGCAAAAGTTAAAACAGAAGCAACAGTTCAAGATGTGACTGTTTCCTAAATGAGCATTTTAATTGCTTATTTTCTTAAAGAAAAATTGTGTCGAGTGCTTGTCATGCTTGACTATTACCAATTACTTTTTCTGTAAGGGAGACAGTTGTCATTACAAAAGAAGAGGAATTGTTTTATATGGCATGGAAGATTTGCTGAAAGCTTTGAGTTGAATAAAAAAGACATAAGTACTTCAAACTAGTCTTGGTTAAACTATTGTCTGGAAAAAAACTTTCACCTTATATTATTAATATTAGGCCCGAAATGATATAACAACGTCTGCAAAACTAAATACAGATGCTTGGGGAAGATGGCTGGCTTCCAGGACACCAGCGATGTCATATTACTGGTAATGCAAGAGGAAAACAGAGATACAAAGTGAAGCTCATGAAAGGCAATGCTCCCTGCTGTCTCACACTGCCACATACTTAGAAAGAGATCTGACTACTCAAGTTTTACAGCCCAAAGGTTTTCCAAACTCATCATCAATCTGTGAAGAATCCTGCCAAGCTCTGCTTGACATCTTAGTAAGGTCCAATTCTGTGTTTGAAATTATAGGACAGGAAATGCAAAGAGCTGTACTTGCATGTCTAAAACAAGGTGGTGTAAAGAGACAGTCTGTTTTGGCATCCAGATTTAACATTAGGGGTCTTATTTATTTATGTTTTTATCCTATTTATTACACTTGAGACTTTCAGCCACTCTTAAACTAAAATAGTCATGTAGGTCCTTCCAATTTAAACACATTGACTTCCTTGCAGTGGTAATATAGAGAAATCAACAGTCTAAGATGGCATATTTAATAGATATAGGCAAAATTTATGTTAGCAGAGCCAGGGCTTGCCTAAGGAGAGTGTGCCTCATGTAGGGAATTAAGGGCATGCTATTGTCCTTGGTGGCTTAGGCTTATGGAATTTTACCTCCGTCCCCTTACTTAATTTGGCTGAAGTTACAGTCTCTTGCTTAACCCTTGTTTATTGATTGGACAATGTTATTTTGGAAACTGTGTGGACATTTATTGGAGTATTGTATGCTGATATTATTTTCTATATGGTATATAATAGGGGAGAGCATGATGGACATTCCTACACAGCTTACCACTCAACCAAATATAGGTCCTGAATATGGCAGGAGGGCACAGATGGTGACATTGCTCACTGGAGTCGGCACAACCACTCTATTCTGAAGAGTAGGAAAGGTAAATGCCAGCGCTTAGCATACCCCATGGGGGCCATAATCACAGTCCAGTCCAGTCTGGATAATGGACATTAGTTTAATATTTCTAACTGCCCAGACTTGCACTGTGTGGAGGAATGACATAAACATTGATTTTACAATCAGTTAGAATGTTGTGAACGCACTCAAATGAATTTATAATCTGACAACAGCAGTCAGAACACTAAAAATCTAATTGATATTGACATTTTTCAATGAATCAAGCTGAGCTGAAAAGAACTCTGAAAAATTTGAGAAAGATAAAAAGCAACCGAATGGAAACAAATATGCTATTTTAAGATCCGTGTAATATTCTTATTTCATTTGTTATGGGAAACATCAGGACATTTTCATGTTGGTTATTGTGCAGGATAAAGTTATCTACTTTATAGAGCAAATAAATCATGTTGTAATAGGCACCATATGATATCCCAAGAATTCTGGCCTAAATTCTGCCTCATTAAACACACAAAGATATCAACATTCATAGGTTGATGCATCAGCAAAGTGTCCATTCTGAAGCATAATTAAGTATCAGAGCATCAGTCTGCCATTAGAATAATTATAAACCCTGGTTGAATCAAACCTGTTTTACATAGGTAACTAAATATTTCTAATTGCTAAATATTCAGATGAAGGTATATAAAAGCTCACCCAACTTATTTTACTTCTATTTATAATAGGCCTTATTTTACTAGGCAGAAGGTGGGGACACTCTTAGATATCAAGAGTAAAACCTGATAGTTGTTTGTGGAGTTGTTATGGAGAATGTATTCTAGGTATTTTGTTGGTGCCTTGGACTTGTGTTAACCATTTTATAAACGATCAGTCTGCAAAATGACCACATAATTAAACAGTGGCTGGAAAACATCCACAACCATCTATATTTTACATACAATATTTCTAAGAGGCCACATTTTTGTAGGCTGTGAGGACAAAAGCTTTCTCAAGCGACAAGATCTTACGTTTCTTTTCCACCCCCATTTCTCCTGATTGCGCAAAATCCCTTACCATTTATCTATAAAACATCAATGTAAATTGGTCATGGGCCAGGGTAGATACAGCCCCACAGAAAGAAGATGCTAGGTGTTAGATCTGGTGATCATAGAGGCACAACACTGGTGAATCTGCAAACATCCAACTGGAAATGAGGAGGAGCACCATTATGTTAATATAGGAAGATCTGCCAAATATAGTCTACCTGTGGCATAAGCTATTCCTTTAACATTTCCACGTAAAAGTGGACAGTGGAAGTCTTATGGCAGACCAGACTTGACAGACAAACAGCCAGTGATTCTGAATTGCTTCACACAATGCTTTGGAAATATTTTGTTCCACAGTTCTTGTGCTGATCTTATGCTATGGTCAACATTCATGTACATAGCTGCATTTTCAGAAAAAAAGGAGTAGATACAATAAAACAAAGATTTCCCTTAAAGACAGCTCCTTTCAATAGGCCTTTAGGTCATATGGACCTAATATGGAAATGACTGCTACACTGGATTCTATTAGCTGTAAAGGAGAGTTTCCGGAAAGGACAACTCCTTATCTGGAGTACTTGGAATGACCAGGCATGATGACTGTCTACTCATTGCAAAGAATGCTTTATGAAACAACATCTGCTACAGGGGAAATTTATGGCTGTTAAGATGACCTTATGGGTAATGTCTTGATTAAATAGTCACCTTATTTTGTATAAACTAAACATGGTAAGGTAGTTCACACATACCTTTACAGTATTAACAGTATATTAGTTACAGAATACTATCATTTCAAAAGGAATCAAATCACTCAGAAGACAGAGAAGGTGAAGAAGGATCACATGACAAAGCCTCAGTCAATCATGAGGGACTCTAAGTGTCAGTCACTACATGAAGAATAGAATCTACAGTCAGGTCCATAAATATTGGGACATTGACACAATTCTAAAATGTTTGGCTCTATACATCACCACAATGAATTTGAAATGAATCGAACAAGATGTGCTTTAACTGCAGACTGTCAGCTTTAATTTAAGGGTATTTACATCCAAATCAGGTGAACGGTGTAGGAATTACAACAGTTTGCATATGTGCCTCCCACTTGTTAAGGGACCAAAAGTAAAAGGACATAATAATAATAATAATAAATCAAACTTTCACTTTTTAATACTTGGTTGCAAATCCTTTGCAGTCAATTACAGCCTGAAGTCTGGAACGCATAGACATCACCAGACGCTGGGTATCATCCCTGGTGATGCTCTGCCAGGCCTCTACTGCAACTGTCTTCAGTTCCTGCTTGTTCTTGGGATGTTTTCCCTTCAGTTTTGTCTTCAGCAAGTGAAATGCATGCTCAATCGGATTCAGGTCAGGTGATTGACTTGGTCATTGCATAACATTTCACTTCTTTCCCTTAAAAAACTCTTTGGTTGCTTTTGCAGTATGCTTTGGGTCATTGTCCATCTGCACTGTGAAGCGCGGTCTAATGAGTTCTGAAGCATTTGGCTGAATATGAGCAGATAATATTGCCCGAAACTCTTCAGAATTCATCCTGCTGCTTTTGACAGCAGTCACATCATCAATAAATACAAGAGAACCAGTTCCATTGGCAGCCATACATGCCCACGCCATGACACTACCACCACCATGCTTCATTGATGAGGTGGTATGCTTAGGATCATGAGCAGTTACATTCCTTCTCCATTCTCTTCCCTTCCCATCACTCTGGTACAAGTTGATCTTGGTCTCATCTGTCCATAGCATGTTGTTCCAGAACTGTGAAGGCTTTTTTAGATGTCGTTTTGCAAACTCTAATCTGGCCTTCCTGTTTTTGAGGCTCACCAATGGTTTACATCTTGTGGTGAACCCTCTGTATTCACTTTGGTGAAGTCTTCTCTTGATTGTTGACTTTGACACACATACACATACCTCCTGGAGAGTGTTCTTGATCTGGCCAACTGTTGTGAAGGGTGTTTTCTTCACCAGGGAAAGAATTCTTCGGTCATCCACCACAGTTGTTTTACGTGGTCTTCCAGCTCTTTTGGTGTTGCTGAGCTCACCGATGCGATGCTTCTTTTTAAGAATGTTTCAAACAGTTGTTTTGGCCACGCCTAATGTTTTTGTTATCTCTCTGATGGGTTTGTTGTGTTTTATTCAGCCTAATGATGGCTTGCTTCACTGATAGTCACAGCTCTTTTAATCTCATCTTGAGGGTTGACAGCAACAGATTCCAAATGCAAATAGCACACTTGAAATTAACTCTGGACCTTTTATCTGCTCATTGTAATTGGGATAATGAGGGAATAACACACACCTGGCAATGGAACAGCTGAGAAGCCAATTGTCCCATTACTTTTGGTCCCTCAACAAGTGGGAGGCACATATGCAAACTGTTGTAATTCCTACACCGTTCACCTGATTTGGATGTAAATGCCCTCAAATTAAAGCTGACAGTCTGCAGTTAAAGAACATCTTGTTTGTTTCATTTCAAATCCATTGTGGTGGTGTATAGAGCCAAAAATGTTAGAATTGTGTCGTTGTCCCAATATTTATGGACCTGACTGTATATAACATTCCTACCAGGAAATGCTTGTGTATTCTGGGATTATACATAGGAAATATAGGATGTATGACAGAGAAAGAAATATTAAACCATACAATACAGATCGTTTGGTGTTGGTGGATGTGTTTCATAGTGAGAATAAGACAATAGTTTGTTAGATTTACCATTAATTGTCTGATCGATTTTTGAGAGAAATAGGAGTCAGACTCAGTCAGTCAATATGTGTTACATAGGCAGGCAAAGACATTGCTGTCCTTGTGAGCGCTATTATAGATAATGCTATAAAATGAAATTTCTTATTATTATAAATCACCATAATTTTCATCACATCATTTGCAATCACAAATTTTAACTTAGTGTCAGTAAGCTTGTTTCACAGTGACAGAAGACAATAAATAGTTTACCATTAATCGATAGAGAGATAGTTAAATTTTAGAAAGAGATAGACTCAGTTGGTTAGGCTTATTGTGTTACTTAAACAGGCTGGAAACCATTGCTGTGAGTTAGTATTGCTGCAGAAAATGCTTTACAATTCATTTTTCTTAATAATATGAATCTCTGCAATCTCTGTCACATCAGTCTCAATTACAAATGTTCTACTATAATATAATAATGTGTGCGCTGATAGTGTGCCTACATATTGTTCTAGTTTAGTTATACAACAGTTATACTGTACTCTGTCCAAGTATCTATTATTTTTTTTTTTCTAAGCCAATAGCAACAGTAGCCACACACCATCCAGCTTTTAGTAGAAAGCCATGGTGTTCCTTTTCCTTCAGTGGGTGATGGTGAATTGGATGATGTTACCTTTGAGTCTGACAATGTGCCTTTGAACTAGTGTTCATCACACATCTGCTTTTCTTCCTTTACAACAAATTTGAGGTCCAATAGAAGCATTTCATTTTCATCAACTCTGTCACTCTGTCTTCACTGATCCCTCCAAGTACTGTACCTACTTTTCTCCTAAGAGGTAGCACGGGTGCTAAGAGGTAATGTGATTCTTTTTCTTCATCTTCCCAGATGCCATTTTGAGCAATTTACCTGAAACAAATAACAAAACTTTTGGATTCGCTGGAAACCAAAGTTTTTAGGAAATTTGTAACAAATTTGATTCACTTTGAGTTAATTTTCTTATCTCTAATAGGCACTAATATGGATTCCCCCCCCCCCCCCCCCCCCCCCTTTGCAGCTAAAATGTTTCATCTCTTCTGGGAAGGTTATCAATATGATTTTGGAGTGTTGGAATTTTTGCTTATTCAGAAGAGCACTTGTGATGCCAGACACTGATGCTGGACAGGACTGCCTGGTTCACAATCTCTATTCTTATCCATCCCAAATGTATTACTATGGAGTTAAGTTAGGCATGGGCAAATTGTTCCACACCAAATTCACCAAATCATGCCATTGTACACTGAGGCACAGTCATGCTGAAACACAAAAGAGCTGTCCCTAAATTATTTCCACACAGTTGAAAGCATACAATTGTCCAACATGTCTTGGTATGCTAAAATATTAAGATTTTTCTTCACTGTAACTGAGGGGCTTGGGCCAACCTTTGAAAAACAGTATCATAGCATTATCCCTGCATTAAAATTTACAGTTGCCACTATGCAGCATGGTTACATGGTTATTACGGGAAATAATAGTATTCTTGAGGGGTTAAAAAAAAACGGATAAAGTGAAGTTTGAGTCCTTATTGACTTAAATGGGGTCCGGGTTCAGGGTGAAGTTCGGGTCAAGTTTGGGTCCCAAACCCGAACTTGACCTGAAATTCACTCAACCCTACCCATGAGTAACTGACCAACGATGATCACATCAAGAACAATGCATGTAATAGCCTGGAAGATCACAAAGGAACCCCTAAACAACTAAAGGTCTTTCTCACATTAGCTATTGTTAATATGTTTGGCAAGATTGAAATTAGAAAGCTGCTACTTTCCAAAAATAACATTGCTGCCTGTCTACAGTTTGGTAAAGACCACCTGGGCATGACAAGGCTATATGGAGCATTGTTTTGTGGCAAGATGAGCCCAGAATAGAACTTTTTGGTTGAAATGGGCAGTATTATGTTTGTAGAAAGGAAAACTTTGCATTTCAGCATAAAATCCTCATCCTATCTGTGAAACACAATGGTGGTAGTATCATGATTTTAACCTGCTTTGCTGCATTTAGGCCAGGATGGCTTGCCATCATTGATGGAACAATGCATTATAAATTATATCCAGTAAATTTTAAAGTTAAAGTTTTTGGAATGGCCAAATAAAAGTCTTGAGTCTGACCTTAATCCAACAGTAATGTTGTGGAAAGGCCTTAAGTGAGCAGTTCACCAGGTGCTGCAAAGGTTTGCACACTTCTGCCAATCACAGATGTGATATTGAACCAATAGTTATATTCTATCTCTAGATGTATATAGTATATATAAATAAATAAAAATTTCTTTAAAACCACAGGTGTTGAGCGAAGCAAGTTTCTGATCATAGATCCAAAGTCACTTCATTCAAAACCTAGTTTGAAGGCTGTATAATTGAAGTACGAAGTTGTTCAACAAAGTCTTGTGAGACCAGACATAACAAATTTCTATTCCGCAAAGCCCATACATTTGAATGTTGTATGGAGAATGTTGTATGGAGATGCTTTGTTCAAAACAAAGTTTTGAACAAAGCAACTTTGGATCAATGATCCAAAGCTCGCTTCACTCAACACTCAAAACCACACCAAAGTTGATGCTTTTTGGATGGCTTGTTAAAAACAAGTCTAAATTCTTCTGATACCACCATGTGTATAAAAACCAGCAGGTACCTGCACCCAAAAGGGAAAATGTTTGGGCCATTTTTTATTTTTTTATAAAACATCTGAACTTTGTTTCGGTACTGCCTGGTACCCGGGTACCGAAACCTAATTCCGAATTCCAGTGTTAAAATGGTTTTCAAGTACAAAGTTATTCAAGGAAGTCTCGCAAGACTTAGGACATAATGATTCTCACCTCCGTGAAGCCCAGACTTTTTATGCTGTATGGAGATGGCTCTCCATACAGCATTCAAATTTAGTTTTGAGTAAAGAGACTTTGGATCTATGATCCAAAGCTCTCTTCGCTCAACACTAAAAACCACACAAAAGTTGATGTCTTTTGGATGGCTTATTAAAAACAAGATATAAACTCTTCTGATACCACCATATGTATAAAATTCAGCTTGCATCTTCCCTGAAAAGGGTTAATGTTTGGGCCATTTTTTAATTTAATAAAGTTCAGTGTGTTATTAACCACCCAACTGTTTTGCAGGAGCTCAGCTCTGGCTGTGGGGAAAGTAGGTAACTGTTCTGCCCGAGCCCAGCATAAGCAGAAGTAGAAGGGGGAAGGTGTGGAGTTTGCTTTAGCTACTGATATCTCCTGATTGGTAGCAACTAGAAGCATGGGCCTAGTCTTGTTTGAAAGCTGGGATTGCTGATGACAGCATTAGCCTAAGATAATCAGCAATAATAGCAGTAAAACCTGCTTTTACTTTAACCTTCTGCTACATTCACTGCACCCTGATTTCTAACAGTTATATTTTCCCTTGTAGTGAAGATAATGTTTATTCTGGTATTGTTTGAAAGCATGGGATGTTAGCTTTCAAACAATATAAAGCCTATAAATCTAGCTGCTATCACAGATATGAGCAGGTAAAGCACAGGTGAACACTGTACGTTAATTCCACAAAATTGCTGTTTATCTTTATCTTTCCAGCTAAAATTAAATAATATAAGTTATTGTCTACACTATATATACCCCAAAATGGTTCTTAAAAAATACAAGTAATACTGCAAATAAAAACTTAATTTAGAAGAAAAAATTAAAATGTTATGACTGCTGCAACACAAAGGAGAAAATTATTATTGATCCTTAAGGCTAAAATGAATTGTCACTAAGGGGCTAAAAATGCAATTGCGTTTCTGAGATTTTTTTTCAAATTTTAATGTGTTAGAAGGTTAAACAGGAAGTTTGTTACCATCAGGTACCATCCATTAATCCATAGAAAGATATATTGCTGTCATTTTCAAATTATATTGCTGCCTTACATGATTTCTTAGGGTTATTGGGGCACTTAAGTTTTAGACAGAATAGACTCTGATGGACAAATAGAATATAATCAAATCCAAAATGAATTTCAGGAAATTAGCTACCTCTTGTAATTTCTAAATATTCACAGGTCTGATTATGGAGTAGACTATGAATTGTGTGACAGTCTGTTTGGAAAGTAAAATTTTTCATTGATAGCTGAGTAATTTGTCCTTCCGCTGTATTACATTGAATTTGACAGTTTAAGAGCATCTTATACTTCTCTAACAGCTCAGCAGAAAAATGTATTCAAGGGACAAACTTCTTTTTCCCATTCTTATATGACCTGACATGAAGCAGAGAAACATTTTAACTTTATTTTTCACAGTATTGTACTTAGTTGTGTAGATAAAAAAGTGTAAAAGACAAAAGACAATGGGGGGAGATTTATGAAGAACACTATACACTATAAATGAATTGTATGCTTTGGCAGTTGATGTACCTAAAATGAAAAAAAAAACACTAGCTCAGAGGTAGTTTACATTTCAGTAAATAATAATGCCAGAAAACTGGAGTAATGAGGATAAATCTACCAGCGCTGTTGTCCACCGTAAAAGCACCATTTGGGCAATAATTTTGTGCAAATGGTGTCTTAACAGTGTATGCTAGCTATAAAGCATATACAGTGGAGGAAATAATTATTTGACCCCTCACTGATTTTGTAAGTTTGTCCAATGACAAAGAAATGAAAAGTCTCAGAACAGTATCATTTCAATGGTAGGTTTATTGTAACAGTGGCAGATAGCACATCAAAAGGAAAATCGAAAAAATAACTTTAAATAAAAGATAGCAACTGATTTGCATTTCATTGAGTGAAATAAGTATTTGAACCCTCTAACAAAAAAAAACTTAATACTTGGTGGAAAAACCCTTGTTTGCAAGCACAGAGGTCAAACGTTTCTTGTAATTGATGACCAAGTTTGCGCACATTTTAGGAGGAATGTTGGTCCACTCCTCTTTGCAGATCATCTCTAAATCCCTAAGGTTTCGAGGCTGTCTCTGTGCAACTCTGAGCTTGAGCTCCCTCCATAGGTTTTCGATTGGATTAAGGTCCGGAGACTGACTAGGCCACTCCATGACCTTAATGTGCTTCTTCTTGAGCCACTCCTTTGTTGCCTTTGCTGTATGTTTTGGGTCATTGTCGTGCTGGAACACCCATCCACGACCCATTTTCAGTTTCCTGGCAGAGGGAAGGAGGTTGTCGCTCAGGATTTCACGATACATGGCTCCGTCCATTTTCCCGTTAATGCGAATAAGTTGTCCTGTGCCCTTAGCAGAAAAACACCCC